>NC_087070.1:43466208-43790201 GCF_963678635.1 Symsagittifera roscoffensis | reverse complement strand
AAAAGAAAATGACAAAAAAACTGAAAAAAAAAAAGCCACCTGAACGAAAAGGTACTACATTAACTTATTCATTGCAACTTTTTGGGAATTAAAAGAGCCGTTTTCCGAATGCAAATAATCTACTAAGTAAGTTAGCGCCGTACAAAAGTTCAGTGGTACATTTGTTTGTTGTTTCACAAATTAAGTTGTGTATTCGCAAATTTTGGAGATAGCACAAAAGCGTTTGTTTCTCCAACTGACAATACGGCGATTTGTTTTTGACGCATATCAACTTTCAGCTTCTTGATTTTATCTGATTCTATATTTATTGAATTTCCTGGATTAATTTGAAATTATTGGTCATGTAACCAGAAAAACTGGAAAGACAATGCAACAATTTTCCAACAAAACGGAAAAAAATGCCCATACTCTCGAAAAAAAATTATGTTTTGATTGATTTCATCGCAACTTTGCATTTGTAGTAGTGCGAGGATTTTTTGCAAAGAACTCTCTGGAAAAAAATAAGTTTGCTCATCAGTGGTATAAACCAGCGTGTCGTCTGTTTGTGGTTTGGCTGAAAACATGCCTCCAACGACAAAGTCATTATTCAAAAACTTTCACATTACAAAAATTCTAATGTTATTTTTCTTTACTTATGTTTTGTGTATTCTGGTTAGCATAACTTTTTTTAAAAACAGTACCTTGGAGTCAAAGCCACAGTCATTTAAATTAAGTTATTGCAATTGTAGCAGGGTTCTACCATCATCGAAAATATTTAACAGCACATCAATAAACTGGGGAGATTACAACAAGTCCACTTGCGGCAAAGACGCTTATCGAAGAGGCTCTCACCAAAAAGTAGTGTCGTTTGTTTTTTACTTAAGAAATGACACTTCACGGGTGACGATTGATCAAAAAATGAAAAGATACTTCCCAGGTATCAAAAGGAACTTACAAAAAGTCCGTGAGCTTTACAATGAAACTTGGGTGACGAGGTTGTATTTGACGTGAACAACAATGGATCTCTTTTGAACCAACTTTGTGACCTTGCTTGTAACCATGATGACCTTGACCTTTGCGATGTTCGCGCATTGCCTGGAAATCGAGTGCGTGATGCAATAAAGATCAACGCAATGAACTGGAGGTTTTTTCCAACTTTGGACCCTCAAGTGGATATTGTTTTTAGCAGGGATCTGGACTCTGAGATCAGTGCGAGAGAAATTTCAGCTGTTGGGGAATGGATGCTTTCAGATAAACAAATTCACGCTATGAGGGATCATCCCTTCCATGCGACTGCGATGCTCGGAGGTAAGAACCATCGCCCAATATTCGAAAAGTTATCGGATGTGATTTATTTCGGACACAACGAACAACATTGAAATTTACCACGCGTTTTTTTTTTAACTTAGGTTGAAATTAGCCAAAAAAAGAAGAGAGCAAAAGAAAATTAATATGGTCCAATTTTTCCCTTGATTTTCCTAACGGGTCATTGAAAATGGGTCATTTTTTATTAATAAAAAATTATGCTGAAATCACAACGTAAATTGATGAAAAAGTTATATCCAAAGAAGTCTCTTACACAGCCCAACAAAAATCTAGGATTAAAAAATTTTCTAAAAATCTGTAGAAGTGAATATATTTTTGGTTAATAGCCAAAACAGGTCATTTTTCAAAAAAAAAATCTTTGGCTGAATACAAATTTCAAACGTTTTACGCAATTTTTTAGAAATTTCTTTTTCCTATAACTTTGTTGGGCGGTGTAAGAGGCTTCTCTTGATATATTTTTCTCATCAATTAATTTGGTAGCTCAAGCGTACTTCTTGTTTAATTAGAAACGGACAAAAATGACCAATTTATTCTTGGTGCAATTCTAACCAACTTCCGCTCTTTTCTTTTTTTAGTTGATTCTTAATCGAATTTGAGAAAAACGCGTTAGTTTAAATTTTGCTTTTTCTCCATGTAAAATTCTCCAATACAATTCTCCCCGTAAAATTTCTGAGAAAATTACAAACAGACCGGGTTGAACAAAACTGCTAGTCATACACTTTTCATATATGGAAAAATGCTAGTCATACAATTTCCATACAATTCCATACGTTCAGAAAATTGCATGAAAGGTCTATGATTAGTATTTTTTCATATATGTAAATTGTATGACTAGCGTTTTTTTATAAATGGAAAATGTAACATTTGAGCTTTTCATATATGAAAATTTTATGATTGGCATTTTTTAACAATTAGAAATCCAGCAAAATGAGGCAAAAACTACTTTAATTCCCATCCCATACGACAAGCAACCGCAAAAAAGAGAAGAAAAAACCAGAGAAAATTTGTTTTCTCATAGTAAATTCTCCTCACTTGCTGAGAAAGCAGAGCAGTTCTTATTCTTATCTTAGGGGTAACCCATACCAGGAGGGACTGCCTCAGAAAAAAAAACACCTGATAGCAAGCTGGAACAGTCCACCAAAGTTTTGGATTTTTCCGGCTATTCGAGTAGATTCCATATATGGAAATTGTATGACTAGCATTTTTTTTCATATCAGTTTTTTGTTTATGGAGAGTCTTAAATTTCGATACCGAAACAACAAAAAAATTTTTTTTAGAAGTCGATCAAACTCATTTTGAAAAAACGAATGAAATTTGCATGACTAAAATTTTCCATAGACTAAGTGAATGAAATTGCATGAGTAGCTTTTTCGGGGGCGGGGTGGGGGGGGGGGGGGGGTTCGGGTGGGGCTTTGGACGCTTTCCTTCTCAGGGGTCCACCCTTTGTACTATTTTGAGATATTGTTTTTCGGCTAACTGACCCTGAAGTTTTTCTAAAATTTACTAATTTTGAGGGTGGAGTGAGCGCCAAAAAAACGTGATTTTTTAGTCAACATTTTCGAAAAAGTGACTAAAAACGCTTTTTTGGCCTGTTTTTTCAAAAGTTTACCTGTGGTGCAGAAAATATTGTCAAAATAGTGTCTTTACAGTGATTTGGGAGAGCTCAAAAAATCAATTAGGTCGACTTAAAAAAAATGGATGATAAATTTTTCAAAATTTTTTGGAAAATCTACCCACCTGATCTTAGATCCGCCCCTGATCCAGACCATCAACCTGATAGGCAATTTTTAGAGAGAGTGAAGCAAACAAAGTAGAGCCAAGGCACCCATTTAGACAAAAAACTAGACGACGTTTAAATCTTGAAAAGCTATATTGAAAAAGTATTGATGCAGTTTACCATTGCATTGATGAAATATTGTATTGATGAAAATTATCATTACTTATATCTCGTCTGCTTCTTAGTTCTTAAGAAGAGAGCAAAAGAAAAATAATGTGGTGCAATTTTTCCCCTGATTTTCCTAACAAAAAATTCACCTTGATAATGAGTCATTTTTTTTATTAATAAAGAATTATGCTGAAATCACAATATAAATTGATGAGAAAACTATATCAGAAGAAGTCTCTTACACAGCCCAACAAAGATTTAGGATTAAAAATTTTCCAAAAATCTCTAGAAGAGAATATATTTTTGGTTGATAGCCAAAAAAGGTCATTTTACAAAAAAAAATAAAAATCTTTGGCTGAATACAAATTTCAAACGTTTTACGCATATTTTTAGAAATTTCTTTTTCCTATAATTTTGTTGGGCTGTGTAAAAGGCTTCTTTTGATATATTTTTCTCATCAATTAATTTGGTAGCTCAAGCGTGCTTCTTGTTTAATTAGAAACGGCCAAAATGACCAATTTATTCTTGGTGCAATTCTAACCAACTTCCGCTCTTTTCTTTTTTAGTTGATTCTTAATCGAATTGGAGAAAACGCGTTAGTTTAAATTTTGCTTTTGTTCGTTTTGTCCGGATATTTTAAATCAGCATTGTATGCAATATGAATGCAACTGATATAAGCCACTTAAATTGTCCAGCTAAATTATTTATTTGAATATCAAAACTTCTTTTCGAATTTAAAAACAGAAACAAAAACTGCCTATTAAGTTCACGCTAAATTCTAAACTCGAATTGAACCAAAAAATAGAAAAAGTGGATCAATTATCAAAATTAGCAACACTGGCAAAAAGATACAAACTAATTGTCGACCTTTGAAAACATACAACATGTCGACCTTTAACCTGTCGAACTGATCTTTCATTAAGCACGCTAAGCTGAGTTTTTATGAGAAAAAGGTTGAATTCTCATTTAAAAACTTTTTCATGCGTAGAAAGTTTTTTAGAGAATTTTTTTTAGAGTTTCTGAGTTTAGAGTTTACAGACAGACTGAAAAGCTTGGTGAAAACTTGCGAAAAGTGAAACCAGTGTTATAGGCGGATGATACGATATTATGTTTTTAAAGTAAAAGCAGAACCATCTAAAATGAAAAAATTAAAAGCTAGAAAAATGGATTGATTGCAAGAGTTTAGCATTCATTTTAACAAACGGTGAAAAGCGCCGACTTGATAAATGATTTTGGTTGGTTTTTTTTATTTGAGCTATTAGAATTGCATTAGACATTTAGGACACAAAACTGACAACCAAGTTTGAAGTAACATATTAATGAAGCTGTTACAAAAAATTCTTTTTACTGAACAGTTTTTAATCATGAGAAATTCTCGTTAACAAAATCTTCGCATGTTTTATAAATCAAATGCTCAATTTATCTTACAATAGGGCACTCAATTTTTCTTAAACTTTCATATCACACGCAAAATGAAAATTGAAGCCTCGAAGACGTACTTTACGAGCTTTTTTCTTTAAACAAAATCATAAAAATGTAACAAATACATGAGTGGCCAGAAACACTACACTGTTTTTAATTTGTATCAGCGTGCGCTTTTCAAGATAGATAAATTCCTCCAATTTTTTTTATCGTTGATATATAAGAAATTAAGCTTTATATAGATTCAATTTTTCAAGTATCATTCAAATATTTTTCAAGTTCTCGAGGTGACCCACTCGATGCGATTTCGGTCACCCTCTGTTTTAACGTAGCTGATAAATTGAAGATTCAAAATGCATAAGGAAAACATGAAGAAACTCGCAAACAAATAAAATAAGACTGCTCGAATCAGGGCAAAGCCTGATCAGGGCGAAGCGAAGCCCTGATGGTTCCAACTGCTTTTTAATGTCTGTGGAGCAGTGAAAATTATCCCCCCACACGCCATATAAAGTACAAAAGAAAAGATTTTGCTCCTTGTAAAAAATCAATTCAGGTAAATAAGCTTCCTTCAACCAACTTGCAACGATTTCTAAGACGGATTAATCTCCGCTTACGCATTAATAGCGCGAAGTATTTCGCGCGTTAATTGTCCCAAATTGGCCAAAATGGCAATCTTTAAAACTCATTACTTTACGAAAATTAATCACAGATAAAATTTCTTTTCAAAATTAAGCTCAAGACAACAATACTTTTTGAATGATATTTAAAAAAACTCCGTCAAAAATGGCTACTTAAAACGTCGAAATTTGTCTGAAGAAAAAACCCACCTCGAGCACAAACTTTCCGTTACTTTCGTTACGAAAGTTGGAACAATAAGTATAACCTTTACATTCAAGCTTAAAATGGGGCAGCCTATGGAAAAGTTTCGTGGACCGAATTTCGGTTTGTTTGATTCAATTTCTTTGAGATGGCAATTCTTTTTCTAGGAATGTGGGGAAGCAAATTAATGATGCCTCAAATCAGAAGGAATTGGAACC
Organism: Symsagittifera roscoffensis; assembly: GCF_963678635.1. NCBI lineage: Eukaryota > Metazoa > Xenacoelomorpha > Acoela > Convolutidae > Symsagittifera > Symsagittifera roscoffensis. Next base: position 43,784,552 of record NC_087070.1, on the reverse strand, counting down.
AATCTTGGGAGCACTTTTTCAAGGAAAGTATTAGTTATCATGGGCGCAATGCAGATCAATACTTTCTCGGATATCATATTTGGAAATGGGCCGAGCAATATTCATTGCCACACGACAGTTATTCTTGTAAATACTTCCCAAACTCAACTGGTTTTCCCACAAAACGATTAAAAACGGGCAGTAATTTTGTCGGCGCAGTTGTCCCCACACCCGAGCTGTTGGTCGAGTGTCCAAGAGAATGTCTCCGTGACGGCCATGAAGATGAGTGGATTCACTGCTAAAAAAAATGTCAGCCATTTAGTCAAAAATCTGCAACCCATTTGCGTTACACCAAAAGAAACGGCTCTTTTCCAGTTTCCCCCCTTTAAATTCAATTTTGAAAAGTCAATTTAATTTTGTCATAATGCAATGAAATTTGGCGTGGTGAACAAATCGACAACTGTGAACAGATTTGTTCTTCATGCTTTACAGCGTAACATCACAAATTTAGCCGTAATAACACGTAAAAGAAACATAAAACTCGGTATTTTGAAAGGTGGGGGGGGGGGGACTGGAAAAGAGCTAAAGAAACAATCTTAGAAATTACTATGAGCCATTTTAAACCTTTAAAGATTCCACATTAAGAAAACTGAAGTCAATTTAAATTCCAAATTGTATTCAAATGTGTATACAAAATCCGATCATTTTAAAGCCAATAAATCTTGAGAGATTTTTTTTACCACACTCTTCAACTATTCCATCACCAAATGGTACCTGGTAAGCCACCGCGCCTCTTAAGTTCTAATGTTTGGAGTGAACAGGCGGAAAAATCTCACGGTTTGTGCTCAAATTTTCATTGATTTTATTAAATTAAAAAAAAAAGATTTCTATAGTTGGTCAAAACCTCAAATGTTCCGAGTATCCTTTAATGCACTAGTTATTTTCTGGTGTGAAACATGGCCGACAGAAAACTGTAAAAGAGACAATTAACAGTAAAAAAAACAAAAGATAGACTTTTTCGAAGCATTTTCGAAGAAAAAGTTACATGGATCTTTGAAATTGCAAGTCTGTTACATTTTAAACTTTTTGCATAAATTTAAACCATAAAAGAAAACAACGTCAATCTCGAAAATTAAAACTCACTTTCAAAACTCATTGCGTCATTTTCACTTTAGAAATAAGAGAGCAAAATTTCAGACTTTATACTGAAAAAAAAATCAACACGAACCCTATAAGTGTCTTGACTAAGTTCATTGACACTAGCAAATGACAGCAAAATCATGTTTTTTTTTCTTTCAACAACTGCCCCACATTCAATTGTTGCTGTCGTACAGACAATGCAGTATACCCGTTTTTCTTCCCTCATTAAAAAGTTGTTTAAAATCCAAATTTATCTGAAAAAAACCTCGCTAGTAAAAATTATTTCATGTTTTCAAGTTGTTTTAACTTTTGAATATGTTTCGACTGGCTTTTTAAAAATCTGAAGTAGTCTTCAGCAAAAAAGCTCAAAACTCATAAATAAAATTTGAAATTTCTCATTTTTGTGCAAATCTGTCTCCCACATGCACATGTAAAATTTCCCATCTAGTAAGTTGCAAGTAGTATTTTGCAAGTTGCTCGAAGCACTTTAAATGCCTCAATTACGGTATGCGTAACATGAAACAGGTAATTAATAGCGTTTTAACAACCCGAAAATGGCAAATCAAAAGCCTATAGTTAACTATCACAGGTGAGCTATTTTACATTTTATTCCACAATGAAACCCACCTTTGAAAATAAAAAACATTCAGGTCATTTGCAATTTAGTTTTCGAAGAGCGTTACCTGCCTTACCTTGAGAAAATAGTTTTGAAGTGAACCAGAAAAAAACCATACATTTTAGTGTGAGAAAAAACTTTTACAAAGCATTTTATTGAAAAAATACAATCTAGATGACAGTAAAAGCATATAATTTTTTAAATATTTTTAATCGTTTTATTCCACAATGAAACCCACCTTTCGCACTAAAAAATTCTCAGGTCATTTGAAATTTAGTTGTTGGCGAGCGTTACCTGCCTTACCTTGAGGAAATGGTTTTGAAGTAAACTTGGAAAAAAACATTAATTTTAGTGTGAACAAACTTTTACAATGAGATTTTTTTTATTAATGAAAAGATCATTTTTATCATTGAACTTAAGCACCAATTTATTTTAATATTAAAAAGAATCGGCAAAAAATATATTTTGTAACTAGTTACTCTTTTAACGAACAAGGACTTTTACTATTTTGCTTGAAAAATGGCAAATATAATCCAAATGCTTCTAGGATTGAGGAAGGAAATTAGGACATTAATTAACAGTGAAACAAAATCTAGAATATAAAGCAAGGAGCAACACATTGCCTAGTATTCGTAATTTTCAAGCGTTCAAATTTGAATATCAAAGTTTCTTTAGTACAGTTTGAACATCATATCTTCTCGTGTATTTTTCTGTCCCGTATAAATTGAAGTCACCATTTTAATAGCCAAGAAGCAGGTATAATTAAAGGTTCGGGGACGTCTTTCTTTTCCTTCTCAGCAAGTCTTCCAGAATTTCCACCTCTTTCTCTTTAATCGCAATTCGCTCTCTCATCGCCTGAAATAATTTCCAAAACATGAAAGATGAAAAGATTTCAAGTTCTTATTTCTTCCCCGATTTTGCTTTCAAGATGTTTCCCAATAGGCACGTATTGTATTTTCTTTGCTGTAAGCAATGTGATTTAACAGAATCAACAGACAGAGGTACTGAACTAGATCAACAGAAGGAAAATATACTTTTTTGAAATTGGGTTTTAACCTACGAGATTCCATGAATCTATATCTTTACAAAGTTGGTTAGGTTGAAGAGAAATTTATGATCATATTTTTTATTGATAAAAATACCTTATTTTTGACAAAAATGGATGGAAATTTGTGCAAATTCCGGTGGCTCTACTAAGAACTACATCAATTTCAGAAACTTGCATCTAGAAAAACGCAAAATATAGTCATCATACATTTGGAAAAATGTTGATGAACGCAAGGAAAAGAAAAAAAACTGACGTGTTTTAAATTTCGAGTTTCAAAGCAACAAATATTTGCTCTTAGAACTCTTCGAATTAATGATTGTCACTTTTTGATGTAATTAACCCATATCAAAAAAATTGTAAGAAAAGGTAATTTACACTTTTGCTGTTCGAGAGTGAAACTTTCCTTCCTTTTAACAGAGGAAATGAACTGAAGTTGGAAAGAAATCAAATGTCAAACCGAGCTTCAACTGTGCATTATATATATTTAGCACACTGTCTAATTAAAACCAATTGACTTTCATCTGAAGTAATAATTCGTTCATACCGATGTGAATAATCTCTGAAGTCATGATCTTTAATCTCTTGATACTAAAAATGGGAAACTAATTCATTCAATTAAATCTTTCGCTGCTATTTCAATTTATGGACCCTAAGAGGTTATGGGCGATTTCGTGAAGAATTGAGACTCTACGCCTGACAGCATCAGAGAGTAAAATTCTACGGTGGTTTGTATGAATAGGATTTCAAGAGAAAGAAAAGAATTGGTTGTATGAATTACAACTTTGAAAATAGAAGTTTTGAAAGAAAAGAGAAGTTTTGAAAGAGAAGTTTTACAATTCGAAATTTGAAGTGACATTTAACCATGGCACGAAGTATTCAAACAAGATTGGAAAAATTGACTTTTTCGGGAAATGAAAATGATTGGGAGTATTTTGCTGAGCAATTTGAAGCTCGTATAGTTCTTTTGAATTTAAAGAAAACGTTGAAGGGAACAGATGTTCCAGGAAGTAGTGAAAATGAGACTAATGTTAATGATAGAAAAGAACAATTGTGGTGTGAATTAATACAATGCCTTGATCGAAAGTCTGTAATGCTAATAAAACGCGATAAACCAGATGGTTCAGCGGCATGGAATCGGCTGCAAAGCTACTTTAAAAGTACGGAACGACCACGTGTTCAAAGAATGTTAAATGAAATTTCTAATTTGAAATTAGAGGCGAGCGAATCGATTAAGGACTACATACTTAGATCGGAAAATTTGCAAATGAATCTACAAGAAGCGGGAGAGGGTATTTCTGAAAAAACGATGATTGCAATGCTTTTAAAAGGACTACCAAAAGAATTTGATAATTTTACAACTGTGGTGAATTTTTCGAAAGATGCAAAAAGCTTGGACGAGATTAAAAGAGATTTGTCAAATTTTGCCGAAACAAGCAAGACTTTTTTGCAGAAAAATTCAACAAATGAAACGTTTTTTAGTAATAAAACTATTAAATGCTACAGTTGCGGAAAGCAAGGTCATAGAAAACAGGATTGCAAGAAAGACATAAAATGCTACAATTGCAATCAAATGGGACATTTTGCTAGAGATTGTAGGAAAAATACCCAAAATAACCATTCAAATAGCAGCCATCAAAAACAGTTTACATCAAAAAATCAACAAAACAAAAGCCATTTTACTTCAGAAAATGAAAACACTGTCGACTTTTTCAGTTTTCATTCTAATGACAATGATTTTGGCGTAAATTCCGACAAATTTTGCTTGATTGATAGCGGTTGCTCTGCGCATATGTTTAAAACACGCGAATTTTTTACGGAACTTGATACGAATATTAATGGAAATGTTGGCTGTGCAAATGGAAGTAATTCAAAAATTGTGGGAAAGGGAAAAGTAACGTTTAAAGTTCAAACAAGTGATGGTCGATTGATAACTATAGAACTGAAAGATACTCTGTTTGTACCTACGTATACGGCAAATTTAGTTTCTGTATCTAAACTTAACAGAAATAAAGCTGATGTAATGTTTGATGATGTTTGTCCCAGAATAATTTTACCAGATAGTTCTGAAATTTTGCTTCAAAATCAACGAGATCTTTTCAAAATGAAAATTGAACTGGCAAATGAACACTCTGTGGAAAATGTTGCAATGGTTGTTTCGGACATAGAAATTTGGCATAAACGGCTTGGTCATAATAATTTTGATGACATCAAGAAATTAGAAAATCTAACGGAGGGAGTTAAATTTAGCCAAAAGAAACATAATAACTGTGTTGATTGTCAAACTGAAAAAGCTAAGCGGAAAGCGATACCAAAAGTTTGGGGGACTAGAGCTACAGAAAAACTAGAAATTGTTCATACGGATATTTTGGGACCAATTGATACGATATCTGTAGACAATTTTAAGTACGCAATAGGTTTTATTGATTCCTACACAAGATTTTCTGCGGTTTACTTATTGAAAAATAAAAGTGATAGCACTCAGATGCTCAAACAGTTCATAGCGGATTATGGTAAACCAAAAACAATAGCTAGTGATAATCCAAAAGAGTTCAAATTTGGAAAGTTTAAACAGTTTTGTCTTGATAATGCCATAAGAACTGAATTTTCTGCGCCTTATACACCAGAGGAAAATGGTAAAATAGAGCGAACTTGGGGTAGTGTAATGGCAATAACTAGATGTCTTTTACAAACTGCCAGCATGGAAAAGAAATTTTGGTCTTTTGCAATGAAAACAGCTTTCTACTTGAAAAACCGAGTTTATCATTCTGCAATTGGGGTAACCCCATACGAAAAATTTTTCCAAAGCAAACCTGATTTGAAACACGTAAAAATTTTTGGTTGTGCTGCATATATGTTTGTCGAAAAAGTAAACATGAAAAAACTTGAATCAAGGGCCGTGAAAGGATTTCTGCTTGGATATAGTCTGAACAGTAAATGTTATATAGTAGGAACTGAGCTTGATGGAAACTTTGAATTTTTGGAGAGTAGAAATGTTACTTTTGATGAAAAAGTTTTTCCTTTCAAAAATGACGATGAAAATGATTCTGGACGGGAATTGGAAATAAGCGTTGAAAACTATTGAGATTTCTGAGAAAAATTCTGCGGATAATGTCAATGGCGGAAACCTTGAAAATGATCAATTACGCCGCAGCGAACGGATCAAACAATTAAATGCGCCTGAGATTTCATTTTTTAGAAATGAGACAATTTTTGATGAGTGTTGCCTAGCTGATGCAACTTTTTATGTTGATAATTTGCCAAAAAATGCTAACGATGCACTTTCTAACCCCAATTGGAAAAAAGCAATGCAGGATGAATATAATTCTCTGATCAACAATAATGTCTGGGAATTAGTTCCACAAACGGATCAAACTATTTTGGGGGGAAGGTGGCATTTTACTTTGAAATACAATAATGAGGGGGGAATTTCAAGATACAAGGCAAGATATGTGGCTAAAGGCTACAATCAAATCAAAGGCGTTGATTTCAAGGAAACCTTTTGTCCTACAGTAAAAATGGCAACATTACGACTTATTTTAGCAATTTCAACAGCTAAGGGTTTTGATGTAAGACAATGGGACGTAAAAACAGCCTATCTAAACGCTAATTTGGAAGAGAATGTCTTCCTGCAACAACCTGAAGGTTTTGAGCAGAAAGACAGTGGGGGTAATCAACTTGTTTGTAAGCTAAATAAATCTATTTATGGATTAAAGCAGTCAGGAAGAAATTGGTACTATACCTTACAGATGTTCCTTAAGTCAATAGATTTTACAGCGTCAAAAAGTGATCCCTGTCTTTTCATGAGAATTTCAAAAGATGTTTTGGAATACGTATGCATTTGGGTGGATGATATAATTTACGCTTGCAATGATGCTAACAAGTTTATATCATTTGAACAACAAATATCTAGTCAATTCAAAATCAGCGAAACAGCAAAACTTTATTGGTTTTTGGGGATGAAATTCAACTTTTGTGGGGATGGGTTAGAAATTTCTCAGGAAGCGTATATTGACAAGCTACTGTCAAAATTTGGTTTGATTGAGTGTAAACCAGTGTCTACACCTGCAGCTGATGGTTTAAAACTTTGTAAACGGCTACCAAATGAGGTGAAATTAGCAAACGACAAAGATTATAGAGGACTTATCGGCAGTCTAAGTTACTTGTCAATTACTACAAGGCCTGATATTTCATTCATCGCTCATTGCTTGAGTAGATATGTGAACGACCCTACTGAAGTACACTGGATTGCTGCAAAACGAGTTCTACGATATTTGAAAGGAACTAGATCGTATAAACTTATCTACAGACGATGTACTGCTACGCCAATCTTGTATGGCTATTCTGATTCTGATTGGGGAGGTGACAGTGACACTAGACGCAGTACTAGTGGATATTGCTTTTTCCTGTTTGAAAACAGCGGTGCAATATCGTGGGCTAGCAAACTCCAAACTACTGTTGCAAAATCTACAGCTGAATCAGAGGCTACAGCTCTTTCGTTAGCCTGTAATGAAGGATTATTCCTGTTGAATTTACTGATCGAAATCAAACTCGATTTAATTGATTTCAAAATGTTTGTGGACAACCAAGCATGTATTTTTCTTGTGAAAAACGACGTTAACAAGGGAGTCGTAAAACATTTTGCTATTCATCTACATTTCATCAGGGACTTAATTCAAAAGAAACAGTTGGATTTGAACTATATTGGGACTGACAATATGGTGGCTGATATTCTCACTAAGAATTTGGGCAAGACAAAGTGCAAACGTTTTGGGCTTCAGATGTTCGCCAATTGAGTGGGGGTTTCAACTGTGCATTATATATATTTAGCACACTGTCTAATTAAAACCAATTGACTTTCATCTGAAGTAATAATTCGTTCATACCGATGTGAATAATCTCTGAAGTCATGATCTTTAATCTCTTGATACTAAAAATGGGAAACTAATTCATTCAATTAAATCTTTCGCTGCTATTTCAATTTATGGACCCTAAGAAAGTTGGAAAGAAATCAAATGTCAAACCGCAAAAAATTCAATTTTCATTTACCACTAGTTATATTCTTATTCCACAAGGGAATCTATAAATTAAAATCTGCTCGATAGTGGAGTTTGCCTTCCTATTAACAAAAAAAACGAAATGAACTTCAAAAAAATTAAAAGTCAAACCGAGAAAAATCAAATTTAAGCCTGAACAAATTTTAAGACTATCTCCTAGAAAAATAAAAAACTAAATCATCACGACCTATAGAAGTGTCTTCACCATGTTCAATGACACTTATATTCACACTCAAATTTGTTCATTGATACTTATTATAATACGCTCATCGAAAATATGCGATCTTAAAGCTCTTCGAATTTCAAGAATAATTTATGATTAACACATTCTTTATATAATTTACCCAATTTCAGAAAACTGCACAATTCGCTAATATTTTTTATTCCGCTAGAAAATCTATTACTTACAAAAAAAAACATTTGTAGAAGCCGATCACATTTTTTGTGACCTTAACACTTTTTCTGTTCGATAGTGGAGTTTGCCTTCCTTTTAACAAAGGAAATGAAGTGAACTTTAAAACTCCTCGCGACCTATATAAGTGTCTTCACTAGTGCCATTGACATTTGAAAAAGAAAAATCAATTTAGGTTGCTTTTACCATTTCCTTCAACTGTAAATTTATAAAACTAGTTTTTCTGTTCAAATTGTCCGTTTGTTACAAAAATTGTCAAGCGGACTTATTAGATCATGACAAACATATTTGGATTTCATATTTATCCTTGCATAACCACTGGTTACACGAAAAAAATGATGCTTATGTTAGGTGGGTGAAAAGAAAAAGAGCCTCGTTTACTAACGCCGCACGTAACTTGAGTTGATTTGGAAATAAAATAAGGGTTTGATCAAATTTCCCAAAAGCGAAGAGAATCTCCGCATCACTTCCTATACAGAAAGATCAAGATCTCAAAATTCTTTAAGTTTCGTGGCAAATAGTTACACAGAGGCAAAGCTTCGCTTCGCAAACACTTGCGGGAACACGACTAAAAAGCATCTCTAAAAAGTGCAAAAAGGAAAAGTAGAAATAAGCCTTACATTAGTAGAAAAAAAATCGGCTACGTCTCGGATTTGATCTCTGACCGATCGCAACCTAGAGATTATGAGTCTCACCCACTTAACACTGAGCCACAGACGCTTAATTAATGACAAACACTAGACACAGATAAAGCAGAGAACGGATGCTAAGAAAACTCCAATGCTGCACATCGTAACCTACGAGATTCCATGAATCTATATCTTTACAAAGTTGGTTAGGTTGAAGAGAAATTTATGATCATATTTTTTATTGATAAAAATACCTTATTTTTGACAAAAATGGATGGAAATTTGTGCAAATTCCGGTGGCTCTACTAAGAACTACATCAATTTCAGAAACTTGCATCTAGAAAAACGCGAAATATAGCCATCATACATTTGGAAAAATGTTGATGAACGCAAGGAAAAGAAAAAAAACTGACGTGTTTTAAATTTCGAGTTTCAAAGCAACAAATATTTGCTCTTAGAACTCTTCGAATTAATGATTGTCACTTTTTGATGTAATTAACCCATATCAAAAAATTTGTAAGAAAAGGTAATTTACACTTTTGCTGTTCGAGAGTGAAACTTTCCTTCCTTTTAACAGAGGAAATGAACTGAAGTTGGAAAGAAATCAAACGTCAAACCGCAAAAAATTCAATTTTCATTTACCACTAGTTATATTCTTATTCCACTAGGGAATCTATAAATTAAAATCTGCTCGATAGTGGAGTTTGCCTTCCTATTAACAAAAAAAACGAAATGAACTTCAAAAAAATCAAAAGTCAAACCGAGAAAAATCAAATTTGAGCCTGAACAAATTTTAAGACTCTCTCCTAGAAAAATAAAAAACTAAATCATCACGACCTATAGAAGTCTCTTCACCATGTTCAATGACACTTATATTCACACTCAAATTTGTTCATTGATACTTATTATAATACGCTCATCGAAAATATGCGATCTTAAAGCTCTTCGAATTTCAAGAATAATTTATGATTAACACATTCTTTATATAATTTACCCAATTTCAGAAAACTGCACAATTCGCTAAAATTTTTTATTCCGCTAGAAAATCTATTACTTACAAAAAAAAAACATTTGTAGAAGCCGATCACATTTTTTGTGACCTTAACACTTTTTCTGTTCGATAGTGGAGTTTGCCTTCCTTTTAACAAAGGAAATGAAGTGAACTTTAAAAATCCTCGCGACCTATATAAGTGTCTTCACTAGTGCCATTGACATTTGAAAAAGAAAAATCAATTTAGGTTGCTTTTACCATTTCCTTCAACTGTAAATTTATAAAACTAGTTTTTCTGTTCAAATTGTCCGTTTGTTACAAAAATTGTCAAGCGGACTTATTAGATCATGACTAACATATTTGGATTTCATATTTATCCTTGCATAACCACTGGTTACACGAAAAAAAATGATGCTTATGTTAGGTGGGTGAAAAGAAAAAGAGCCTCGTTTACTAACGCCGCACGTAACTTGAGTTGATTTGGAAATAAAATAAGGGTTTGATCAAATTTCCCAAAAGCGAAGAGAATCTCCGCATCACTTCCTATACAGAAAGATCAAGATCTCAAAATTCTTTAAACTTTCGTGGCAAATAGTTACACAGAGGCAAAGCTTCGCTTCGCAAACACTTGCGGGAACACGACTAAAAAGCATCTCTAAAAAGTGCAAAAAAGGAAAAGTAGAAATAAGCCTTACATTAGTAGAAAAAAAATCGGCTACGTCCCGGATTTGATCTCTGACCGATCGCAACCTAGAGATTATGAGTCTCACCCACTTAACACTGAGCCACAGACGCTTAATTAATGACAAACACTAGACACAGATAAAGCAGAGAACGGATGCTAAGAAAACTCCAATGCTGCACATCGTGATTATAGCAGAAGTGGCACCAAATAATGAACACTTCGCCACAAAATAATGAACACTTTAATTTGCGACTTAGGTTAGACAAGAAAAAAAGTTTCGTACTAATACACTAGCTCCTCGCTAGTGTAAAGAGCAGTGATACAAATGATTGCCAAAAAATAATGTTAAGATATCGATCAGAACCGCGCCGATATAAGCCGGGAAAATAAAACCTAGAGATCCGTGAGAAACTCGCAAAATCGCTTCAGAAAATTCAACTGAAAAAAAATTTACAAAGAAACAACTGCTAGCGTTATATTGAAATTATCACAATGCAAAATTCAGTCAAAAAAGAATTTGAATTTGAGTATGTGACACGGAGGCGAAGCTGTGTACATTAAGTAAAAATACACCTCGAAGTAGTAAAATTTCGGTGACGTTTCGGACTCGAACCTAAGACGTACTGCGACCTAAAAAATTATGAGTCTCACGCACTAACCACTCGGCTACGGACTCTTAATCAATCACAACCAATGGCCACAAATGAAGCCGAGAACAGATTATATGAACAAACGCTACAGATCGTGATAATGGCAAAAAGGCACACAATAGAACACTTTTAATGAACACTTTTATTTGCGAGGTAGGTTAGAAAACAAGATGGTTCGTAATAAAACACTAGCTGCTCGCTAGCGTAAAGCATGGGTCAATACAAAAGTTTTCATGTATCCACCATGTATGCAAGCGCGAATATTTAATCCATCAAATGACCTACCACAAAACTTACAAAATTCAAAATTTTCAGATAAACCGGAACAAAACACCATATTATTGATAAAAATTTTGCTAACAAAAAATTTATGTAAAGCCGATCTCAATTGAACTTTCTAGATTTACACGCCGAATCGGGCTCAACCAAAAACTCTGATCGATGGTATAATTTCTTAATGATAAAGACCATGCACTTTTTTGAGCCCGTTTAAAAATTCTCATAGAAAAGAGCAGAGATTAAAAATATTTATCAGGCGGGCAATGGGTTAGGTTAACACCATAGTCTCACAATTCAACAAAACGCAGTTTTCAAGTTGAACTTTTCGACATGCTTTTTTTTGATAAAGATAAAAATATTGCCAGAAAAGCATGCTCACATTTTCTCTCGTTTTCAGCTCGTTTAACTTATCTCCAATTGCAGTTACTTCTGATTTCTTTTTACATCTATACTTCATGGCTGCTTTTCTATTCTGATTCTTCTTTTTGATCGGGTTTCGCACTTTGAGCAAGTAGTTGGGCAGAGACTTAACATCCGAATCCAAAAACTCGAGAGACTGCGGCAAATCTGGTATTTCTCGGGTGGTTGATTCGGCTTCCGAGAGCTCACATGAATCCGTGAACATCGATGATGAATTTTCTGAGGCCATGCTATTCTGAGAGACATTTTCCATAATATTATCTATACTGGAACACTTTTCAACATTTTCGATGCACATGTGAACTTCGCTTTCGTTATTTTGCGGGATTCGTACGAGGCTTGCATTTGCTTCTTCTAGCAAAGCTACATTAGTGCAAGCGGGAAGGATGTTGCGTAATTCAGCTGACGTAACATACGGAGCAGTTTCCTTGGTTTTGAACAAGGTACGGCATTCACGATTGAAGCTGGTCTAAAGCAATTAAAATTGAAAATGGTATTTGTCCAAAGGCGGTTTGCTAGATTTATTGCTGCCATTTGATTTAAAACAGCGAAACTTTGGCGAGGAAAAAGAACAAACTGACCAGCCTTCGACCGGTTTAAAACCCTCTCTTTCATTAGACTTCAACCTCACTTTCTAATTCTTTCTTTAGTTGATGCCCTATGAATCTTCATTCAAAATACTTACATCATTTGACATCACCTCTTTGACGGATGATTGAAAGTAGCATTTTTGATCAACATGATTGTGATTGGTCGATGAAACAGGGAGTGGAACAGTCTGCAAATTGATGAGTTTCCGGTCCAGCTGGAATGTCGCTGCAGTTGTTGAGATGTGCTGCAAAATTTATGAGAACATATCTTCATTTTCACAAATTTATATTTCTAAAAACATAGCCAAAAGACAGGTGGAAAAGTGTTAAATAAACTCAGAGAAGCCGAAAAAATATTGATTGATTTTTTTGAGTACTTTTCAATTTTCGAAAAAAAATAAATCACGTTAAAGGTTCAAGAGATTTGAAGATCTTTTAACATTTGCAGTTTTTTAAAATTAAAATTAGCACAATTAGAGAACACTGGCTCAATAGGTAATTTTTTATTCCGCTGGGAAATCTATAAATTATAATCAGTTGTCGAAACTTAAAACCACGCACCATTTTCGCACGCACGATTTGAGCTGTTATAATTGGAGAACATAATTTGCCTTCATTTCAGCAAATGAAGTTGAGGTGAACTTGAAAATTAAAAAAATAACCAAAAAAAAAATAAATTTTAGTGTGAACAAATTTTAAGATTTTTCCTGGAAAAAAAAACAGATGATTTAGAACCACAAGATTTCACTGTGACATTTATTGCAGGTTCGAATCTCAGAGGTAGACGAATTTTTGCTAATTCGAGGATGATTTCTAATTTGTATTATTGCACTTTATAGAGCTGCTTTTTGTCATCTTCTGGCTAGTGTTCTCGGGAGAAAAATACCGGCAGAAAAATACAAATGCAAGGCTAACGGAACAAAATTAACTTTGAATAGCGCAAAAACAAAAACAGTTCTTTGGGTAAGAAACCAAGTATATATAAAGAGCGGTTGCAACAACAGGGACAATTGATAGATAAACTTCCTAACTTAAAAACTTAGGCGTTAATCTGGATTCGAATCTTAATTTCCATAGCAACATAAAAAAACAATAAATCACATGCATCATTTCTGTGTTTATCAAATAAGCGAAAATTTAACCTCAAATTAAATGATAAGAGCGCGCAAAGCTTACACTCAACTAGTTCCGCAATAAGGAATACTTGCGCACGTTAACAGTGGAATCCCATCAAACAATCACACACCTTGAAATGAAAACTAAACGTATCGTCAAACTAATCGTTTGCATGTGAAATTTTGTAATTGCTGGCCAAAATTCTCAGAACCGAGACGTAAATAGACAACTTTTTGGCCCAAGAGATAAATTGACTTAGAAAAAGCGAGATGTAGAAAAAAACAAATTACCATAAAAAACTGTCACAATAGAAAACCACTGTATATTTGAGTCAGAAAAATGTTTAACAAGGTTATCTTTTTCTTCCCAAATTGGATAAATTTTAAACGAACAGCCACGACGGAACAAGTTAAACATTTCAATCAAAAATTCCTGTAAAATTATGCATTGGACATATCAAATCAACAATGGATAATGAACTTACAAATGAAAAATGAATTGGTCTTTCTTTTTTTGAATTCTAGATCTCGATCTTTATCTATACTATAGAAGCATAAAGATAAGAAATTGCAATTGCACACAGCATCTTTTGTCTGATTTGAGGCACCCAAAAAAAAGTTCTTGCATCTTAATGGCGACCTCACAAGCTATGTTTGTAAACGAATAAATAATAACTCTGTTATGATAATGGTAGCCCTAGATAGAAAATAAATTATCAATTTCCAAAACGTTTCAATTTGGTCCAATTATCTGCAAAACTTGCTATTCATCTAATTTTTGAGTCTGATGAAGAAGTTTAGAAAACTATTTACCGCAGAAACACAATGAATAAAAAAATAGTGATGAACTATATTGACCCCCAAGCAATCGTAATTGAGACTTCAAACAAAAATTCAGACAAAAATTAGCGGTGCCAAAAAACAACGATTTGAAACGAAGAGTCGAATGTTACGATTGCTCAAAAAACATATTTGTGTTGGATTATTAAGGCTTTAATACATAGGAAAAGCTGAGCTCTACGCCATTTGCGATACGTCAAAAAAAGAAATGCAGCTGGCCGAAAAAAAAAATAAGACAAAAGCCGATAACTTTTTTTTTAAAGAATAAATTTCGATTTTTTTCATGTCTCGAAGGTGGTTGATTTTGAAGAAATATACTGAAAAACACAATTGACAGTGTGAAATAAGTATTGAAAAACAACAATCATCAAATGGTAGTTGGGCAGACAACACTTGGGTAGACGACCAATGACCCGAAAAAGATAGCTGAAGAAAGTTTTGAGCTAGAAAAAATCTTAAACTCCCAATTTCAGTCCAAACACAGCTCCCAGAAAAATCGAAACAGAAAAAATAATGCAAAAAAAATTATTATTGATGAAAAACTTAGTCATCTATAAAATTTATCAGCTTTAATCATTCATTAGGAAAAATTCAATAAATTGCACTGAAATATATATATTCGCACAAAAAAGACAGTAAAAACGAATATATTGACCTGCAGCTGTAACATAAAGGCGAAGCACCACTTCACATGCAAAGCAATGCAGCGAAAACACTAGCCAGAAGATGACAAAAAGCAGCTCTATAAAGTGCAATAATACAAATTAGAAATAATCCTCGAATTAGCAAAATTTCGTCTACCTCTGAGATTCGAACATGCAACCTAGAGTATCACACACTAACCACTAAGCCAGGGAAGATTTATAAGTAGCAAACACTAGCCACAAATAAAGCAGAGAACAGATACTATGCAATTTTCACTGCTACAGTGAAATTTCGAAATAAGTGAACTTTTTTAATGAACAATTTTATTTGCGAGTTAGGTTTAAAAAAAGAAGGTTCGTAATAACACACTAAGCTGATCGCAAGTGTAACTAACTATCGAATGAGATTAAATTTCACCCTATTCTGTAAAATACATGCATCTATAAATCTTATCACTTTTATTTCTCATTTTATTCTGGAGACCATGGCAAAGGTGACCATTTTTCCGTTGTTCAGCCGCGAAAGGCTAATTTAGTCGCCTCCACTTCTATTGGTTTTCGAGAGTGAAACTTACCAACTCTTTCATGGCAGGATCACTTTCAGACAGGGGGATATCAGGCAGTCTGATTTCATCAGTAGTACACACATTCTCCAGGTGCAGGTCCAAATTACGCTCAACACCTGTTCTCAACAAAAAAGTCATATTAAGTCCAAAATACGACTTTTTTCCATACTTCCTATTGACCACTAAGTTGCAACGCAAAAGAGCTATTAAAAAGCTCATAATATTGTCTTTTTTCGAAGAATTTTTTGTAAATACAGATTTTCTTGACATAATTTGTGACAGCATACCTATTAGTTTTTTTTAATTAGATTTTCATTAGTAAAAAGGAGAAAATTATAAAAGATTGTCAATTGCTGTTCTGTTCACTTTGCATGCGTCAGCTTTATATATCTATCAACAAAGTTTTTGAAAAACGTGGGTAAGATTCAGACCAATTAATCAAAAATATAGCCAACAGACTGGTGGAAAAAGTCAAAGAACTCACGGAGACCCAAAAATTGATGGAATCATAGCTAAACAATTTTCTAATTTCGAAGAAAATATATACCACGTTGGAAACTTTTTCACTTTCAAAAATCTTTTGAGGGCACATGTTGCAGAACAAAAGACACATTTTGCAAAAAAGGGTACATTTTGCAAAGAAAAAATACTTTTATGAGGGCACATTTCGCTGGGAAATCTACAAAAAAATCCACTTTCAGAACTGAAGGTCATTCACGTTTCTTTGCACCATTTCCTAATTGGAGAGCGCACTTTTCCTTCCTGTTAGCAATTGAAATAGAACTGAACTTACAAGGCAATTAAAACCAAACGCCAACAAGGATAACCGGTTTCAGTGCAAGTAACAGAATGTTCCAACCATTCATATAAAAAAGTTTTCATTTTTTTCTTTTTTTTTAAATATCGGTCCTTTTAATTGCGTGTTACAACGATAGAACTAATTAAACTCGTATATAGTTAGTCAATAAGACAAAATTGAAAAAAGAAACTTCGGAAATAAAATAAACAAACGTGATAAAAAATCAAAAGTTTTTATCAACTTTTTATCCTTTTTTTTGCAGTATAACTTCAATTTTTTAAATAAAACAATTGCCAAGGAAGCGCTAAATTGAACAGCCAAATTGAACTAGTTCGCCTGAAGAATAACTTAAATTTTCCAAAAATCATAAGAACCAATCGCTCGCTTTACTCGCTCGTAATTAGACTAAAACTCAAAAATTTCATACGCTTTTTTGAATTTTTTTTAAAGTCGTTCAAATCACGACTGAAAGGGCTTTATTATGAGATATCACTCAACCCATTCCGATGATTTTCTCTGGTAACTGATTTTGGTTGAAAAACAAAATAAGCATGCTCGCTCACTTTATTCCATCGAAGTTATATGAAAATCAAATTTTTCAAACCAATTTTTCTCGACACTGAGAAACGTTGCTGATAACTTTTTCATGTCGTTCGCAAAACGACTGAAAGGGCTCTACATTGATATATTATTTAACCCATTCCGATGTTTTTGTGTGAAAAACAAATAAGGAAAAACATAAAACACCTTCGAAGTTAAAATTCAAATTAGCTCAACATTATGCAGCATTTTTAACACAACTGTATTATTTTATATCGCTTACGGTTTTAAAAGACAGTTTTAATCGTTTTGAAACAAGTTTACTCAAAAGATTTATTTAAATATACTGCGATCAATTCTTACCGTTTTGGAACGGTTTTATGTCATATTTAAGCTCAGTTTTCGGCTATTTTGATAATTTATTTCATCTGTCTGACTACAAGAAAAAAGCCAACAAACAGATGGAAAAGAGTCAATGAAAGGAAGGGAACAGAAAAAAATAATGACTTGTTTTTTTTTGAGAACCCCAACTTTCGAAACTCAAACAAAAATATAGAAGGCTATTTGAATTTCTAGGACAATTTATTGAAACTTTTTGAACATAGCCAATTGAAAAATGGAAAAGAGTAATGAACGCAAATAAACATAAAAAACACTGACTTCCTAGATTAAAAAATTAAAAATAGACGCCCTTTCAGCTCTTTGAATTTCTAGAACGATTTATGATTGGCGCTTTTTTATAACATTAGTCCAACTTCAGAAAACTGGATCAACATTAAAGTTTTTATTCTAATGGAAATCTAAAAAATTATATTCCACTTTCGAAACTAGAAAACATTCACATTTTTAGCGCAATTTCTACGTTCGTATTTGGAGAGTGCTATTTACGTGACTTTCAGCAGATGAATTTCAATTGAACTCAAAAGTGCATAAAAGTTATAAAAGACTTGTATGCACTTTGAGACTTTTTCCTGAAAAAAAAAACAAAAAAATCAGCACGACCTAAATAAGAGTCCACACTACGTTAATTACTCTTAATAAAGTTAACCAAATTTGAGAAAACTCAATCAATAGGTAAACTCTTTTTGCTGAGAAATCTTTAAAGATAGCCAAGGACAGTTGGAAAAGATTCAATGAGCTCAAAGAAACTGAAAAAAAATGACTTGTTTTTTAAAATGAACTTACTGTCCAAAAAACTGTCCAATGAGCTTATTTTTACTATGAATGCCGAAAATGCCTAGTCTCTAGTGTTTGGTTCAGATCCTTTTATCACACCACTCAGAAAAAAATACAAAACGTACCCAGTAACCGGCTATTCTTGTTTTCTTCTTGTCTTCTCATTGTGTCTCCTTGTTTTTTTTAATCATTGTGTATTGGAAAAAAATAAACTTTTACAAAGCAGACTATTACTCTTTGCGAAACTTCATCTGAGAATTCTGAAGAAGGTTTCAGATACATTTATAGCTGTTACATAGCAGTAAGAAGATAACCTAATCAAAGTTGAGCAAACAATATTTCCATCTGGTTATTTTATTGCAACATTTGCTAAACAAAAACTGTTATTTTTACAGCACAATTTCAAGCACCTTTGTTTTCAAAACTTTATCAAATATTTTATTTAAATTGGTTGGAAAAAAAACCAATTTAGAGTGCTTATTTCAAAATTACGCTTCGTATCGCTTTTCAGCCAATCAGATTCCTGTATTGTTCAATTCATATGCTTATTCCGACTATAATCATTGTTCTGGAAGAGTAGAAAGAAGATCAGTTTGTTTACGCTTTTTTCAATTCAATTTGGATTACACTGCAGAAAATTCGTATAACTCAAACGTGGTATCATAGTAAAGCCATATTTGTCGTGAACTTGATCATAAAAAACTTGAAAAAATTGTCTCAGTCTGATCTTTTTTGTTTTTCAGACTAAATTAGGCACAAAATTAGACAAAAATTAGAGGCTGATTTTTTGCAAAATTTTGTACCGATTTTTTTGCGGTTTCTAAAATGCTTTATAATTATAAACTTTTTCTTCAATCAGGTCGTAATATTCTGTGCTACTTGCAAAGCAGACGGCTATTATTGTTAATTTGTATGAAATTGAGATTGCAAAATTACCAGTGCCTCAGCCAGACTTCGGAAAGTTATGTTTTTGTTTTTCAGGCTTCACTCATTCGCCACTAATTGAACGTGTGTAAAGGAACTAGCAGAAGTATTAAACAGCCGAAAATGAGTAGAATATAACAAAGAGCCGAAAATGAGTAAAATATAACAAAGAGCCGAAAATTACTTCTGTCTTGAAAAACACTAATTTTTCGTTGCTTTTACGTAATTATTAGATAACAATTATGTAACTACTTTTTATTTTCGGCTTTTTTTTTACTGTATTGTTTTTATATCACCAAGTTACCATATAAAAAAAGTCCATTTTTTTTTGACACGCAGTTATGTTCCTGATACAATTCGACGTCGAACTAAAAGCAACGGAGGTCGGTCAAAAATTAGACATTTCATAAAGTACACAATTCGTGAGCCAATCAAAATTGAGATATATTGACAAATACTTTCTTTCCTCGCTCTGATTGGCTTATGACGGGTCTACTTGATGATCTGTCTACTTTTTACCACAAGCAGCAACTTACCGGGAGTCAAACTTTTCTCAACATCATCGAACAAACTGCTTCGCTCGCTCAGACCAGAAGGACTCGTCAATTCAGAGACAGAATTTGAGACATGATGGTTGCTACTGTTGTTGTTGCTGTTGATAGCATCAGTCTGCGCAGTTGATATATTGCTGTTATTTACATTATTATTAGAATCTGTTCCGATCGCGTGGCTTGGGACATTTAGACCACTACTAGGGGAGATTTGCTGTAGAAAATTATTACTGTTTCTATTATAAACATAGTTTTCCATGGATTCAGTGCATATATTTGGTACTCCAAGCATTGGCTGTGCCTTAAAATTGAATTGATCTTCAATGCGTGGAGATCCCAACATAACTTCAAGGTCGAAATCAGCACATGGGTTGACAAGATTGTCATCATTTTGGTATGCATTTGTTACTATTGGGTCAGGATTTTCGTACGATGACTCATTTAGGTATAGATTTGGAATAATTGGCTCGGATGGGACTAATACTGCAGAGGTATCTGAGGTATTTGAAAGGAAGTCTGAGAAACTCGTGGTTGATTGCAAAATGGGTAGAGTCGTTACCTCTGTTAGAAAGTGAATATTACCTAAAAAATTAAACATTTTGTTTTTGACTATTCACAACAATAGAAAGAGCTTAAAACAGAAAAAAAACAATTTGAAAAATAAAAAATCCTTAGCACTTCAACAAGCAGAGAATTTTTTGATTTATTCAAATTCTCTCTCCTCGCCATTTTTTAAACCCTTTTATTAGTTCGGCAAATTGCGAAATTTTTGACAACAGTGATACAGTAGACACAGAGGCGATGCGGAGCTTCGCACCCCCTACGATGCAACACAAAAACAACACGGCAGCTAACCGAAAAAAAAAACGACGAAAGCCACTAAATCGGAAAAAAAAGTGAAGATATAGGTCAGGCTGAAACACAATAGAATTATATACTCGCCTTCCAAACATTGAAACATGAGAATAAACCAATCTAACTTAAGCCGAAACCGCTAAAAATAAACCTTTAAGCAAAAAAAATTGAAATTTTACAAATTGGGATTGGTAAAGTTATAACCAACATTAAAAAAAAAAACAAATTTCGAATACAACGGTGATCATTTCTCTACAGGTCAAAGAGGTAATCACTCTTGGAAATGATTCAAGTCCTTTTGTTAAACTAATTGTTAACCCGAAAAAAGTCTACATAACGCTTACTAATTGCAAGCGTAAAGACCGTTCGAGGGCTGAATTCGCAGGGAGAAAGTGGTGAAAAACTTATTAAACTCATTTTGTTTTAAACAACTCATCTAAATCCTCGTTTAAAGAATACCCACCATCAACTAATTCTGAGCATTGCACCAATACTCCGTTTGTCAGAGTGTCTACTTCCGCCGTATTGTGAATTGGAGTGAAAATTAGAGTGTTGTTACTGATCGCAGGTGATGTTACAATCGTGCGTTGCGAGACGCGTTCCACCAGGTGGGGGTTCGTCACGCGAGGCGCCGGCGGGTAGACCATGATGTACTCGGTAGGCACTTGGTCCATTTTTCAGACACAATTGTTCAAATTTGTTGTGAAGCTCTTTATTCGCGGTAAAATTGTTTAGGTGGTAATTGCTGACGCAAAATCTGGCAGATTTGAAGCCATTTAGGCTGGAGCAGGTCATTTTCACACAATTCCTGGAAACAATATTAAAACATCATCAGCATTACGTAACTTCCTTTGAAAACAACAGAGGCAAAAGGCAGAGGAGACTAAAACTGAAGGAGACTAAAAACATGCCTTGGAGCAGGGGCGGTTCTAGCGTTTTTCTCTAGGGGCTGGGGGGTTCTCAGGGGAAATTGATTTTCTGAGCTGTCCCAAATCATGATAAAGCCCCTTTTTTCTATGCAGGAGGTGAATTAAAAAAAACAGAGTTGGAAAAGAGTCAATGAACGCAAGTAATCAGAAAAAAAATACTGACTCATTTTTCGAAAAAAAAAATCTCAATTTTCGCACTTCCGAGAAAAAAATGGCCTTAACGCTCTTTGAATTTCTAGATTAATTTATGATTGACTTTTTTATCTAATTAAACCAATAGGTAAAATTATTATATTGCTAGGAAATCAGATAACTAAATTCCATTTTCGAAACTAGACGTCAATCACATTTTTTGTGACCTTCACACGATCGATCAATAGTGAAGTTTGTCTTGATTTTAACAAAGGAAATAAACTGAATTTGAAAAGAAATCGAAAGTCAAACCGCGAACTACGTTCATCTAAATAGGCATTTTTGGACACTTTTTAGTAGATTCAAGTTGGTTTGCTCTTTTGACAACTCAAATGCAATTTTGAAATTTCGGTTGGAAATTTAACTTTTTTTCACTGTCTTAAGGTCATAAAATTAATACTTCGTCCCATTAATTTGTTAAAAGCTATAACCTTTTGCCTATCCTCGCTGAATTTTAATTGTTACTTCATTTTATATTTCATTAGTTGCAATAAGTGAGTGTCACATTTTCTGTGAAATTCGTGTTATTTATGCAAGAGAAATCTACTTAACAATCCCCCCTTTTGAATTTTTCAAAAAGTGAACTTTGACGACCATTTTAAAATAATTATTATTTTTCTGGCTTGAAAAAACATTGAAAACCTGACTAAATGTAACTAAAGGTATAGCAAATACCATTACGATGAGAAAAGATAAGAAAAATGTTTAATTAGTAAAAAATTTGAAAAGATAAAATTAAAAAAAAAAACATTCTGAAAAGGCAAAGGTCGGGAGAGATTATTAAGTAGGTCAAATTCCAATAGGGGGATTGTTAAGTAGATCTAATTCTTCTTCTAACATGTTTTTTAAATCAAGTTGTAAAGAAAAGAATCTAACATCGCCTATATAAAAGTATTCACTTCGTTCATCGACAGCGTGTCTTAAATCTACCATTAATTTCAAATGAGTTGCTCATAACTTTCAGTATTTTTCATAACTTCATGAGCGCAAAAAAGTTAAGTGCAAGAAAATGAAACTTACATTTTGAAGTTGAGAGAGCCAAGCAAGCGCTTAGCGGGGGATTAGAGACGATCAATTAACATTTTTCCCATTTTATCTGAAACAAGTCGGTTAGGGTTTATCAACGCGCAGCATTTTCATCCGTTTCAAGTTATCACAATTCGTAAATACTTTAGTCTTTAAAGTCTATCAGCTAAAAAACGTTATTCTTAAAATGAGCCTATGCAGTTCCGAGGACTCCATCGAAAACTAACTAACGTTTAAGTTAACCTACCAAGCGACTACTTCAAAAACATTTTGCTGAACAAATCATCGATATTCATTGAACACTTAATGACGACACTAATAAAGCTTTTAAAAAAAATTATCGATTCTGTTGCAACATGCAATCAAAAATTCATCACATAGCCATGGTTGTACTTCAAGTTAATGTGAAATATTGTTTAAAAACTACTAATTAGTACCGGTCATAATGAAGCTCAAGCTGCTTCTGAAAAAAGACTTCGTATATCTTTATCACGGAAAAAAGGCTCTCGAATATACTTCATTAACTGTAGCATCAGCTTACTCATAAACAAGGCATCATACTGCAAGCAAGACAACTTAAGGTTTCGGTTTTTTTTATCAAAGGCGAGACAACTATTTCGAATGTATTATAAAACGGAAACTATTTCCAGCTTTGCAAAAATTCCTTTTTATAAAAAACTTGACAGAACTTTGGCATTAGAAAAACTTACTCATTCACACAACTGAGGTTTTGAGGTGCATCCTTACCAAAAAAATATATAGCAAAACATATCACAAATTGAAGGTATCGGAAACCTCAAACTTAATGTTTGAATTCGCAATTCTAAACAGTGGTGTCTTAAATTGCAATCATCTTGAAATAAACGACAAATGAGATGCCAACCAAATAAATATTTTTATCGAAAATGGAAAAGCTGATCTTGTGAATCTTGTCCCGGGCTAGTTCTCTAAAGGCAATTTGAGATTAAAAACATCTTAGAGACAAGAGAACTAAGTAAGAGATGGGGCGCAGTAACGGAGTGTGGTGGACAGTAAATCTTTTTAGAAACCTAGAATATCTTATAAAAGATCAGAGCGTGAACTTGAGATTCTTATAATTGTGTGTATAATTCAATACCAAACATGCATCTCTTCATGATACCCGAAAACCGATATCAATACAGAAAAACTACTCAACTGAATGACAAGACTCAACGAGTAACAACAATGCGCTTTTCAATCGAAATTGTTAAGATTCAATTTAAAAAATGAACATTGTTTAGAGATTAAAAATCACTAAACAAGTTGCTGTCTAAGTTATCAAGGTTTTGACTTCGTGAGAACACGACCGAGCTCATAAGAAGGTTTTGAACTCGGAAGAGATATAGTCGATGTCCAGGTGTAGCCGTGTTCGGAATCAGTTGTCCTATTGGCATTGATGAAATCGCCGTCAATTGGAGCGGGTTTCTGCTGAGCCAGTCTCTAAAAGTAACATGAATTCTCTAGCGAGTCTGGTGATTCTTCCATAAATAGCCTCCACTTCAAACGATCTGACTATTACTATTCCATCTGATTCGGTTCCGTCCCAGAGAGCTAAGGCCTCGAGGCGCGATGCGTTCAAGAACCCAGACTGGGTCTCCTGTTTTGAGGTTATCAGCGGGCTTTGTGCATTCTGGTCGGTGACAGAGTGTCGGCAGGTACTCTCGTGTTAGTCGTTTCCAGAGTTGCCGGGTGCGGGTTTGAGCCTGTTTCCATGACGTCGAGTTCGTAGCATGACGTGCCTGAAACTGTGAAGGTGACAGGTTCACAGCTGGTCGTCCACGCATGAAATTTTTTGTTGTGATAGACTCCGAATCCGTTGGGTCAGATGACACGTTTATAAGGGACGAGAGTTCAAGACTGCTTCTACTTCGCACGCGAATGTATTCAAAGTTTCTTCTGCGTGATCCAATTAACTTGAAGGTTTCCTTGAAGATCTCTACCACCTTTTCACCAAATCCTCCGAAGTGATGTGCGGCGGGTGGGTTGATTTTCCATTTGAATTCAAGAAGTTCGTTCTGATGATTGCTGGAGAAGTTGCGAGTTCACAGTTGGCTCCAACTGACCATTTTCCGTTTTCCGATTGTATATGATTGAGTTTTACATGTTGGTAGATGCAACGTTGAAAAGCTAGAAGAGACCAGTCGGGGTTAATGAAGCTGCAGATTTCAGCATGTACTGCTCGATAACAAGGCAGGTGAAGAGAAAAACATATCTTTTTGAATACATTCCGTTGTTCTTCGTTGCGAAGGGTCCAATGAAGTCAGCTGCTCTTCCGATGCAGTGGTAGTTGTTGTCCCATACTGGTAAGCTGACAAGAGTCAAGTCGGTCATAAGAGGCGTAATTGGTTCTTGACGTAGTCGAGAGCATGATAAGCACTGTTGGTTAATTGTTTTCAGAAGTTGAAATGAGTAGAGACTTGAGTGAAGTCTGTTGTAAAATTCTGCTGCTGTGTTCTATTCCACAATGTCCATTCCTTTCGCCAAGGGTTTGGGAACTTTGGTTTGAAAATCAAACCATATTCAATTTCACCAATTTTCAATGAAATGTCTCAAAACTAAATGCTCAGGACTTCTATTAATTTGACATTCAAGGTTTGATAATTTAGAATTTTGATTTGAAAACCAAAACCCTAACTAGGTTCATCGAACTGCCAGGGAATGTCATAAAACTAAAAAACCAGGATTTTTAAACAATTTTCAACCAAAAACTGAAACTTGCATTTCACGTATATTAATGATGTATACTTTTTTCACTATTATTCTGAAATGAAGCACGGTTTCGCCCTGAAATTATATTTTTCGGTAACAATTTCACACTAGCTAATTTTGTCTATGGACTGAGACAATTCCTTATACAACCAAATATGACTGAACACTTTCATATATAGAAGCGCAACTTCCAAAATGTTGTCTGAAATTATTTTCTTTGTGGAAAACACGTACAGACACACAATCAACGATGATTAATGAAAATTCATAAACGAATATGAAGCAGCAACTGCGCCGACAATGCTTGCGTCAATTCCCGTAGAACCGAAAACAAAATTGTTGTCATGAAAAACTTTAAACTATAAACTGTATTGAACTATAAAATAAAGTTAATAAGCCAAAAAAAAACTGACCCGGCAAAACTTAAGCAGACAAATAATAGGCTGACATTTTTTAACGAAAAATACCATTTGTGAAACAGCTTGAACAGATTGAAACCCGGGATCTTTATCGTCCCAGGAGAATTCGTTAAAAGGCTAAGTGTGCCGGAGATGCTGAGAATTTTTAATTCATTATGAACCAAGGTAACACCAGGAGATGAGTTCAGATGATTCCTGTGAACAAAGTTGTTTACGGGTAAGAAAAAGTCTAGTACCCGGTTGCAATACCCTTGCTATTCGCAAGGGTAAATATTTGAATACCTATTCAACTTACGAAGTTGGTAGCAAAAAATACATAACAAAAACATCCCTGAAATTCACTAATCTTTTATGATAGACACATGTTTTTCATGACACCAGCCAAATTCGAGATAACTGGTCACTAGATATGTTTAATCTGCTAGTTATTCTGAAAATTTGAATACAAATTTGAGTGCAAACAACATTGAGCGAGTGAGCGCTACTTCTAGGCCAAGTAGGAACTAACATGAGAGTTGTTAAGGTTCAATAATAAATCAGTTGAAAATTTGTAGGAAAAGCTGTTTACGAGAAAAAAGTCTAGTTTCTGATTACAAGACATTTACTAGCACTAATGTATTAAGATGGTAAAAAGATTAAAACAAGACATTTTATTCTCGAATTCTAATACATATAAACTGATAAAGGAAAATAAACTGGCAATTGAATTGAAATGAATAACGAAATTTAAGAGACTTCAATTTTACTAACTCTCACAAAATAAAACTTACTAATTCTTTCAAAAAATTATCAGCCATCTAAATTGAGAGCACCTTCAAATTGAAGCTAGCTGTAAAAAATACAACATCGCATACGGCAACAAAATGCTTCAAATTACTAACACTGCAAAAGCAGTTTTACACAATTCAACAAGTAAGGACTGATAAGCATTCAAACCGTCTGTTTATACTGCAATTTTCGCTAATTTTCATTGAATATTCTCGGATCTTTCATCTATTAGAAAAAAATTTCAATGGAACATGCTAAAATATAAAGATTTTAATTCAATAACTTAAAATCAAGTGACAAAATGTCACCTATAACCAACTACGGAACGAATAAATGCTTTTCAATTATCACTGAAGAAAACTACAGGCTTGGCAACCACCCATGTTCATGACTGTGACTTGAGCCGATGTCGAAATCTGCAGCTCTGGCCGAATACTGGTACATTGTGTTTTGGAAAAGAGCGGCTCTATTCTGGTTTTCTCCCTTTTTCACCCAGTGGCCGTAAATGTTAAAAGCACAAGCGTCGATCTGTCTTCTAACTGATTTGACACTGTATGGCGACGTACACATTAGACCAGGAGTAGCTGGCTTCAGAGCAACTTGTCGTTTTAATCTTATAAGCCCAAGAACGAAAAGAAAAGAGGCTCTCAATTTTTTTCTAGGGTTGAAAGGATTTTTCTGCTCCTCTTCTCTCACCTGAAAATCAAAAAAATCTATTATTTAGAAGCTGTATTTAATAGGTTGCGACTCTCACGATAAGAACAGACCAATGACACTAAAATTTCGAACCAATTGACGTTTTTTTAACTGCACAAACTGCTCAATTTTCACTCTTATTTTTTTTTTTGAATTTTTGATTACTGAACTATGATTGGCCAGCATAATTTTGGGTCATTAGATCCTTCTTATTTATGCCCTTAATGATAGATTAACAATAACTTAGATAATAGCTTCAGCAAGTATTGGAAAGGTAGCCTAGAAGCATGTCTATCGATTAGTTGGCCGGATATAGTATATTTTGAAATTTTACACTGAGTTCAAAAACTCTTCGACAAATGGCGTGCAAGTAGCCAAAGACAAAATAAGTCCATTTGAAATTGTTTAATTATTCAGATGCTCAATTGAGTTTAATCGAAAAACTAAGCTTAAACACGCCATCAAGCTGAATAAATATTTAAAGCAAGTATTGCATGGTAATCGACACACATGCTAAAAGCTACATCCTTGAAACATTTGTTACATGACACTATCCACTTAACGACTTTGCCATACTTAAAGTAACATAGCCGAAGCTACATTTGATGTTTACATGGATTAGACTAAATAGTTCAGTTTTTAAATGAACTATAGTTGGTATTCAAATAACTACCTTTTTGGAGCAAAATTGGAAGAATTCACAGTTGTTATTTATTGCTAAATAACTGAAATAACATTATTACAACTATCGAAAACCAAAAAATTTTTGGGCAGCACCAAAATTAAACAGACAAATTACAAACAACAAGACAAATTACAAACACAATGCAGAAATTTAAAAACAAAAACAATTTTTATGGTACAAAAGTATCATCGCAAAAACTGGACTCAAAAATACAAGGGATGTCATATTAAAGCGTATTTACTTTAGGTGATTTTTGACTTAAAATAAAATAAATGATATTGTTTTAAAGAACCAACTAAGATAAGACATTGAGTTTGAGACAAGACAGAGAAAGCAGCACATTAAACTTTAGATTTCAATTAGTTTTTTTTTCCTAAAAATTTTAAAGGTGTCGGAACATTCCAACTACGGAAACTCATTCTCTCGGACCATTCTTTAAATAGCCACAGGATTCAATTGAGGGCATTTCTTCAGCATCATCTGACATTATTTCGAAATCTCCGACACTATTACTGTTAATTTCAATAGCAATGCTGGTGTTGATTTCATGGTTGCTGTTTTCATGGTTAGTGTTATGTTCAATGGTGGTAGTGATGTTGTTGTTGTTGATTGTGTTGTTGTTGTTTACCTCCTGTGAATTGAAAGTGAGGAAGTATTCGTGTCTGAGTGCCTGTTCTGCAGTGTACCTCTCACAGGGGTCCATTTCCATCAGGTGCAGCAGAAGATCCTTCGCTGCCGGCGACACATCTTCAAACTCCGGTCTGTCAATTGTGAATCTAAAAACAAAACAACCATATTGCTCTAAGTAATTTTCACTTTGCATCATCTTATCTCGTCTAAATCATCAATACTAGACAGCCCTTTTGAATCTCGCTCTTGATCTTTTAGACTAGCTTGGTACAAGAGTTTATGTAATATACCAGTTTGGTGTTTAGACAAATGGTCAGAAAAAAATGACTCTTCGAAGTTAGAATAAGCTAAGGTTAGAAAAGAAAATGTTGCAAATTTAGAGCTATGTTGATAGCATTTCAATTTAAAAAAATCAATTTTTCAGTTTCTAATGCTAAGAAATTACAAACTATTTGCGAGGTTGAGACGAGACAAGAGGATTGGAACTTGGTAAAGATAATAACACAGCTCGTTCAAAAAACAACAGCAAATAATTAAATATTGGCAAACTCGAATAAATTTCTACAAAAAGAATAGAGTCTTTTCAAAAATGAACTCCAAGTGAAGATTTTATGTATATGTATGTGAAATTGTCAAAAGAGGCTATGACAATGCTCCATTTCTAGAAGTTAAAAGATGACGTACTGCAATTCAAGCCCGTATTGACTCAACTTTGGACCAGTGTCATTGGACTATGAACTGTTTGAACCAAATAACACCACCACTTTGGAAACAGAACAGATCAAAGCTAATTTTCATCATCATAATTGGAAGTCTCAAGGAACTCAGGATACGGAGAAAAAATATGTTTTCTCTATAATGCTGCAAATACATGTGCCTTTAAAGCTCTTTAAAATTCAAGAACATTATAAGTGGTGCTTTTGTGATGAAATTAACCCAATTTGAGAAAAATGGATCAATGGGTAAATTTTCAATTCCGCTGGGATATCTGAACACTAACCATTTTCGAAACTAGAAATCGAGACAAACAAAAAAAATGACCAAGACCTATAAAAGAGTTTTCATTACGTTTATTACTCTCAATCTGTATAAAAATTAAACTGACAAACCATTGCCAAAAAAAAACAAATAAACACAAAACGACAAAGGCTTCAGTCAAATATTAAAGAAAATTTCATACAATTATTGAAGTTTGGGTACACCTCAAACTTTCAAAATCTCAATCCTAAATGCATCAAAAGGAATTGTAACACCACAAAAAATTAAGTGCCTCATTTATCATTCCAATTAACCGAAAAAAAATATTTTTTCATTTTTTAAAAAATTAAAACAAGCCTAAAAAACATTAAAAACAAAGATAGCCGGTTACCGTGCAAATTTACAAACTGTCCGACCAAAGTCTTAAAATGCAAAATTAGTTTTTCAAAATAGTGTCGTTTTTTCTTTGTAGTGTGATAATAGATTTGAACGAAAAAAAAGAAAAGGCACATACTGGATAGTCGTAGTCAAATAGGCTGATTGTAAAAAACGAAAAAAAAATCCTTTAAAAGAATTTTTTATTTTTTGCAAATTTTTTGAATTTTCACAATCTAACTTTATTCGAGTAAAAAAACTTTCAGGGCTTAAATTATGCTTAAAAAGCTATTGTAAGCCTGCACGCTCACCTTATTAGCTCGAAAATAGACCAAAAACCAATAAAATTCAAACCGTTTTTTTTTTCGACAAAAAATTTTTCAGTTTTTTAATGTTCAAATCACGACTGAAAGGGTTTCAATATGATATATAACTCGACCCATTTCGATGATTATTTGTGGTACCTGATTTTGCGAGGAAAACAAAGAAAAAAACTAAACACACCCGAATACAGAGTTCTTTCCCATTTTTCATATGGTCGGAACAATGACGAGCTTTTTTGCGGCGACTCAGTGACACTTACGAACAATTGAAAATGGAATCTTCAACTCACTTTCCTTCCATGATCATGCGGAGCATGAGGACTTGTTTCCGGTGCCAAAAGGGAGGTTGACCACACAGAAGAGAGTACATGACTACTCCTGCGGCCCACAAGTCTACTGGTCTACCATAGCCAGGCACCACACCCACCTAGAACAATAAATGACAATTAAAAATAACTATAAAAAATCTTTATCTTTTAATGGCACAACCAGTTATGGTACACGACTGCATTAAAACTCGAACTGCACATATAACGTGTTCAAAACAGTCATATTGATCTTTGAAATTAATTCTCTGTATCTGTGAACTTTTGGCAATTTACTATATAAAAATCCCAGTTCTTTTCACTTAAACGGACCAAAAACGCAAAACTTGAAGATGTTAAAAATGAAGTTGAGAATTATCGCACCTGATTGATTGAAACGAAATAAATCGCCAATAGTTGGGGGATCTTGATGCGTTTAATTAACAAATTTTTTTTGGGCCCGTATAAGTAAAAAGAGTAAAGAAGTAATAACTAAAGGAACTAGCCCGCATGGCACACTTGAGCATCTCGGGGGCCATGTAGCCCGGGGTTCCCATCAATTCCTGGTACTGCTCATCGTGTTCGATGTAGGTGGCAAACCCGAAGTCACTAATCTTAATGTTCAGATCCTCATCTAGAACAGAACCAAAAATTGATAAAGCATCGAAACACTTTCTATGAACCTGCTTTAAAGCAATTTCATGACCAAAAACAAATAAGGAAAAATTGAAAAGTGGTCTTAGAAAGGAAACTATCAAAAATGGGCATAATTCAACTACCATTTTTTCGTCAATTCAGACCCATATGCAAATAAGTTGTACCAAAATCATAATAGATCACTTTCCAAAAAACTGAATTACTTTCAGTGAACAATAAATTAGTTTACTAAGTAATATGTAAGACAAAAAACTGGGGATATCTTCAAAAGTCTAATCTTTCTGTCACGCCTCAAACGCAAAGTTTGTCCGATTATATATCATCTAAATTTGTGAAACATTTAGAAATATTTAGGAACATTGTTTCGCTCAATATCCAGCAGGATTTGCAAAATTGTTCCAATATAAAACTAAAAACCAATTTTGAGACAAAAAACCTCGCCAAGACCAAAAATAAAAAGGTGCCGTTTTTCAGCTAATTCAGAGGAGCTACTTAAAAAAATGATTTAAAAGCAATCAATGTTAATTTTTAACCGCATGATAACTCGAGACTCACGATTTTCAGGACTCTGAAACTGACTTCTAATCGGAAAGATACAGTAAATTTTTAAACTCTTGGAGAATTTGTCAAAAATTAAAACAATGAGAAATTTAGGGATGTGAAAATGTTGCTTTCTCTTGCGCAATTCCATCTCACAGTACAACTAGTTTGCAAAATAATTTCCAAGGTAAATGAATTTTTGGTCTTTAAATTCGATGTTTACTGTTGGTCAATTTGAAGACGCTTTATCGGCTT
The DNA here is from genome assembly GCF_963678635.1 of Symsagittifera roscoffensis. Classification (NCBI taxonomy): domain Eukaryota; kingdom Metazoa; phylum Xenacoelomorpha; order Acoela; family Convolutidae; genus Symsagittifera; species Symsagittifera roscoffensis. The sequence continues at coordinate 43,752,541 of NC_087070.1, read as the reverse complement.
GGTTGGCAAACAATTTTCTTTTGAGTTTGCCGAAACTATACGGGAGCTAAAATTAACTTTCAAAAGAGCAGTAAATCGAAATCAATATTTAATTAGCGAGAACCTGAGAAAGGTTAGGGTTCCTGGACGGTGAACTAGATGAATTATCTTTACTTTACAGGTGGAGTTTCAAAGTTTTATAGACCGAGCCCAATATATTAACTGATATGCTCTAGAGTTGAATCGCGTTCGAATGAATAATAAATCTGAAGATAAAATAGAACGAAGCTCAGCAGCGTTTAAAAATAAATAAGTCATATGTTGGTAGTACAACAACACACACCTCCGAGTCAACCAATAAAGAGAGACCGGTATGGCCGTGCATATATGAATAAATTAACTCATAATAGCACTCGTAGTATTGGCTGTAGTAATAATGGTAGTAAAAAAAATTCAAGGGACTTATAAAGGGTCAAAGCATATACCGCATGACTTAGTTTAAGCAACTGTTTCGTTAAGCAGATAGTTCCGAAGGCAGACTCTTTCCGAGTGCAGAATTTCTTCAAAAAAAAAAACGAAAACTAAAAAAAAATAAATTGATAGCGAAACTACAAATTTGTATACTTTACAAATTCTTTTTTTTAGTCCGCTCACCTGAAATTTCTTTTCTAAAAATGTGACACTGAACAAAGTCGGAACGCTCAGGGCTAAATGAACAGTAACTACCTTACCTACATTACATCTTAAAACTAGTTTCTTTCCTGGTAAATTTATGGAAGTGAATAAAAATTATGACATTTACATGAAAAAAAATAGAAATTGATCGGAAGATTAAATCTACCAAGTTGATAAAAACTAAAAAAAAAACTGACAAAGTAAACTGAAAAAAGTGTTACTTGACTAAAAATATATATTTTCCATTTTTCTGCTTTTCGCGTTTTCTCCTGAATCCCGTTCAAATGGCGTCACATTGACTTCTAATGGTAATAAAAGTGTCACGTTATACTTCACAGGACTACACAAAGAGTTATTTTACAACAGGATAAATATAGAGACTGAATAGAATTACAGAGTTAGACAAGTTCACTATGCTATTGGTACAGCTGCCACCGTCGTCTTCTTAGATTGAAGGGCGAACTCAAATGACTCTATATTTGTATGGTTTGGCCACTGCACAATCGAATAGAGTACACAGGTTTATAGCTTTGTTAGTCAGTTGTCCTTGAGTTGCAATCATACCTCTGAACTCATTAGAGGTTGGGTTAGAGTGGGTGTGGGTTAAATAGGTTCACCTCTTTTCCATCATACAAATTATTGCGTTAATTTCGAATGAACCAAGATCACCCGATCAAGGAAATTAAGCACCCAAATATAACGAACAACAATTAATTTTTGAGTGTTTTCTGTTAAACAGCCCAAAGACGAACCAAAATCTTGACAAGAACAACAATTAATTTTCGAGTGTTTTCTTTTAAACAGTCCCAAGTTGATCCTTATAATATTTCATAACAAAACTCAAACGCTCGAATCTGATTTGATTGAATCTAATCAGAACCAAAAACATAATAAAAATATTTAACTATCAATCGCGTTTTTCTGTTTTTCGTTCATATGAAAGAAAAGATTGTGATTTTCTGAAACATTTTATATATGGCCTTCCAACATATTTACGGTTGACCGGGTGACAAAAGATATTAAAGTTTTGGTGAATGACAAAGAGACGGGTCTGATCCAGTCAACCAACTTAATAGTCAATTATGAGAGACAATTAGGCAAACGCTGAATGCCACTTTCCGACATTCAAATTTCAAAAAACAAATAAAGAGAAGGGTGGAGGATCTCAATTTGATCGTGAAGCGACAATTCGTCGCATTTAAAAAAACAATTGTCGCAGATGAATTTTCGGTATTAATTATTTAATTAATTCGAAAATTGATTTAGCACTGCATACCAAGCAAAGAACTATGCCTTAGCGGGTGTGGGACTAGATATGAAATGCTTCGCAAAATGTTTTAAATTGTGACAACTTGTCGCCGTGGCCGACTTAATTAAGAGGGGGATGTTAACTTGATGCAAAAACTGACCTAGTAGAATATTTTCGGACTTGATGTCTCTGTGTAGTATGTTGTTTTTATGGAGGTGTTCGATGACTTGCAGCAGTTTGAACATAATGTCTCTCGTCTTCTTGGAGGAGAAGGTGACCACTTTGGTCAGGTGGTCGAACAACTCCCCCTTCGGACAGTACTCTAGCACTAGGAAGATGAACGAGGGGGTGATGTAGTGGTCTTCTAGTCTGATTATATTCGGGTGGCCTCTCAAACTCTGAAAACACAAATTGCATTTTTCATTTTTCTTCAGATACCGCTTTCATTCTCGTATATAAGATACTGCAATTTCAGGTTACACCTTTGGATCTTGATTCTAATCTGTTCTAAAATTTGATACCAATTCTAAGCATAAAAAAATGACTGATACGCGGGAAAATCAAGGGTAGAAAATTAAGGGCAGATCACGCACTTGCATGAAAACGCATTTAAATCATTAAGAACATACCAGAATTTTATTCTACTATCTTTGAACAAGTTGTTTTAGTTGAATAAAGTTTTTTATCATGTTATGGTCATTCTTAACAATTTTCTTTTATAAACCTTTTGTTTTTGTTTACCCTGACCTGAACCAACATATGAGTTTAGTACATAACCAGTGATATTACATTATTATTAAGTTGAATAGTTCTCAAAATTGACACCTCGCCCATTGTAATATTGCTGCAACTTACCTCTAATATAGTAATTTCTTTTTTCGTTTCAGATGACAATGTTGCCGAATCACCAGCCGACAAGTCTATAATCTTCACCGCGAACACCTCCCCCGTCGACTTCTTGATACACTTCCTCACTATACTCGACACTCCCCTACCCAACACCTCCATCGCTTCATACCTCTCGTAGAACTCAGACGTCTCCTCCTGGTTCTGCAGTTCCGTATTCTGGTATGACGTCATCACCATATTTGCTATATTTTCCAGACTATCGTGAAACCAACTGCAAAAATTTCCCGACTATAAATCGTGATAAAACACCAAATCAACTAGTTCGGTTTTTCTGCCGGGATCCCTTCAATATTGAGCCAACTATTTGAGGTGTGAGGATTTTCTCGCAAACAGAACTTGTCAACTAAGGAGTTAGAGAGTAACTAAGGATACCAGCTAAAACTTATTGTACAGAGTTTTGTTGTCTAATTTTAGGTTCGAACTGTTGAGTCTTTGAGAACATCTTCACAACGAAGACAAAGGAGAGTTTTTTCAAAAGCAGAAAATTTTTGAGGAAACTTAAAATTTAGAAATTAAGGCCAAAACGATTCTTTCTCAGGTTGAAAATAACTATTTTTGAAATAGTTCTAAAGAAGATTAATTTGAGAGGCCTGTCTTGGGATACAGCTAAGGATGTTAGTCCTAAGAAGTAGCTTTGCTATAGTGAGACAGTTGGAGTATGGATGACACTTTTCAATGAAATAAAGTCTTCGTTCGGGTCACTTTGTATGGCTGAATCTATTTTTTTTGTCAGTTTTACTCTGAAAACAGCAAAATAGTTGTATCAAATCGTTTTGTTCAAATCTGGAAAGATCGCTAAATCCTGAAACGAAATGACGTCAGATATCTGTAACACTGATTATTAATTTTCTTTGAAACTAAAGAAAGTGCTCAATTGGATCGTGTTATTAACAACCCAGTATGTTGACCAAAAACCATGAGAAAAGCGTCCTAAATTGATCGGATTAGCTTTCGTAATGACGCTATTTGGTATCATTTGACGCTTTTTGGTATAATTTAACGCTTTTTGCAACCAGTTGACTCATACCGGAACCATGTAACTAGTTAGGCTTTTAAAGACATAATAAAGCCATCCTTAACCACCTTACTTTTAGTATTTTTTCCACCGATTTACTGTGATTCGACGCAGTATCACATGATAACACGTATACTTCCGCGTAGCAAAAACTGATTGGAGCTTTTTTGCCGTTGCAATCCGATCCCTACTGGGTCGGATCACTGTTTGACCAAGACAAAAAATAATAATTCAACGCAAGCAAAAGTTTTTTATAAAAGGAGATGAGACGGATACATTTCTTCAGATCTGAGGCTAGTGTCAATAATGACATTTTTCGAGAAACCCTGGGACAAACTGAGGCCTGATCAAAACAAAAGCAACAGACAGTAGGAAAAAAAGGCAATTAATGAAAGTAAACAGAAAACAAAACTGACTTGTTTTTTGAAAAATTTCAACTTCCGAATTTCAAACAAAAAATATATGACCTTGAAGCTGCTTGAATTTGTAGAGCTGACTTATTAATGGCACTTTATTGATAAAAGTAAACCAATTTATGGAAAATTGATCAATGTGGAACAGTTTTAATAAAGTAAATTTGAGCCTGAACAAATTAATGTTAAGACACTTTCTGAGCAAAAAAAAACGGAAAAAAAACACGATCTATATAAGAGTCTGAACAACGTCAAACTAAAAACTAAAACACCCAAAGACGAAATTCCTCCCCTTTTTCAGTTGTCAGAACAACAAATAGCCACAATGCCTTTGGTTAAATTTTATCTTAGCCCTTTCGACCTTTCCCATTTTATCTTGGCAACAGCTCAATCGCAAAAATGAATGGCAGACGCATATTTTGGGATAAGTCAAATTCAAGAACACATACTTGTGGGTAATGTATGAACTTTTCCAGACGATCGAAACATCAGTTTTTTCTCTTAAAGTTATTATAGAGTCAATGATGCTCACAATTCTCTGAACCCAATAAAAACAACGACAATTTGAATCTCCAATGATAAGAACTCTAAGCAGTGAGTCTGACTAGCAAAAATATTTTGAACTAACTTTTCGTAATCTATATTTGATATAGCTCGAGCCTGGTAAAAACCTACGAGCTTGCTTTGAAGCGCAGAAAACATGAAAAAAAATTTTTAAAAACAAGTGAAAAACATGTCAAGCATAGTTCACACAGAGGCGAAGCGGAGCGTCGCACCACTTGCGATACAACACAATGATGAAAGCATAAGTCTAAAAAAATAGGTGAAACAAAATTTTCCTATAGATCGATGAAGGAAACCTAAGGGCCCAGTTAAAGCTGGGGGTACGTCTTTGACATTTTTCAAAAGACTTGGAATTTGAGATTTCGCAAAGACAAAACCTTTCTCTTACAAAGGATTTACCGCTTTTGCAGGAAAAAATCGCGCAACTGCTTCATTTGGTTAAATTTCTTCTTAGTGTAATTTTTAATAAAGTATCTAAAATACGGTCAAATTTCAAAACGTGACTTTCCGAAACCCGTAATTTTTTAGCAGAAGCAGGTCTTGGCCGGTAGTAGAGATCATTCCTAAAATCGAATGCGCAATTGAACACATTGAACACTTAAACTGAGAATTGGTACGGTAAGTTTCAAAAAGTAGTCAAAAACTTCCAAAAAGCGGTCAAAGTTCCAAAGCATTCACTAGTTGGAGACAATATTTTTTTCTAAAAAACTTGGCGTAGTACATTATATACATGAACTTTCAACAAGTTATTGTGTCGATTAAACCTATGATATCAGATTTGGCAGGACAGTTATCGAGAAAAGTCCAGAAAACGGTCAACAAATCAGAAAGTTGACATTTCCGAGAACCAAAATTGGATTTTAAAAAAAACCGCGAGGTCACTTATGCAAAAGAGATTCACACAACCTAAAATTTCGATGGAATCAACCCAGGTTTGGCAGAGTAGCTTTCCAGAAAAATGAAAAAATCAAAAAACGGTTAAAAATTGCGCAATTGCGTATTCAAAGGCGCTTGCTGCAACCATTTCTTCGGAATGAACCCAGACCTCAGATATGAGAGTGTATGTTCCGGTAAAATTGACAAACTTTTTAAAAAACGCTCAAAAAATTGACTTTTCCGAGGAAGATAATTTTTTTTGAGAAAAAAAAATTGGGAGTGGACGCTAATGCAGGTGAGGTTCGCCCTACCCGTTATCTCAATTGAACAAACGACCTCAGATTTCGAAGGCTGTAGACTAAGGTGTAAAGCACCGAGAGACCAGCGGAGTAAACTGGCACACGATAATGTAGGCGACAAATTTTTTTGAACATCGATAGAAAAAATTTGAGAAAAAAAAATTTTTATGCATAAAAACTTATGAAACTTTTCAAAGCGTCTCAATAAAATTAGAAAACCCTAATCCCATAGACTTTCAAAACACCTGTTTTTATCAAAGAGAAATTCTAGGCAAACAAGCCTAGCCAAACATTTCCAACTCAAATTAGTAACTGAACAAAAGTTACGAAGCGTAAACAAGGCGAACAATCTTTTCGCATACTGTAGCAAAAAAGAATGTAACAAGGCTCCCGAAATTTTCTAAAATGTATATATACACAACAGAATTCGGTCTGCGTGGGCAATGCATTTTAAAGGCGAGCTTGCCCAAGACAATCAAGCAGAACAAAAAATAGCTGTAAATTTACCACATTTACAGAAAAAACACGAAAAAATGAACATTATGATTGCTCAATTAGAAAAAAAAATTTTCAAAGCGTCTCAGTAAAATTTAAAAAAAAACAATCCCATAGACTTTCATAATACCTGTTTTTATCAAACAGAAATTTTAGGCAAACAAGCCTAACCAGACATTTCAAATTCAAATTAGTAAATCAACAAAACTTACGAAGCTGAACCAAGGCCGACAATCTTTCAGCAGACTGTAACAAAAAAAGAATGTAATGTTGATATTTCCGAGCACCAAAATTGGATTTTAAAAAATGGCGTAGTCACTTATGCAGAAGAGATTCACACAACTTAAAATTTCGATGGAATCAACCCAGATTTGGCAGGGTAGTTTTCCAGAAAAATGAAAAAAATCAAAAAACGGTTGAAAAATCAAAGTTTTGACTTTTCCGAGGTCCATAATTTTAGGTCAAAAAATTTCAGCGCAAATGCGTATTCAAAGGCGCTTGCTAAAACCATTTCTTCGGATTGAACCCAGATTTCAGATATGAGAGGGTATGTTCCGGTAAAAATGACAAACTTTTTAAAAAAATGCTCAAAAAATTGACTTTTCCGAGGAAGATAATTTTTTTCGAAAAAAAAATTTGGGAGTGGTCGCTAATGCAGGAGAGCTTCGCCCTACCCGTTATCTCAATTGAACAAACGACCTCAGATTTCGACGGCTGTAGACTAAGTTGTAAAGCACAGAGAGACCAGCGGAATAAATTGGCACACAATAATGTAGGCGACAACCTTTTTTGAACATCGATAGAAAAAAAATTGAGAAAAACTTTTTTTTGCTCAAATTTTTTTCTATCGATGTTCAAAAAAAGTTGTCGCCTACAATATTGTGTGCCAGTTTACTCCGCTGGTCTCTCTGTGCTTTACACCTTAGTCTACAGCCTTCGAAATCTGAGGTCGTTTGTTCAATTGAGATAATGGGTAGGGCGAAGCTCTCCTGCATTAGCGACCACTCCCAAATTTTTTTTTCAAAAAAAATTATCTTCCTCGGAAAAGTCAATTTTTTGAGCATTTTTTAAAAAAAGTTTGTCATTTTTACCGGAACATACCCTCTCATATCTGAAAAGTCATGAAACTTTTCAGAGCGTCTCAATAAAATTAGAAAAAACTAATCCCATAGACTTTCATAACACCTGTTTTTATCAAACAGAAATTTTAGGCAAACAAGCCTAACCAGACATTTCAAACTCAAATTAGTAACTGAAAAAAACTTACGAAGCGGAAACAAGGCCGACAATCTTTTAGCAGACTGTAGCAAAAAAAAGAATATAACAAGGCTCCCGAAATTCTCTAAAATGTATATAATTCGGTCTGCGTGGGCAATGCATTTCAAAGGCGAGCTTGCCCAAGACAATCAACCAGAACAAAAAATAGCTGCAAACTTACAAATTTACAAAAACACCAAAAAAGAACATTCTGATTGTTCATTTAAAATTACAAACTCGTACTCTGGGAAATTTTGAACTATCTAGGAAGACCGATTCATATAATCTTCAACTCCAAATTTCTTCAATACCAAACTCAAACTACCGAAAAAAAAATCTAGCTGGCCGCAAAAAAAAACAAGATGCTCTGTTCCACGTCCCGTATATCCTAACAGTCACTGAGTAAAACTATCTATAATAGAATCGAGACTGCCTTTCGAAAACACAAGCAAGTAAACGGCAAAGGGAATATTACTAATAGAGATCTAACCGGAATTGATTTTGGTGGACTTCCAGAAACTAATTTCGAGATTCATTTAAAAAGCTGATGAGTAACTGCACAATGCATATCGGAAAATTGGTTTAGCTATATGCTAACATTCCACTTCTGGATCAAAAGTCGAGTGTTTGAAAGTTATTAGTCTTTTGGTCTGAGTTAGTAGATAGCTTAAAGAATTCCGCCAGAATTTTCCAGTATTTTTTACTGGACTCCGGAATTAACTAAGACTTGGCGGAGTTCCAGATTCCAGTACAATTCTAAACACTATCTGGAAAAAAATCTTTCACAAAAAAGAAGCTGCATTTTTCGATCAGAGGATAGTTCTCGAGTTAAGTCAAAAACTTCAAAAAACGGTAAAAAATCAAATTTCTGACTTTCCGATTGCCAAAAATTTCAGGTCAAAATAATTTAGGTGCACTTGCGTATTCAAAGGCGCTTGCTACAACCAGTTTTGCAGATTGAACCCAGATATGGCAGGGTATTTTCCGGTAAAATTCAAAAAAATAAAAAAAACTCAAAAAATTGTCTTTTCCGAGAAAAAGGTTTTTTTTTGTAGAAAGGCTACTGCAGGAAAGCTTCCACCTACCTGCTAACTCAATTGAACGAACAACCTCAGGTTTAGGAGGTAAGATTTCGAGAAAAAAAAAGATTGAAAAAACGGTCAAAAAAGCAAAAATTTGCTAATCCGAAGGACATAACTTTTTGTTTCAAAAGAGGTTGGGCCTAGACGCTAATGAAAGGAAGCTTGTCAAGTCGTTTCTATTCATTGAAAATAAAACTTCAGATTTGGTAGGTTAGTTTTTGAGAAAACAAATAAATTAAAAATATTGGTTAAATAATCCCCCACATATTTGGAAGGCTGTAGACCAAGGTGTAAAGCAAAAAGAGACCAGCAGAGTGTACTCGCACACAATAATGTAGGCGGTCTTTCTGTGGATAACCTTTTTTGAAAATCATAAGAAAAATTTTTGCGAAAAAGTTATTTTTTTTGCAAAAAGCCATAAAATTTTTCAAAGCGTCTCAATAAAATAAAACCAATACCATAGACTTTCATAATTTTTCTTTTTAAAAAAGGATGTCAATTAAAATGGGCCCTTCCGTCATGCGACGGTACGTGCACAGGTTGGACAGGGCCGTACCAACGCTATACAAATACATCGCCAAAAATTTATGAATAAATCAAGTCGATTTTAATGCATCCAGAGAATTGTCAATTAAAATCTACCCTCCTCGACTGTAGCACAGTACTCGATTATTACAAACTCGTACTCTGACAATTTTTGAATTATCTAGGAAGACTGATTCATTGAATCTTCATCTCCAATCTTCGATATCAAACTCAAATTACCGATAAAAAACCGAGCTTGCCGCTAAAAAATACAAAGATGCTCTTTTCCACGTCCCGCATGCCCTAACAGCCACTGAGCAAAACTATCTATAAAAGAGTCGAGACTGCCTTTCGAAAACACAGGCAAGTAACGGCAAATGGAGGATTACTATAAGAGACATCTAATTGTCAAGGATGAAAAACTCGGTGAAGCTCCGAAAATCTTCGCAAATACAGGAATCACGATAAAGGCAGGAGCCCGAGTGCTTGGTTCAGTTATAGGAACAGAATCTGAATGTAAAAAGTTCCTCGAGTTTCAACAGAATGAGCAAATCAAAATTTTGAAAAAACTAACGAAAATCGCTAAAACCTCCCCCCTAAAACGTTTATGCCTGCTATACTAAAGGAGTTCAAGAAAAGCTTTCATTTCTTGCCAGGACAACGCCTAACACTATGAAAAACTTAGAAATATGTGAAAATATTACCAAAGAACAACTATTACCTAACCTAGTCGGTAAAGACACTTTAAACCCCCAGTTCCGTGAGATATCTTCATTACCCCTTAAAATGGGCGGACTTAACATCAAGCTGCCATCCGATCATGAAAGCTATCTAGAATGGTCTAAGGAAACATCACTAGTACTGGAATCTCAAGATCCTGTTACAGCAGTACCACAGCAAGAAAAAATCTGTACGAAAATCAAAAAATTGAAAACTGATAGAACAAATCGAAAAAAAAAACAAACCTCTTAACTCCTTAAATGAAACAGATAAATACGCACTTGACCTGGCCTCTGAAAAGGGAACCTCTAACTGGCTCAATGCTTTACCACTGAACAGATACAACTTCAACCTGAATAAATCAGAATTCAGAGATGGTATTTACTTAAGATACGGATGGGAACCGACCAAAACCCCACTCACATGTGCATTTGGTGCTAATTTTAACTTGACACATGCGCTTCACAGTGCAAAGGGTGATTACACACACGTAAGACACAATGAAATTAGAGACACATTCGCCAACCTCATGAACGAGGTTTGCCATGAAGTCGAGATTGAGCCGAAACTTCAGCCGTTGCAAGGCGAAAGCTTTGTCAACAATTCAACTACAACTGAAGATGAGGCACGACTTGACATTAAGGCAAACGGACTCGGGGGTTCACGATTCAGCCGCGCTTTCTTTGATGTGAAAATTTTCAACCCCCATGCCAAAACATTGCGAAAACAACATAAAGACGCATACAAATACCACGAAACGCTGAAGAACTCCAAATATCAGCAAAGAATTTTAAACGTAGAGCAGAGTAGCTTCTGCCCGCTAATTTTCGGATGCACCGGTGGCGCTGCTCCAACAGCCACGCGGACGATGCAGCGATTAGCCGAAAAACTAAGTGAAAAAAGACAAGAAAGCTATCTAGAATCTATAAACTACATAAGAACTAAAATAAGCTTCGCGCTCCTGAGGAGCTCTATACTTTGTATAAGGGGGTGCAGATCGCTACGCAAAGTTCAATTGATCGACAACTCCATAAGCGCTATTGTAGAGGAAGGACGGCTTAGATAAATAAACATTACGACGATGCATTTAATGCTGATTTATAACTTTATTGCTGATATATATGCCTTTTTATAACGCTGGTATGGCCCTATCCAGCTTGTGCACTTACTGTAACAAAACGGAAGGGCCCCTTCTGTAATTTAGTTTTTTTTAAATTAGAGATCTAACCAGAATTGATTTTCGTGGAATTCCGGAACCTGATTTCGGAATTCATTTATGATTCTGATGAGTAACTGCACAATGCATATCGGAAAATTGGTTTTGCTTTATGATAACATCCCACTTCTGGATCAAAAAGTCAAGTGTTAGAAAGTTAGTCTTTTGGTCGGAGATAGTAGAATAGCTTAAAGAATTCCGCCAGAATTTTCCAGTATTTTTTACTGGACTCCGGAATTTAACTTAAATTTGCCGGAGTTCCGGATTCCAGTACACCTCTATACACTATCTGGAAAAAACCTTTCACTAAAAAACAAGCTGCATTTTTCGAACAGAGAAAAAATAACAGGAGTTAGCTTTAAAATTGTAAGAAAGAAAGACCAAGTTAAGTTGCTTCGAAAAAGCCTCCTCCATGATTCGAACCATCAACCTTTAGACTGAGATTATAATGCTTGCCAATTAAGCCATATGCATTTGCTTTATTCTTAAAGCCAGTCGCTAATAAATCGGATAAAACACTGGGCAGTGACAGGTACTAAAATTGAGCACCACTTTTGCTGAGCAAGAATTTAAACTACGCGACATACGCCTAGCTTATCCCAAGTGGTTAACATACACTCCTAAAGTAAATACCAGATAGCATTCAATGCGACTTCAAACAAGGGGATAAATCTTATTAAATTGACGAACTTGCAAATTAGTTTCAATATATATCAACTCGGAGCATCACACACGCTTTAGATAGTAAGCTACCTAGAAAAAAGCCTATTAAAAAACCGCAACAGTTCAAAAACTTGAATTGAAACACGGTTGAAGAGTGTAAGCATCTAACTTTCGGATCAACCGTACAATATCCCCCAACTTGTGTAACATTCGTCTACTGTAGTCACACATGAGGCTTAAGAAAAATAGGCCCTATAACCATTGGCTCAAGAGTCAGGGACACTATCTCTTGTGTTTTTCTACCTCAAATCAGTCGGAGCCAATTCGGTTCGCTTGTGACATGAGACTACGACCCGTTACAGCTTAAAGGCTACTACCAAAATATCCCCCCACTCTAGAAATAAGAACGTCCCCATACTTAGGTCTATAGATACCCAAAATACATGAACGCCGTTAAAAACCGGGTCGGAACAATCCGTTAAGTTACTTTTTACTAGACAGTGAAACTTTGATCCATTTCAGATGGATCAACCTAAAACTCGCCTTACCTCAACATAACAATCATAAAACACACTCTAGAAATTTAAATTGAGTACTCACATCGTAGCACGCTCAAGAACTGGGAGTAATTAAGTCGGTAATCAACTCGAGAATAAAATAATGTAACTAAATGAGTTTAATGTTTATCAGTTTCAACAACAGGGACAAGTTTGAACTCTAGAGTATGGTTCCTCGTGAACCATTGGGACACTCAAGCTGTCCACCTTTCCATCGAAGGTTCACTCTAGTTCAGTTTGAATAATAATCCAGTCGAGCAATAATAGTCCAGTTCTCGGGAATACGCTTCCTTCTGTTTCAGATAGGACAGCTCTACTCTAGTTTCATTGTGACGGAAATTGCGAATGGCAATTTCCTACTGCTTTATCTGGCAACTTTCCCGCAATTGTTTCTCGATCGTTCTGATTTCTCTTTTTCGGTTTTCAGTTATCGCGAGAAAATCGTGCATGACAGGCTCCATTCGAATTTTTGAAAAATCAAATTTCACTCCAAAATTAAGCGTTCTTATTTTTCTCAAGGTCAAACTTCCAAATTTGACCGACTGGCACATTGATTAAGTTTGGGAAGAAAATATGGATTTTTAGTACGTAACTTTAATTTGAAAAAGTAAAACACAGCATGTTATATCGAATAACGTTAAGATTTAGCATCAGATGGAATAAAAAAAAACTGCATCCAATGATTCCATCTCCCTGATGGTACCTAGATTTTTAAAAATTAAAATTTATCCGGAAAAAATTACTGAAAATACATTCATGAAAACCAATTATTCTTGTGGTTCTAAATGCATTCTGTAATCAGAATGAATTTTCAAAATTAAAACGTGGCTAGGTGGGACATTATACGGTTGGTCATCTAGGGGGAAAATTGTACGTTTATATCCAATTTTCTCACACACCTTGAATTCAGAAAAAAAAAGAAATTCAATATCTGCATAAAAACTTTTGCATCAATACAGTGATTTATGAAAATTTTATGTTCGAAATTTCAGACTAAAAAGATAATTGAATGTGCAAGTCGGTCATATTCTGAAGTTTTATCTTGATTTTGAGGGAAATGGAAATTTTTGAAAATTTCGAATTGACCATTTCCCGCTCAAGTTTATCGCAGCAACTGAAATAAAAAGTCATTGTAATCACAACACACGAAGTATATTTGCAGGAAAGTGGGCAGAAAATCAATCTGGAAACAAATTCGCAATTTGTCTAAGAATTCCAATCGATTCGAGTAGAGCTGCCTGGTTCCTGTAGAGAACGCCGAGAATTATTGCGAGAGTTTTACTACTGGAGTGAGGAGAACCTTGATTGGGCAGATTGACGAGTGAAGCGTCCCAATGGTCCAGAGAACAAAACTACTTGAGTTAAAACTAGTTATTTCTGGAGTTGCTTTAATTACAATTTTTTTACCTAATTCTGGAGTCGCGTCACTATGTGAAAACTAAAGTTCATTTCTTGAGTGTATTTTACACAACCATGTTGAGAAAAGACGGGTTTTAGGTTGATCCATCTGAAATGGATCAAAGGTCACTTGTCTTATAGAAACGAATGTTATACATCAGTTTCACACCGTGTTCTCGGTATTTAGAGACCTAGCCATGGGACGTTCTTTTTTCTAGAGAGTGTGTGATGAGGAGGGGGTTTTATTTGAAAGACGTCTTTTAGCTGTAACAAACTTTTGCAGTCGCATGTCTTATGCGAACCGAATTAACTCCGAGATTCCCCTTAAAGTCATATGTGACGCAAGCGGAAGACTGTTATATAGTGTTTTATGTTGTAATTTACGACATCATGACTACAGGATTGAACCCACTTGACGCAGCTCCGTGCTAAAAGCACATTCTAGAGTACCAGTGGAACGGTTAAACTGGAACGTGCCCACCTTCTGGTCGTACCGTGTTCGCTTTTTAGGCAAATTGTGAAAGTTTTCTCGGTACATTTTTGGATACGAGACTTAGCTAACCGAGTATGGGGTCCACTAGAGAAACAAAAAACGAGTAAAGAGATAAAGCGAAACGAAAAACAAAAAGGTTAAAAAGATAAAAAGAAAAACCAGAAAAAAGAACAGACAGTGATTTTGGTTTCCAGATTAGATGGATCGGACCCTTACACTAAATTGATAGTATAGTCATACTGTTTTACAGTAAGACCTGTGACATGTGACCAGAAAGGCGTCCAAAACGCATGGCAGAATCAAAATTTTTGTGACATTCGACCAGAATGGATCAAAATGCAGATTCAGCATATTCGAATTTTTAGCAGTGAACCTTCCGGATTGGCGATTTTGAAGGAATAAGAGCGTTATTGGAACGATCGGCCAAACGGTGAGGGCTAGAATATTCTAAAAATATTCGAATTATGACGTCATATTTCTGAGAAACGTCAGAAACGGCCATTTTGGGCAGAAAGTCGAAGAAAAACACAACAACATTAGTTGCGCTGACGATAACAACGGAAATCGTGATTGAGAAACAACAGCAGATTGCAGGAATAGCAGAGACCGTTCCGAGTTGCAACTATTGTGTCGCTACAATAGTTGCAAGGCCGTTGCGAACAACGGTGAAGGGTGGAAAACCAGCCTTCCGGAAAGAGAATAAGGGCCTTATTTACCCGGATTCAGGAATCCGGAGGGATCTCGGGACTGAAACTTTTATTGACTTATATAAACTTTTAGCTTCCCTGTCATGTTCTGATTTGAATTTAATTAACATCTGAATTCATTTTGCTAGGATGAGAAGCTAGGAGTTGGGGGAAAGGGTTGATCCATCTTCGATGGAGATGATGATTTTGATCTACTGAACAAAAACAATAATAATTCAATAAGTAGTAGTAGCCCTGATTTTGGGAGTGACCTCGTGGTCTGGGGATACTGAGACCCAGCCATGAGCTCACTATTTTTGCATGTAATCTAGTTAATTTGAGTGTTTTGCCCGAAGCCGAAAGCAGTAACGTTTTTTGTCGACCCGATGTTAGAAAGACCACCGAAAATACTGGCTTGGTAGAGACGGTGAAAAGCATGTAAAGCTCTGTTTAGACGTTAGCCAGTCGTCTTAGGACTTAGTTTTATTTTCCGTCGATATGTATCTTCCGGGCGAATGTTACATATATGTTTTTATGGCGCTCCTGGGTGTTATTCTTTTTTAACATCATGACCGGCAGAACCGTTAACGAGCACTCCGCGCCGAGCGGATGCTCACATTAACGCGCTTAATAGGCCTAAACCGCCGGGGCGGAAGGTCAGTTCGGAACGCGGAAGCCTTCCGGATTACCGTGAATAGCTTTTTAACCTAGTTTAGACCGAAAATTCACAAATCAGGAAGGGTGGGGGGATCGGCCATTCCCTCGTTCCCTGAGAGGTTTGTGACCAAAAACACTTAAAGAGATAAATAAAACTAAACAAAAAGTAGTATAGTACCTAAGAAAAACAAAAAACATAAAAAATAACCGAAAAAACCAAAAACAGTAAAAAAAAAAGTAAAAAATCAGTAGAAATCATCCCCCCAGACAAGATGTGATCCGACCCTCCCGTTTGTTGTTGATAGATATATTGTTGTTACAGGCATTTATATCAGTCAGGATTGTTACGATCATTTTTGTAGCCCGTTTGTGAGGCTTGTACTATGGGGTTATTTGAGCATATAAGCAACGTTAATGATAAATTGCGCACAATCCGGAAGGGTCAGCTGATTTGCGCTCAATTCGGAAGGGTCTTGAGAGAAGACTGATCCGGCAAGCAGTACAAGGAGCAACAAGAAGGGGCTCAAGGACAACAACAATCGACTGTTGGGTATCGTTAGCAAGTTTTGTATCCCTTTTGGTACAAAAAGTAAGATAGTAATCTGTGGGGGGCTCGACAGTGCTGCACTGTAGTGACCCTTCACCGAACTGCGAATATCCGAGTTAAGCAACTTAATTCGGATATTAAACAAACCCGGAGGGGTATAGTATTAGTAATATTATTACTTATATAGCCTATATTATTACTCTTATACCGTTTTTCAGTGAAAAACACAGAAAGCAGACCGGTTTTTTAGGGTCAAAATAGCGATATTTTGATCCCCCCACAAGTCGCGATTTTTGAGATATCGATATTTTTTGAAACGGAAAAAAGCGCTAAAGTAGTGTGTTACATCGTAACTGCACTACCATAATAGATAGAACCGGTTAATTTAGTTCGGAAGTGGTTGGAACTATTTTGGTACCGAAAACCGAATTTGGTACAAAACATTATGAAATCAGAAAATTTTTTGAAATTTTTGAGTTAGAACAGTAAAAATAGTTGTTCGGACAACGTCCACTAGTGAATCTACGAGTTTTAAAACCCGCTACCCGAAAGCTTCCCGGGTTGCAGAGAAATCGAACTTAACGTGTTTGATTTGGTGGATTCAGCAATCCGGAGGGGTACAGGTAGCATAGCTTTTCGCAAATTTTTTCAACTAAAGCGTTTTAGATCGGGTCTTTTGCGTTGAACTAGAAGAGTATAGGCCTTTTGAGCTCGGATCAATAATTTTTAGGTCGAAAAGAACAAAATTGCGGAAAAAGTTAGGCGGAACCTACAAGAGACAAACTTTTTGACGTTAGAAAAAAGACGTTTTGGTTAATAACTTTGGAACTATTGGGCATATCGAGTTGATCTTGATATCAATAGATCAGAAATTAGCTGAGCTTACTGATAGGGTCAAAGTTTCTTGAAAAAGTAAGCGTGAAAATTTTTTGAGATTGTTTTTAACAAATTCACCAATTTGGAGGGTAGACCCTTCACGTTTTATAATTTTTTTTTAGAAAAGCCCTTACACCCCTACCAAAAGGTAATAGCGGTTGAATAAAGTAACTTTAGGCTGTTCTAGACGAAAAGGGAAGGCTAAAGGCACAGAAAAACCTTAATCGAGCCGAAGTTAGGCGAGCGATAAGACCCTTCACCGTTAGCGTGAATTGTCAAATAAGAGGCTTAACTTCAATCCGGAAGGGTCTAGGAAAGCAGTACATACCCTTCCTAGTTAATTGAAAAAGCAAAATCGCATCGGAGAACGTATCCGGAAGGGTATAGGTTGAAAGAAGGAAATCTCCGAAAAGCTACTATTACAGACCAGAGGGCTCCCAATCCGGAGGGGTCTTATATTTGCTAATTCGGAGGGGTCCGAATCCGGAGGGGTCTTATATTTACTAAATCAGAGGGGTCCTAATCCGGAGGGGTCTAAAGTTTTCTAGTCCGGAAGGGTCCTACTTTGCCAATCCGGAGGGTTATTATTTTATTAAAGGACTTAGGTAGACGGAAGATAGACTACAGTGAGAAGTATTAGGTTATTAGCAGACAGGCTAGGAATCAGTGACTGCACTGGTAACTTGCATTTCAATAAAAACCAGACCAAAACAAAACAGGTCCGAACTCGGATATTCGCGGCACTAAGTCTAAACTAAAAAGAGCGTAATTCATTGGTGTGGATTGAAACCCAATACGTTTTTGTGAAAAGTGACTGCCCTGAGGATTGTAGTAGGTCTAGCTCGGGCAGTCCAAAGGCAGATAGGTAAAACAGTACTCGGTGGGTGCAATAGACGCCTACTTGAGAAAATAAGTGCCTTGAAAGTTTTGTCTGTTTGGTGCAGCACCAAGCAGGGAAAGCTTTTTCTTTAAAAAAACTAGTTCGACTATTACATTGCGACCGACTAAAAGTACAATACACATACGTTTTTTTATATAGAGGTATTCATATTCTGTCATTATATAATTTTTTTTGTTTTTTGTTTTAAATCAAAATAGACTGTGCTTGATTGGGTAGTGAGTACACTATCTTTTAAATTGACTGATAACATCATATTGTGCTAGTACTCAAGTCTTACGACCGATAATCGGTTAGTGTGAATAAATTGTATACAAACTGTACTCTGATAACATACAGGGATTCGTGGTCACTATTTAATAGAATCTTGTGAAATTTATTGTGTTGTGCCATTATTATTGATAGTCAAACTATAAAGTCACTAGCAATCGAATTGAGTGTATAGGCATTAAGAAGTGACAAATTGAGAATGAGTCTAGACAAGTCAAGGATACCTAAACGAGGTAA
Source organism: Symsagittifera roscoffensis (assembly GCF_963678635.1). Lineage (NCBI taxonomy): Eukaryota > Metazoa > Xenacoelomorpha > Acoela > Convolutidae > Symsagittifera > Symsagittifera roscoffensis. Next base: position 43,733,985 of record NC_087070.1, on the reverse strand, counting down.
TAGCTCTAGGAAATTCATACCTAAAAAGCAAAGAAAAACGATGACCGATCCTTTCGTGTATTGGATCAAACGAGCCCGCACCGACAAAGGGGAGACGGTTTCAGGCAGAATGGTTGAAACAAGGAGTCAGAAGACCTCAGAAGAGCGAAAAGAACTGTTAGAAGTGGAGGTCAATACGGACCATGCCATGAAAGAGAACCAGGAAGTACATGAACTGGAAGGGAGAGGCAGAAGGCTGGCGAGTGAATCTACTCCGGTAGAACAGGGCCATGATTTTGCCACTTCCACCGGGACATTGGATCGAGAGGAGATGTCGGAACTGTCCGACATCTCAACTGAAATAGCGGAAACTAGAAGATCTCTAACAGACAACACTATGATGGCAGGCGGGATTGAGAAACAAACAACGTCATCATCGTTCTCAGAAAGAATGAGGAACACCTTAGGAAACATCTTTCCATTCACCATGGGGGGGGGCGCAGGAAATGAAGGTGAATCCCAGGAGGAGGAGGACAAAAAAGAGCAAGTGGACTTTGAGTCTCAAGTCAGCCTCAATAGTTCGACCCAGGAGAATGAGGCATACGTCGGAAGAGAGACTGGAACCATGAACAAATTTGGTGTGGTGAGGACGATAAGCAAAGAGGTAAACACACCGGACCAGTCGAGAGGCTTCGCGATTATGACAAATTCAGAGCCGCAAACTGGGGAGAGTAGAAACAGAGGGCTAGGCAACGCATTGGCGGATCCTGAGGTGGATAATGAAAAGACGTCGGGGCAGAGAGTCAAGGCCCGAATCTCGACCAGCACGAAGCTACCTGGGACCGACAGGGATACACCGCCACTAGTGACGCCACTCGTGGATAACGGGGCAGCACTAGAAGAAGCCTTAAACAACATAGTGGACAGTTTAGGAGAACAAAATGAACAGATGTCCATAAGAATGAGTGAACTAGAAAAGGCAGTTCACATTGAAAGAGAAAGTCTGTGGGAAGAAATAAACCGCAATAGACAAGAAGTTGGTAGGAGCGAAAAACGCTTGAAAGAAAGAACGGACGAGCATATGGCGAAGAACTTGTCGCGAATGACAAGAGAAGCGGAACAGCGAGAGTTACGCTTAAGAGACGACATGGAGAAGTTAAGAATTCAGCAAGAGCAGTCTCTTGGGACTCTTGACACAAAGATAGACGCGATGACTGAGAGGCGAACTCAGGCTATCATGGATAGGTTGAACGGGCTACTAAACAGCAAGAGTGGACCAAAAGAAGGGGAACCGAACTCGGGAGGTCCCAGCAGGGAGCCGAAGGTGAACTTCAATGAACATCAAAAGAGGAAGACATATGGATCCACTAGAGGCAGGGGCAGTTCATCAGGCTATGCCAGAAGGGATAATAGAACATGGGGCCCGAACAGAAGAGCAAGTTCAACGGGGAACAGACAGACCTCTAACGAACGACCAACGCAAGGCACACATGCGACTGGGAGAAGTGATTCCGGTAACAGAGGGCATGCAAGCTCGGGGAGGAGTCATGTGGGCCAAGGGGGAAATACTCACGGCGATTCGGATTGCAGGGATGCACCGCACACAGAGCCTTTGACAAGGTGTGAGGACACTCAGGCGGGACACTCAAGGGATGCTACGGCAATGGCCACAGCCTTTGAACCCCTAAACAGATCTTTGGAGACATTCCTTACAAGGTTATCCAGAACCAATGAACGCAGTGAGATGTCCAGAAGAGTCTTTAAGAAACCAAGATGCTATAAAGACGAATCTGATGGCTATATTGATACCTGGATAGAGGTAATGAAACTGCATTTCGAGGAAGAGGACTTGTCGGAGAGACAGGAATGCAGTGCGCTCACCAGTAACTTGGAAGGGACAGCCCTGAACTGTGTCATGGCCAAGAAGCAATATCAGCGTGACACAGCCGAGAAAATCTTCGAAATCTTGTTAAACCGTTTTGGATCAGGGGTGCAGGGGCACCAAGCGATGATGCGCTTCGAGAAACGGAGGCAACGAGAAGACGAAACGATAGACAAACCGGATGAGTCAAACCGAAGGATGAACCTGGCAATAGCCTCAAAATTCATCGATGGTGTGAAGAATGATGAACTTCGGACAATGCTAGCAACGCATTACACACCACTATCAACCAATGCGCCAACACCAGAGGAGTTAAGGCTCAAGTCAAAAGAGTATCTTTTATTGAAACCTCCTTCGAGATCTGGTTACTATAAGAACAATTATGGCAATTTTAACAACGGACCAGCAATTCAAGGGAACAACTGGTACAAACCGAGGGATGATATGGACAAGACACGCTCTTGTGCCAATTGCAGTTCAACGGACCATCATGTGTCAGCATGCCCAACTTACAAACAAGGCATGAAAGCAATAGGCTTTAGCCTCGAGGACGAAGATGCGTCAGAAGTTGACCATGAGGATTTCATGAGAGGAATAATTGCGAAATTCGGCCTGAGGTGTTTCTTTTGCAACTTGGAAGGTCATTTTAAATCAGATTGTCCACAATTCTGGGATACAGTGGCAGACATCAAGCATCCAAGGCATGAGGAAGCTTTATCAGGAGTGAAAACCAGCAAGGCTCGCCTGTTGAGTGAAGCGGAGGCGCGCAGAAAAGACAAACCGCGTGAGCTGGCGACGAAGAAAATGCAAGCGGTAACTGAAGAGACATGTGGACCGGAACCAGCAACTGCGGCCGATGACTTCAAGATTGATTATAGGGCAGCCGCGAGGGATGCTCTAAGTAGAGTGCAGCAGGATTTGGCGACGAAAGAGATCGAACAAAAAGTGAAACTTGAACTGGAAAACGAAAAACTTCAGGAGCAACTGAATACCTTCGAAGCAACGGAATTCGAGGAAACTAAAGCACCAAGCAGTTTGAGCATGAAGCTTAATGTGATCTCCGGTCAGAGGTTCGGCATGGTGCCGCAAGGAAGCAAGATACAATCGATAATCTCAGTGGCTGGACATCAGGTGATCAGAAATCTGAGTGAACCATCCGAGTTCACTTTGATACATTTGGACACATATGCAGATTATTTGAGGCAGGTGGAGCCACGCACCGAGTCGAGAGCTGTGCGAGCACTACTAACGACGGGTGGCCCTCGCATGAAGAAACTTCATGGAAGCTACCTAGAGGTCTATGGGCCGTATCAAGTAATGCTGAATGTGGATGGAATCAGTATTTACACCAGGACTTATGTAACAACAGATGATGACAAAACGGGGCAGATCTATTTGGGAGAAGAGGAACGCAAAGTCCGCAGGATAGGCCATGAAGCCATGATGGAACAAGACGCAGTACACATTGGGTATGAAGCAGATGTGACAGCACATCTGCTCGACACCAACGGAACAAAAATCGGAGTCACAGGGCTTCTGGACACAGGAGCGGTGGTGAGTGTGATGCCGATAAAAACCTGGGAAAAGATGGGCTTCACGCGGGAAGATCTGTTTCCTACGAATCTCCGACTGGCCGCCGCAAATCGAGGAGCTATCTACGTAGCCGGAAGAACACCGATAACGGTCCTTCACATGGGAGGACGAGATCTTTGGATGAGCTTCCTGGTGGTAGAGAATCTGGACGACGCCGACCAATTCATCTTGGGCAGAGATTTTGTCAGGAATTTTGACGTGATGATTGACTTGAACAACGGTCTAATACGGATTAGAAATCCGGACCGAAAGTGTGTTAAGAGACCAATTAATAGGATAATAACAGACGAAAACAAGTTGCCAATTTTTTTAGATAGAAAAGTAAAACTACAGCCAGGACAAGCTGTGGTGGCAATTTTTAGAATGAGAAATTTGAATTCGTTAAGTGATAGTAAACAGGTTTGCATAGTACCGAATCCAAATAGTCAGAGTTCGGTGATTTTAGGCCGGAGCTTCTCGGTAACGCAAAACGGACTGTTTGTCAGTGTGTTTTTGAACACACTGGCACCACGGTTTCAATCCAGCGTGGAAAGAAGCTTGGCTACGCTTTGCCGATGAGGACCGACTATGAGGAGACACAAAACATGAAGAAACATAATGTGAAAGACTGTCCTTATCATGCCAATAAAGATAAAATTTTAAAGAGGATTAATGAATTAAAATCTATTCATAAATTGTTTTCAATGAAATCTGAAACGGACGACGGCTTATCAAGCTGCTCGAATTTTCCGGAACGCCCCTCGTCATTTGAACTAGAATCTAACAAACCGGTTTTGCCAGAGATAGAACATTTAAAAGGGAAAATAGGTGAGGGAGATTTCGAAAAATTGCGGGATCTCCTAAATCGGAACGCAGATGTATTTTCAAAACTTAAGGCGGATATCGGTTGCTGTAATTTCGTCGAACACGAAATCGAACTTGAAGAGGGCGCGGTTCCCTATAGGGAAGGCGCAAGACGAATGACGCCACACAAATTGGAAGAGTGCTGAGCGGAAATAGAAAGTTTGCTTGAATACGACATGATAGAACCCTCGAAATCGCCGTGGGCTTGCGGGGTAGTAATGGCAAAAAAGAAAGGGGGGCAGCTTAGATTTTGTTGCGACTTTCGTTACTTGAACGCGGTAACGATAAAAGATGCGTACCCGATACCGCGAATATACGAGAGCCTCTCTAAGCATGGTGATGCCAAGTTCTTCACCACATTGGACTTGGGTTCTGCCTTCTGGCAGGTACCTCTGCGGAAGAAGGATAGAGAGAAAACCGGATTCGCGTGCGAATTGGGATTGTACCAGTGGAAGAGGATGCCCTTCGGCTTGTGCAATGCAACGGCCACTTTTCAAAGACTGATGGCTCAGGCTTTGACGAGAGTGACCAAGAAGTACGGGAATCTCGTGATGTGTTACGTGGATGACGTAGTCATAGCGACACCGACCCTAGAAGACCACATTGAAAGGCTCAATAAGGTCTTTGGATGCATGAAAAGAGCAGGATTGAAGTGCAAACCATCGAAATGTGAAATCCTTAGGGTTTCAATTAAGTACCTGGGAAGAATGGTGGACAGGCATGGTGTGAGGCCGGACCCGGAAGCAGTGGAAGCAGTGTTGACATGGAAAGCTCCCAGAACAGACACACAGCTCCTGAGCTTCCTAGGGTTTGCCAATTACTACCGGGAATTCATAAAAGGATATGCGGACAAGGTGTATCCGATGCAGAAGCTGATGCGCAACAAGGGGAAAAAGTTCCAATGGAACGATGAGGCACAGGTTGCTTTCGAGAACATAAGGTGGGAACTGTGCGAAGCGCCAGTGCTAGGCATGCCTACAGAAAAGGGCATGTATGTTCTTGACACAGACGCATCGGTAGTAGCCATCTCAGGAATATTGCATCAAGAGCAAGAATGGAACGGAAGAACGGTTCTCCGTCCCATTGCATACGGCAGCAAGGTCTTGAGTGACACAGAGATGAAATATGGCGCACCAAAAGCAGAAATGTTTGCAGTAGTCACTTTCGTGGAAAAGTACCGTGCATACTTGGGGAGCGCTCCCTTCAAGTTACGCGTGGACAACAGAGCGTTATCCTGGTTAAAGACCTACTCGATGGATCAGAGTTATATTGGTAGATGGATAGTAAGATTGGATGGCTACCATATGATAATCGAACATAGGATGCGTGATAAACACCAGAATGCTGACATCCTCAGCAAGAAAACTGAGTTCTATGAAAGATTGGAGCAGAAGCAGGCCAATCAGGCGGAAATAAAGGAGGGATTCTCGTTTCTGAACAAAAAAACTTAAGAAGCGCTTCCCTTAACGAGATGGTTGGATAAGTCTGGACATCCAATTCCGGGGCATCCTGAGTTACCTGTAGAGAAAGCAGCCGAGATAAAGATCCTATCCAAGGAGGACCCGGTCCCCTTGGATCTGTTGCTGCGCTCGAACCTGGTCCAGCAAGAACTCTCTCGCATGAACATAAACAGCCTCTCATTATTGGATAAAACGGTGCAGGTCACACCGCAAGTGATGCGGACGCTGGGTGGATTGTTAGAAAGAGAAGTGACCAGAAATGACCCCGAGTGGACAGCAGCAGTGGCATCGCTAACAGTCAGTGAGAAGGTGAAGATCTTGCCGTCCAGACGACAGCACGCAGAGAACGAGAGGGATTGTAGGACAATAGTTCAGCAACTAGTATCCTCAATACCCCACGAGATTTTAACCAGTACTTCTTACGGACAGAAAGAACAGGGGAGCAGCAAGCGAAAGAAAACCGTCACCTTTGTGGACCAGGATAAGGAAGCTGAAAAGGTAGAACAAAATCTGCTGCAAGACTATTTGTCCGGGGAGACGAATGATGAGAAGAACCAGCGATCACAAGATCAACACCCGGGACAAGAAAGTTTGTCCGGGGAGTTTGAGATAGACGAGAAAATTCCTGATGAGAAACAGGACCTAGAGAACAAGGTTTTGTACGGGGAGTCAGATGGATGCGAAGAAGGCACAGACATGATCTGGAGGAGCGTGCGGTCTCCAGCACAACCTCTTCAACGGATGACAATTCCCGAAACTCAGGAATGGACACCTATTCAGACAGGAACTCGAGCTCGGGATTAGAACTGTCCGAACTAGCGATCCACGCACTACTAGTGGAAACTCGGGCAAGGGATCTGGACAGAGAGGTGTACCAGGATCCTGACAGCGATCGCTACCTTATACCAAGCGAAAGAGTCTTTGACAAGGCAGCGGATGATTTGGAGACATTAGCGGTATCGAAACGTTCGATAAGTCTGTTGCCGCAGAAAGAGGTAGTCAGGACTGATCTTCAGCCGTTTAAACAAGAAACACAGCCGTTGGCGAAGATTTGGTGTGTTAAGATGGAAGAAGACACACACCAGCCCAACGAGCTGAATAGTCAGATGAGGGTCATGAAGACGTACTTAAAGGCGAGATACAGACTCTCGGATCTTCTAAGGGCGCAGAGAAATGATCGCATGACAAGCAACCTGAAAAGGTGGATCGAGAATGGTTCTCCGGATAAAGGGGACCTCGAGGAAGATAGTTATCGCATCCTGAGACAGTACTTCATGCAGAAGGAAGGGAGGATATATTTGAACAAGGACGGGATTGTGGCTTGTAAGAGAAGAGAAGAAGACAGAGTCCTATACAAGTATAACGCGATAGTGTTACCGCAACTCTATCAGACAGAACTATTATTCAGGTCGCATGATCAGATGGGCCACCAGGGGATCGATAAAGTATATCAGAGGATCCTGAAGCGCTTTGAGTGGCCTGGAATGAAAAAGGCATGCGAGAAGTGGGTAACAGCATGTCTGTCATGCCAACAGGTCAAGGATCCAAGGAAGTTGCGATTTCCTTTACAATCGATCGAGTCGTCTGAGTTCAATGAGGTGGTGCAGATAGATCACCAGAAGATATGCATGACAGACAGTGGTTATAATCAGGTGTTGGTCATGATAGATCATTTTACGAAGTATGCAGAGACCGTGCCCTGCATAACTGCCTCGGCGGAAGAGACATGCGACCACCTGATCAATACGTGGATAGCAAGACATGGTTGTCCGATGACGTTTCAATCGGATAATGGAACAGCTTTCGTAGGAGAGCTCACGAAAGAGCTTATGAGACGCTCACAGGTCGCTCAGGCTCACTCCACGACATACCACCCTCAGACGAATGGCTTAGTGGAAAGACAGAATAGGACGTTAGTGTCGATGCTGAGAGTATATTGTTCCAGGTACATGACCGATTGGGACAAATACCTTCCACAGGTGATGGGAGCATATAACAGCACGCAACACTCCACCACCGGAGTCAGTCCACACATGATGCTAACTTGACACGAGAAGTCTTTACCCTTAACCTTCTTCTACCCAGAGTATGAGAGAAAGAAAACGTCTCCACAGGTCTACGTGAGGGATGTGATTAGACGCCAACAGGAGTTGAACGATTTGTGTAGACGAAATACTCAGCAAGCACAGGCAAGGCAGAGGAAAAGATTCGACAAGAAAGCAGCTGGTGCAAAAGCTTACTCGGTGGGAGACTACGTATGGGTATTTCAGAACGTTATACCACCGAAAGGGACAAAAAAGCTCCTAAAAAAGTGGAGGGGACCCTTCATGATTACAGAGGTGCACCAGGAGGGACGTTTTTATAGACTGAGTACTAGCCGAGCCGCCCACTACGAGAACATCAAGCCACACAATCCATCGACAGAAGACTGGTGTATACCTGCAGATATGGAAGAAGGGGATTATCTAATGATGGATCCTGCTTGTGAGGTCAACGAGAAGGGCACCAGGGAGAAGAACGATGGAAACGAAGTCGTGGAGGAAGGAACGGATACACCGCTGGACCTGGATCCAAACGAGGAGATCGAAGCGGACGATGAAACCTTACCCTACGCAGAGGAAGATTGGCAGGATCCCGAACAGATAGAGGTTCCCAAGAACTTGGAACCGGATCTTCCGTTCACGATACAGACTCGTCAGAAGGACGGGACAAGACCAAGAAGGAAATACAATCCTTACGGTGACGACTTTGTAGTGGATAGGATAGATCTTAAGAAGATAGTGGAGGAAGTAGTGGGTCTAGAAGAAATAACTGTGTCACAAGACATTGACATAGTCGATGATCACGGCGATGAGTGGGTCGACGACCGGTCGAAACCCGAGGTAGAATTCGACGACGAGCAACAGCAGTCATATGAACAAGACTTGACGAACCTGCGTGTCTTAGAGTGGCTGAACGAAACAACCTCGGACCCCGAGGAGACCAGCGTCACGATTGAAGACGTAGATCGTGAAAGCATGAAATACATCAAGACCGAACAAGATGATCCTTCATGGGCTGCCCAGGAAGGACGACTACTCATTCCAGCTTCTAACCTCGACTTGATACCCGGTATGCGATCGACGGGGACGTCGATGGATATTTTTGTCCGGGGAGTGGGGGTAGGACTTACCCACACTGAAAACTTGATAATAAAAAAATTAAGAATAGCAAGAGAAACAGAAGACTTAGAAGCAGAAACAGGCGAAGAACCTAAGAAACCTGACAAAGGCAGGGTAGTTGAGTCATATTTTAACTTACCAAATGAATATTCAAGCAACATAATACTAACAGACAGTGATTTCATACTCACAAATAGAACATGTGCGATAGCAATCACAGCACACATGAGTTTTAGGACAGCGTTAGCGGCAGACTTTAAGAGAGAATACAAAAACGTGGAATTCCTTTGGAAGCAAAGACCAGGGATAGGGGGCGTAGCGGCCTTACCTCCGGCGGCGTCGCAGATACCGGGAAAATACCTTTGCTTCTTGGTAACGAGGGCGACGGAGAAGCAGCACGTGGACCCAGAGAACCTAGTCTTGTCCTTGACGAGGCTGAGGGACTTCCTCGTGGAAATGGACGTGAAGGTACTCTCGCTTCCAGTGTACGATCCAAACAGAGGAAGACTGCATCCTCGGGAATTGTACGCGCTTGTACACGTGATATTCTCTGATACTAATATACAAGTATGTTTACATAAGAAATATTACTTAAGTATAGGCTGAGCGACGTGCGAGAGGGTGTTAGGCCAGAGACTAAGTTGTATGTAATGTGTGATATGTGTGCTATGTTATGTTATGTGTTATGTTATTAAGATCGTGGGTAAGAAGGGGTTAGTGACCATGAACAACTGAATGACGATCTTACGAATAGATCAAAAGTTTGCACTGTCCAATCTTAGGTCGAATTCCAAAATTTTAGAGACCGATTGATTTTAATAAACTTTAGGATAAATATCTTTTTATCTGAACTGTTTTTAAGCAGATTTTAACGATACATGTTAAGGTGAAACTGACAAGTGTGACATTTGTGACTTCTTTTCTAGATCCTGATTGATCATTTAATTACTCACTTGAGTCAAAACCTTGGAATTGAATCGAATCAAATCAAATCTGAAGAACAGTATGGACAATTTCGACTTTGATGAATCGATGGACCTGGCAGAGGCATATGTAGGACCGATGATAGATGCGATCTATCGTCGGCTGATCGATCGAGACTTCGCTCTGGAGGACCCAGAGGTAGTCATGTTGCTGACCGCCCTGATCAACATCTTGGGGCATGACAACCGTGGGGACCGCCCCACGGAAGTCCTGTTGATGGCAGCATATGGAGAGAGGGGAGTACTAGACCGCCTGAACATGAGAGTGATGAGGTGGAGAAACGGGGCTCTCTCAGGGAGTGACTTGGCGAATGAGCCTGGATTGGGAAGTTCTTGGACTTACCAACCAGGTGAGATGCCTATGCCCTCCAAGCCCAAACCTGGGCTGACGAGAATGCATCAGGAGATGAACAGCGAGGCTGCCTCGTCTGGTTCACCACTGAGAGCAGATGTGCCACCAAAGAGGGTGAAAATAGGACAGAAGGTTCAGACGAACCTAACCATGCAAGATCTGGATGAGATGAAGGATGAACTGGAAAGTACGAAGAAGGAGCTGGACGAGATGACCAAAAGCATGCTCAAGATGGAAGACGATCTAGACATGTGGAGAAAATTTTTCGAAGACTGCAACAAAAAGCAGGGTCAAGAAATTGAGCGCTTGAGGCAGGACTACAAAGAGCGATCGGAACAGATGGCGTTGACAATGGCCGTGGAGAAAGTGATACTTGCAAGGAATATTTCTCGTGGGCAGTCCCCGATGGAGCTCTTGACGCCTCGAGAAATGAGTCAAACAACGGAGACACAGCTCCCGACAGAGACAAATCGAGTAACGATCCCGGACCCTAGTGACACCTTGGGTGACCCCGTCGTGGAACAGACGGCGAGGAAGCTGATAGAGACAGCTGGACGACTGGTCGCCAACAAGAATGCGCCAGGTTCCGGGGTAACTGCACCCTATGGAACGATCGACGACACGGGGAGAGTACGACTCTCCCAGACCGAGATCAGACAGGGGATAAGTGACGTGACGCCACTCATGGGGAGCTCGAAAACCCCAGAGAGAAGAATACAGAAGATGCCAGCGAAGAAAGTGTCTCGCATAATAGACGTGCAAAAGAACAATCAATTGAATTATAATTTCACGGGAGTTCCGGAGACAGATCCGAGAGCTTGCTTCAATCGAGCGACTTGGAGCCCGGCAGTAAATCTGCAGCAACCACCACTGGGGACATCTCATCTGATACTGGGAGACAGCTTGGTCAGAGTACTATCGAATTTGAGGACCTCGTGGATCACCACGGTGATGGCCTTTGGAGACGCGACGATAGCCCAGTTATATCGAATGGTGGAACTGATGAATCCAGGGAGGATCCCCAATGTGATGATCCTGGTTGGGACGAATGACATCTCCAGAGGTTCAAATGAGCAGGAAGCACTATGGGAGTCAATGATGGTGTGTTTGTTGACTACCGTCTGGCAGAAATTCAATTGCGCGGTACTGACCGTTTGCACTGTGCCAATGAACACGAGAAGCTTGACAGCAGCAGGAAGAAGGCACAACGAGGGAGTCGTCAGGTGGAAAAACATCTTGAGGAACCTCGCAAGTCGGAACGCCGGAAGAATGATCCTCATGGACATCGAACATGGGTTGAGAGCTATGGATCAGGCCAGACTGACCACGGACGGCATCCACTTCGACAGTATCGAAGGACAAGCTTGGTTGAATCGAGTCTTCCAAGAGCGGTTGGACGAACTCGAGGCGGAACTCTTTGACACAGGAGTGCTGAAGGAAGAAGGAACAGCGAGTGACGCGGTGATTACTACCTTTGTGCCTCCTAGCCTGGAAACACGCTTGGGGACGGTCCCGGCCGTCACGAACTACAGACAACAGAGCTCCAGCGAACCAGGTCAAAGGACTGACGTACAGGATCGATTGGGAGAAGCGCCGATGAGGAGGACCATCCATCCTAGGAGAAGAATAGGACCTGTCAACTCAATCGAAGTGACAGCCGGCACGTCTAGATCGGACACGAGATCGGAGACGACAAGTACCAGTCGAGAGGAGAGACGCCCGGGCAGAGGCTCGTTGATGTGGTCAAGGCCCAAACCGTCTCCCTGGCATGTATACAAAGACGAACTAATGAAGCTGGATCTCCAGAGGGTAAGCTTCATCGAAGATGCAAGGAGGATGCTGAATGGAGCGACGCTATCCGTCAGCAGATTGTACTCGATAACCGGCGTAGACTGGTTGATAGCCGCTAGCATAAATTTCAGCTTCACGACGGCCTTGAGATTTACTGACCTAGAGGGACTGCCCTCTAACAACACAATGGGACCAGTGAACGCGAGACCATTGCAAGATGTGAGATTGAATCATGATGAAGGGAATCGAGAAGAGAGACCTGGAAGATTTCTAGTGACAAGGGCGCCGATCGGACATTATGTGAAGATTTTCAGGCAAGTAAGCTCACCCCCTGGTCATGTGAAGGAGAGAATATACCCAAAACTAGTGAATCAAGATGGTGATGTCCAAAGATACGGCGGATTGAAAGCGATAAAAAAAGATGAGACCATCTTCGCCGCCTATGACAAAGCAGAAATGAGGAAGGCCAAGATTATGATAGTAGCGAATTCAGAGTTCGTGTACACCTCCAAGTCTCTGTTTTGGCCGGACGTCATAATGTTGGCAGCGGTCGACCTGGACCTACTGCAATCGGTATCTCTGGCTATAGGGGTACAGAGGCAGACGGACATGAACCCAATTACGATCGTGTTTGCTGGCATCAATGACCATCTACACAGTAGAGGTTTTCTGAGCAGACTCAGAGATCCTACAACGGCAGAGAACGCTGTGTGGCCAGCGATAAAAGATATCCTTGAGTCGATGGGTGAAGTGGTGGATGCGAGGAAGGAGGGGTCGTTCACCAAAGTGATACCGAGAATAGTATTCGCGTTGTCTCTGGGGTATGCACATCTCCCGGATGGACTGAAATTTGTGTATGCGATTGTGACCTTGCTTTCGGAAAGAAAATATGATGTGATCATATCAGCCCCAAATCGCATGATAGAGATGGAGAACCTGAGGCCACTTAAGGCTGAACTGCCTGCAGTATGGTCAGATATCTCAAACGCGATGAGAGGATTCAAGGACCACGCGCTACACATGTTAGTGTTGGACGAAGTGCTGGGGTTGGAACTGTCCAACTTCAGTCGGCAACTCAAACTGAAACCAGGAATAGATGATGACCATCGAGTGATCACGGTAATGTCCAACGACTTGTGGTTCCGAGCAATGGAAGTGGCGAGTGAAGACACGAGAAGAAAGAATTCACTGGAGACGAGAGCTCATCTGGAAGCGATGGTGCTGAGAACCAAGCCGGAGGCAAACCAGTGGCTACACCTGAATCCTAGAGTAGCGGCATTGGGTGCAGATGCTTTTGAGCAAGGCCCTGTGATGATCACAAAGATCCATGCCTACTTGTTGAAGGAGGTGAACCTGGCGGAAAATGTCGGAGAAAAGACCGCTGAATTTGTGAACAGAATGTGTCTGATTACTCTGGAAACCTTCTGGACCCAGGAAGTGAAGGGACTGGAGGGCTTTGAACGGACAGACAATATGCTGGAAGGGTTGGGAGCCGGATGGACCGCGTCCTTCTTGTCAAAAGTCTACCCGAAAGTCTCGCATTACTTGATAAAAGAATTCCTCCAAGCAGTAGTGGAAGTTTCAATAGTGGAACTAATAGCCTTGTTCGTGACATTTGTATCAGAGAGTTTCGTGAAAGGACCGGCGATGCTGCTCACCGAAGGAATCCAGAACCTGCGGTTAGATGGACTTCTGACATTGATTGCGGTTACCCACGGAAACTTGGGAGGACTAATGAAATTGACACGTTGTCCAGAGCAGATGAGAGAGAGAGTGAGGAACTTAGACATGAAGAAATCCACGGACTCGTAAAATAAGATAAGAGACCTGAGACACACTCTTATCCAATATCTCTTACAACAAAATCGCTTTGGAACGGGAGAAGACGAGACTATTGAGAGAGAAGAAGATGTTAGACGATATGTTGGAGGCATGCCCCTGTTAACCGATCTGAGCTTGGCTATGAGAACCGATCCCTTAGCGCTGATCAGAGGAGTCACGGAAATTGTGACAGTGATCTATGGACCAGCAGTCACGTTTGCGTTCCCTGACGTTAAAGTGGAGGCGTATAGGAGGTCGGTGCTGCACCTGAACCTCATATCAGCAGTGGACGGTAGTACACTGAACTGGTGTGAGCAGCACACATTACGGGAGCTCATGAGTGAAGATCTGTTATTTGCGAAAATATCGGAGCCAGAGATGACAGTCATCAATTTTGACGATCACTTCCGTGATCGCATGGGAGAAGTAGAAAGAGGACACATCGAAGTGTTTCCGAAGCTTTGGAATCTGAGACCCTATGATAAAATGAATGGTGAAATAACCAGAGTGCCTCGTCTCACTGCAGCATATCATAAAGTGAGAGAAGAGACGAAGGACTGGGGTAATTACGAGAAGCTGCCGGAGGCAGTCCCTGAACTCCCTCTGATAAGAAGGACGTTGCTCGGAGCAGTCTCCGTGGTACAAACACCTAGGTTGAGAGCGTTCGAAACCAATGAAAGGAGAGTAGGGAATTTCGTGGGAACGATGGATCCATACTTTGTAGGAAGAAATGCCGCAGTGTTACAATACACACGATTTGCATATACGGCTCAAGCGACGAGAAGGCGAATAAGCAACGCCGCGACTGCCAAGCCTGGAAGATTTGACGAGGAATGGACGGGATTAGGCTTAGCTCCGATGAAGATGAGAGGCAGGACCGAACTTCCTGAAGCCTCCTTGATCCTGACTAGTGTGAAACCGGAATTGAAAGTGGGAGGAACACTGCAGGTGAGAACCTTCCTAGCACCCTTCGGCTGCGAGGAAATCAAAGTGGTCCATGGAGAAGAGGAAGATAGATCGGCCGGTATATTGATAATACCGAAGTTTCCGGAAGGAACCGACAATGATAAGCAAGGACCCTCGAGCTCAAAGAAGGATATGTCAGAAGGAGATGACGGACAGGGAGGAAGCCGTCAAAACGAAGAACCCATGCAACAATATGCAAGTCAAGCTGGTGGGGAAAACGACAGGGCATCGACAGGAGGAGCATCCAGCCTGGATTTCAATATCTTCAGTGATCTTGAGAACAACGCAGATACGTTGGAGACGACTGAGCCAGCGGATGAAGGCATCTCGACACTGGAGCCTCCGTCAGCCTTTATGGAAATGAAACGGAATTTGCCGGAGAGCAGCTCTCCTGGCAATTAAAGGAATAACGAACAAAGAATCCTCATGGAATCACCTAGAAGGAGAAGAATAGAGGACTCAGCCAGAGTAACTTTCTTGGGAACGCTGCCCGAAGAAGAATGGGAAGTACATCACCGAGACCATGAAAGTAGGACGGTATGCAAATTGGATAGAGTGGCGTTCATGGAAGAAGTCTGGACAGTGGTTCAGAGCTATGGGACCCAGTCCATTCTGAAAACGGGTCTCAACCAACCCTTGATGACGGAAGTCCTTGACAAGCTTGATGAGTGTGAAGGGAGACTGAGTGAGTTGTTGATCGACTCGGCCACTGATGAAAGTGAAGCAAATTCTCCCATCAAGATGACACCGCAGGACGATAAAGGAGAGTGGTGTATCTGTCAAGAACCAGGAGAGGGACGATGCTATCAAAATTGGTGATTGATAAGATCAATGCGATGAAAATGAAGTTAGGCAACAGAGTGATACCGAGGGAGTCGGAAAGACGAAGGTGGATTCGGAGATATCGATGAAAGCTGTTAACTCAGCAAAAAGGAAACGAGTCGAAGAGGTCATGTATTTGGGACAAGGTGATTATCAATTGCCTGGCACAGACAAAATGTTGACTGATATAGCGATGTTGCCACCCATTCTCATGGCGGGAATAAAGTCAACAGGTTATAAATCCAAAAGGAGTGACCGCACTCTGACTGGAGCAACCTTAGAAATGGAAACACTCAGCCAATGTGGAGAGAGCAAAATGAAAGACTTTAAGCCATCTCCCATGAATCATGAAAGGGAAATGTCGCAGGACAACTAGTACCAGTGGAATACAACCGACTGACAGTATCGGAGGCTGTGTCGATAGATGAACCCGCCGGTGGATACATGGAAATGTTGGAGTACCGAAACTCGGCTAGAGGGTACGTGATGGCTCTGGAAGACAAGAGTGCCATGGAGGGTTATATGGAGACAATGTTGCAAGGCATCACCCTCAAGCAGAAGGCGTAAGGGACTTTAGCATCGTCTGAGATACAGGCAGAAACGATGGAGCAGTTGGTGAGCCTTCCATGGAAAGCAGTGGTATTAAGGTACTTCGAAGAAGAGATGAGGACTACGCCAAGAATACACGCTCTCGTGGCAGTACCTTACGTAAGAACAGAGTTACAACTGAGGTTTGCCTGGAGCATGATGGGACTAACTCGCGAAGAGTTTGATTCAGAAGAAAGGAAGAAGTCAAAAGAAGAGAAAGTTTCCCTTATGACGAACCTGAGGGATCTGATAGTCCAAGAGGGAGCAGCAGTAGCGTGTGCGAAGCGGAGAGACGCTCTCTGTTTCATTCGATTCGTGATAGAGCAGATTTCAGTACCTGCATTGAACACTTGTGTTAAGATGCTGAGGGAAGGCGATGAGCGAGCGAAAGCCTTACTTTTGCTAGCACTGCTAGTTATGCAGCAAAGCAAACCGATGAGGGTGAATATGAAAGAACCCGAGGAGTTAGAGCCCATGAGAAAGATAGATGAAATCAGGAGATTTTCAAACAAGGAGCTGAGACTCACTAAAGAATCTATGGGGGCACTGCCGAAATCCAGTGAATACTGTGGACCGATCAAGAAGAAATCGTATAGCTACGTATCCGGAATCATAGGGATAGCGTACAACCCTTTCCTGAGTGAAGACATACGCGATTGCTTCTTCGATTACGAGCAGGCAGTGTAACTAAGATTCTGGACGTCCAGAATTGTAACGATTAAGAGCGTTTATAATCCACAGGCCAAATTGGGACTGGTCTTGGAAGAAGAGCTGACTGCACCTTCCGTACCAAAATCCGACAAAAGAGTGGAGTTTGGTAGGGATTCTCAGATGAATTACTGAGAACGAGCTTGATGGCAGTGTGGGAATTGATGAGGTCATCATGGTGTCCTAGTCCCAACGCTGACTCGATATTACGGGCGACACAAGGCGTGCAGAGGGAACTGAATGCAGACTGTAACCTGCGTGACCTTAACATTATATATAATGTGATGATAACGGCCTCTAGGAGCAACCGAGAAGATAAAGTGGAGTTGCCTGGCTGGGGACTAGAAGACTGGGTCAAACCTGGTAGCTGTCTGACGGAAGTCTGTGGACTGGAGGGTCACGTTTGTGGAGGTCTGGACTGTGTGAAGACCCTAGAGAAACAACACAAGCAATTGACGGTATTGTTTGGAAACGTCGTGATGAAAGCAAGAACAGAAATGGAACTGATAGCAGATTGCCATGGAGGAACCGAGGTGAATCTAGTGACTGCACTAGGATTCTACAGCATGTTTGGTTCTTTAGAGTCACCATTGAATCTAGAACAGAAACATGAGATGGTAGAATTGTAGAAGTATTCCCAGGAGTTCTGCAGACTGAGCAGAAGTACATAGGAAAATGGAGGGAAGCGATCGAGACGGAAATGAACATCAGATACAGTGAGACTTATTGTAGACCATCAGGAGCACCATATTTGGTGGGTTCGACATTGGCTCCAATGTGCAAGAGCAGATACCCGGTACATTTCGTAGCCGTGGGTGTAAAGAGTACGAGAACGATCGTGGATCAAGCCTTCTCAGTGCCGAAGTGTGTGAGACTGGCGAGAATGTCCGAGAAATCTTACGAGTTGCTATGTAAGATGTTCTCAGCAGCTCCAGAAAGAACCAAGGAAGTTTTGGAATCAATACTAGGAAAGAAGTTCATGGGATACGTGAGCGGGAACTTCAGTGACTTTGAGAGACAGAAACAGAGAGGATCAACTGTCACAGATTACAATACAGTAGACAAGAATGATGAATTCCACCGAGTGATGATGGAAGTGGAACCATTACTGGAAGCTTCGGGAAAACGTAATTGAAGGAGCATCATGTTGACACATGACGAGTTTCCCTGCCACTGCTTGCTGCAGACCTGGTGGTATCCCAAGCGTAGTAATCTGATGTTGATCTGGAACTCTGGAGAGCTGCTCTTTATGGGTTTACCAGACTCATCACAACCCATAACAATAATGATAGTGGGAGTTATGATGGCGATACGATGGCTGGAAGCTCATGTGAAAGAAAACAATAGACAGGAGGCACCGGCGAGAGAACAGTTGCGGAAATTGGATTGTCTAAAAGATTTAGATCTTTTTGAGACAATGTGCAAAATGCTAAACATTCCGATGGAAATGAAGCAGTTATGGGCAAGAAAACGATTGATGCCATGGTTCAGAGCTAACATGACTGCATGGTTGTACGAATATGCTAAAAAGCATATGTCGAAGCACGGCAGAGTGTGCAGTGAATATCAGCTGGACATTGGAGCAGGAGCTTTCAAGCGAGCTCTCGTGACTCATCGGAATGCAGTGACCACCGCTGTGAAAAGAATTTCCAGGACAAGTGAACGTAGTGGAAAGGAGAAGACAGAGATGTTGAAGGAAGATTTGGAGAGAAATGTGACGTTGTGTCTCCACAACAGCTTCTGCAGGAACAGAAAATCTAATGTGGATCCCCTACCTTGTTGCAAACAGAGGATAGAAGAGCAGAAGTGTTGGAGGACGGCTTCCAACAGCGTCAGGATAGCTAACGACGTGTTGCAGGATACAGAAACTGAGAGTGCAGAGTCATTATCACAGGAGGAGGAAATGGAACGTTGACGAATGGCCGAAAAACGAGATTAGAAGAATTTAGAAGTTTTAGAACTTCTAAATGACGAAAAAAGAAGAAAACAAAGGAGTGATGAAGAAAAGTTGAAACTCAGAATTGTTTTATGTGTGTGAAAAAACTCAAGTGAGAAACCAAGCAACCAAGTTGTAATTGAAAACTGAAGCATTTAGTTGATCTTTGAAGTTGTTGCATTTATAAATTTGCATTTTGATTTTAGTTAAGTGGCTTCAGAGACACTTACTTACTATTTATTTAGAAAAGCTTGAGTGAAAGAGTATATTTGAATATTCCAGCCTGAATGACTGTTTTTAATCAGCTCGGAGAACTGATCACTTTGTGGTGACATGAAAGGCTTGGGTAATCTCTCGAAGAGGGAGATTGTTTCATTGTTCTTTCTAACCACAGAGTTTCTTAGTTTTAATATTCAGGACAATAACAAGCGAGATTTCCGAAGGGAAGAAGCATAGTAGGATAATTTTAGCTTGTTGGTTGGCAGGACTGTCCTGCAAACCAACACCTTTTAAATCTAGGAGAAAAAGTTTTTAATCAGGACATTGACATTGGAAGTCGGAAGATATGTTTTTATCTTTGGTCATATCCTCAATGTGCAGATTAATGAAAGAATTTGAAGGCTATAGTGATGTAGTATGATGCCATTCTGCAGTGAGTCGATGTGACGTGGATAAAAGTGATTTCGTGCATTTTGTAAATCCTGTTCGATGACACTGTACCTATTTTACAAAAATTGCGAGATTCAATGAGGACATTGACCGGACTGTCCGGGGAGTATGTGACATTCGACCAGAATGGATCAAAATGCAGATTCAGCATATTCAAATTTTTAGCAGTGAACCTTGGGAATTGGCGATTTTGAAGGAATAAGAGCGTTATTGGAACGATTGGCCAAACGGTGAGGGCTAGAATATTCTAAAAATATTCGAATTATGACGTCATATTTCTGAGAAACGTCAGAAACGGCCATTTTGGGCAGAAAGTCGAAGAAAAACACAACAACATTAGTTGCGCTGACGATAACAACGGAAATCGTGATTGAGAAACAACAGCAGATTGCAGGAATAGCAGAGACCGTTCCGAGTTGCAACTATTGTGTCGCTACAATAGTTGCAAGGCCGTTGCGAACAACGGTGAAGGGTGGAAAACCAGCCTTCCGGAAAGAGAATAAGGGCCTTATTTACCCGGATTCAGGAATCCGGAGGGATCTCGGGACTGAAACTTTTATTGACTTATATAAACTTTTAGCTTCCCTGTCATGTTCTGATTTGAATTTAATTAACATCTGAATTCATTTTGCTAGGATGAGAAGCTAGGAGTTGGGGGAAAGGGTTGATCCATCTTCGATGGAGATGATGATTTTGATCTACTGAACAAAAACAATAATAATTCAATAAGTAGTAGTAGCCCTGATTTTGGGAGTGACCTCGTGGTCTGGGGATACTGAGACCCAGCCATGAGCTCACTATTTCTGCATGTAATCTAGTTAATTTGAGTGTTTTGCCCGAAGCCGAAAGCAGTAACGTTTTTTGTCGACCCGATGTTAGAAAGACCACCGAAAGTACTGGCTTGGTAGAGACGGTGAAAAGCATGTAAAGCTCTCTTTAGACGTTAGCCAGTCGTCTTAGGACTTAGTTTTATTTTCCGTCGATATGTATCTTCCGGGCGAATGTTACATTTATTGTTAACAGCTGAATCAGAAGATTTTTTGTTTCGAAGGATTGACGGTGCTAACTGTTCAATTGAACATATTGGGAAAGGGAAATTTGGAGTGACGAAACAATTTGGAGTGACAAAACAAGAGAATAGGCGTACGAGCTACAGAAGATTGGAATTACAATCGAAATTATTGTTGGAAGAGCGTTCCGAGATGTAACGATTGTGCAGCTACAATTGTTACAGAGTAGTTCCCGAGAATTCGGAGGGGTGTTGTGAGGTCTTACTACCTTCCCGATCAAGCACAAGGCAGCTCTTCGACCAGATTCTGAAACTCAATATTAACAATTTTAGCTTCCTGATATTTCCTGAAATGAATAAAATAACATCAAATTCAATTTCAGATAACAAGAAAAGAGTTGAGGGAAGAGTTTGATCCATCTCCGATGGATTTAATGAGTTTTATCTACTGAACAAAAACAATAGTAGTGTGATAAAAAGAAGTTGCTCTAATTTTAGCAGTGACCTCGTGGTCTGGGGATACTGAGACCCAGCCATGAGCTCACTATTTTTTCATGTAACTAAGTTAATTTGCGCGATCTGGCAGATAGCCTTAATTAGTAACAACCTGTCGAACCCATGTTAATGGATCACACATTGAACTGGCTTTAGTAGAGACGGTTAAAAGCATTTGAAGCTGTGTTTAGACGCTAGCCAGTCGTTTAAGGACCTAGCTTTATTTTCGGTCGGTATGTACTTCTTGGTGAAATAGCATTATTTAGCAAGTGCCCGAGCTCGGGGAGTTGAAAGGGTTTTCAGATAGCCTTGCAACCTTGGATAAATACTGGGACACTTCACAACAGCACTGGAAAAAATGACCAGTTGGATAATGAAAGGGTTCAGAGAATTGAAGTCCTGGGAACCAAGAATGTACACAACTGGGAAGAAGCTACCAGAAATTTGACCAGTGTAGTGTGACTACTGAAGGAGATCACCAGCGTGTGCTGTTTGGTCAAGCGGGTATCGTTAATATCCATTTTATATTATAGGAGATAGGTATAAAAGTGAATAAGCGGCGCCCCTAGTTTTTACTTGAGCAAATGTTTTAGTTGAGCAGAGCTTGGAAACAGGTTCTACCGGATTTCTCTTGACTGGTTAAGCGTCCATTGCGTTCTTCGGGTTTTTCACTTAAGTGGGGGGCTATACAAGAGAGCCAGGGGTTTGGTTAAGATAAAGGTTGTGGTTGGAAATTACAAAATGGGGGGGGTCTCAATAATGTAACGAAACAATCGGCATTAACCGAACCTGGTAAGTAAGAAGTCAACTTACGATTTCGAAACCGATATTAATTCACACAATTTTTATGGGTTAATTGAATTTGTAAGTAAAGCTTCTGAAGATAGAAAGCTTCGCATCATAGATGATTAACCAGCTTTGAGTTGACACGCTTTAGTTTTGTGGTTTTCTCAAGCGACTTTTTTTTCTCTTTTATCCGCGACTAAGCCATTGCCAGCTCGTAAATGGATGAGCTCTCTGACATTTGCGAATATAACATTGTACATCACGTCAGGATCCCAACTCCGATGCATCATGTTCGTAGTTATATTCTTCCAATTTGTTTTTGACATTTGTAGCTTGCTTCCTCCGCTTCTGCTATTCGAAAAAAGGGCTAGTACAGTGCCACAGTGATTTCACTAAAAGCTTTACTTTTGTTTGGAACAAAAAAACTAAATGGAGTTTGAACTCAAATCACTTCCTTAACAAACGCGTGTAATCAGAAATCAGACTTTTTATGCGCTGAAAACTCGTTGAACTCTGTAATTGAACTTGTATATCTTCGAGAGGATCCTGGCCTTCAAAGTGTACACTTTAGTTTCATGTACTACCAAGACTGAAACCGTGTACGCGATGTGAGAAATTGATACTGTGAAAGAAAGATTTGCATAATATGCAGGTTTTGTCACTTGTTTTTTATTGTAATTGAGATCCTTTTGATTCAGTCATTGATCCAACAAGCTTTTCAGTATTTTCCGACATTTTTTTTCAAACAATTTTTTGGATCAAAAAATCTTTCTTTCAATTTGCATGTTTTATGGTCAAGTTTACCGCTTCTTTGTCGTTTTTCGCGTCTATGTCTACGAATGCATGGACGGCAGGATACATCGTGGTGTTAACCATGGAATCATCCTAAATCATCGTGAACGCAAATAGAAACGTTTTATGCGATGGGCTTTGACGTAATTTTTGCCTCACTTCATTTAATCATACAATTTTCATAAATGACAAACTTCTAGTCATACAATTTTCATAAATGGGAATTTTCTAATTTTACAATTTCCATATATGGAAAAATGTTTATCATAGAGTTTTCGCACAATTTTCTGTACGTATGGAATTGTATGACAAGAAGTTTCTCATATATGGAAATTATATGATAATAAATTTTGGTCAACCCGGGATACTTTTTGACAATGTTTTGTATCAACTCATTGTGAGTATCATTTGTTTCCGCTTTTTCGACGCCGCATAATTTTTCATCGTGCTGGTAAAAGTGTAACTTTTGTATTGCTTTTAAAACCTGCTTTTGAAATTAAAATCTGTCTTCAAATTGTTTTTGAAAGTTATTGATTTTATTGATTCGCTTGTTTTCTAAATCTCTAAATCCAATTTCGGCAGACTAGAGAATTGTTCTATTTTGCACATTACGACATGTTTTTTTTATTTTTCCCGATACCAAAAATTTGGATACGTCGATTCTAAAATAAAAGAATCCAGGTAGCTTGGATAATAGTATTGGTAAGAAAGTGGTGCCTACACCTGGATTAGCGAGTGGCCTGGATAGTTTTGGACCTGACGTAGAGAAGTATCTGGAAGCGCATATGTGGGTTGCTTCAAAATTGCCCTTATGGTTTCTAGCAGAGGCTTATGGTTCCTAGGGTACTCGCAAAGACGTTCCAAGTGTCTGTGGTGCATAAGATGTTGGCTGTGAAGAAGCGAGTGGGGATGGAAGCATAAGGGCTGTCATCAGGCACGGATAGATAAACTTCGATATACCTTATATTTATTTATGACTAAGTTATTATGTAAGTTAATGTTTTGTTTGATAACTTGACCTTGGTAGACGCTAAGCCAGTGAACATTATGAGCAGTCGGTCAGACGCCAAAATTAGTTTCTACGAAACAGATGTTTTTAACACGCTTACGCTAGTTATCTTGTTTATCAATCCGTTTGGATTCAATAATCAACATAACACATCGCCATGTCACACCGCTCATACTCTGCGGTGTGACATGGCGCAGTCAGCAAGATAATCGAAAAACCCGTTGAAGATTAATCCGTTTTGGGAGAAGGCTTCAGCTGAACCACCGTTAGAGTGGTCCAAATGGGCAGCAATACTTGAGATGGCGGTATTTGCAAAAGCTGGAATCGAGGTACGAAACTTGTTACGAATTAAACCAACACTATTTGAACCCGCAAAACCTATCTATCAAGTCCAAATAACGGGTGAGACGGAAGCGCAAAACAAAAATCGTGACGTTAGAAACCAAGAGAAGCGAGTAGGTTTTGAAAACCTCGTGCAAAAAGCTCGGGAGAAAGGTGTGCTTTAATTCATTTTATTGGGACGAGGCGGATGCAGAAGTCCGCGGCTACTTTTTTCTATGCCTCGGCGCAGAGGGACAACGACAGGTACAACAGAAGAAACCAACCCTCGACCTGCAAAAGCAATGTTACAAGTGCGGCAACCAATTTGGTCCTAACCATTTACAAAGGACAAAGCGCTAACCGGGGCCAATTTGCAATAGTATGTTGATCTGCGAACGTTAATTACATGGGGACCGCAATGATGAACAACAAGAGGAAATAGAAACTGAGAGTCAAGAAACAGACAACGACCCAATCACTTTTGCGGAATTCACATCCAAAGACGATGGGGAAGAATAACAGCTCGATAGCTTTTTAGTTATGACAATTTCAGAGGCATTCAAAGTAAAAAACGCGGTCAGTCTATCGGAAGATGACCTCAGCGGACATAACGCAAAACTGAAAACCAAAACAGAAAATCTATTCGCTATTGCCGACTCCGGAAGCCCATTGTCTTTTTTAAACCAAAAACGGCTCGGCGATTACGTGAAAACGACAAAACAACTATTTTCAAACACACCCCACCGGAAGACGCCGTGCGAAGTTTGACGTGCTAAAATGGTGAAACCATAGCTCCAAAGGGGAGACTAATCATAACAGTCGAATCAGGAGGCTGAAAATACAAGCAGCGCCGTTCATCATCGTAGATGAACAAAAAGCAAACACAATAGTTGGGAACACCTTACCACAGGTTGGGATAAAACTGATCCAAGAAAAAACAAAACGGAGTCAAATGCTGAGCATGTATGAAGCGGAAGAATCAAACCCCGATATCAAACAGTGGGTTAATAATAATTTCCAACAACTATGTGTATGAACTGGAAAGTCAAAAAATCACGTAATTCGAACGCAGTTAAGCAGAGACGCAACACCTATTCAAAAAAAGGTGTTGCTCTCCTGTAATTTTACAAGAACAGGAGTTTACAAGAAATTTACAAGAAATAAGACTAAAAATCAGACACCAAAGATAGACCTTGTCTTGGAGAATTTTGCGCAAGTAGTCAAATTAGGCAAATCTCAACAAACGTTATTCTCTATGCTAGATGGTTGTAACGCGAACTCACAGATCCCGTTGGACAAATCAACCAGATAACAGTGCAACTTCAGCCTCATTGGAGGCAATGCCACCGGGATGTAACATTTTCAAACCGGATTCTACGGCCTCACTGACCTGCCGGCTGAATTCCAGA
Source organism: Symsagittifera roscoffensis (assembly GCF_963678635.1). Taxonomy (NCBI): domain Eukaryota; kingdom Metazoa; phylum Xenacoelomorpha; order Acoela; family Convolutidae; genus Symsagittifera; species Symsagittifera roscoffensis. The sequence continues at coordinate 43,708,610 of NC_087070.1, read as the reverse complement.
AGGCAATTGACTTAACGCTCGTATGATGAAGAAATTGTAGTAGCATCAATTACTGCATTCATAAACAACGTCGAGTTGATTGGCAATGTCATACTTAATAATTTAGCCAATCAAAACACGGAACAGTATCAGCTGATCAAAAAGCGCGCGGAAAACAAACGGTAAATAATTTACACTTCAAACTCTCAATTGAAACCTCAACACTCCGCACATTCCGGAAGCGGTCAATTGCAAACATTCAAACCAAATAAGTTCTGCTCAAAACCGTCTCAAACACAGTTAGCTCAAAATTCGTTCAGCTATCAAAACAAATTCAGATAATTTCAAAAATCTGTCAGAACCTTCTGTCAAGTCAAGAGAACGAGTCGGAAATCGGACGTCACAGGATTTAAAGGTGGCTTCATCCCAGCGGGAAAAAAATGACTTTGGAAACACGAGGCAAGAAAAAAGAACTAAATAGCAAGGTTCCTCAGATAGAGAGGAAAGTCTGTCCGACCTCCGGTGGCACAAACGACAAGCGACTAAGAAACAAAGACCAACCACCACGCCCCCATTATTTGTAGATTTCAAAGATGCGCGGGAATTTCTATCATCCAAATCAAAACCACAACAGAATTTCCCAAACGTTGTCAGGGACGACACAACATCAACCAAAATATCATCAATCAAAAAACTATCAGCAGCGACATAAAGAAAACAACGACACAAGCAGCACAAACGGAGTGAATCGGAATAGTAGCTGCCACCCAAACTGAACTCTCTATTGAAATTCACGAAACATACGAATGATGTGTGAGCTGCCTGGACCCGAACCACCGTAGAAAGTAAAAACTGGTGCCATACGTGAACCTCCCACAATGACGAGTACAAAACAATTACAACTTAACGCCAGCCATCACGAAATCACAGAGAGGTTCATCGGAAATATAAACCTACAACCGCTGATAAACTTTGACGAAAAACGGGAGTGGGAGGCCATAAAGACGTCTTACGGACATTTTTGGTATAATATACGCAATCGATTTAATGTCAGAGAAGAATGTCTCCTGATAGACGATCGAAATGTAATGGAGTCCCTACATCTGATGCATCCTGGATCGGCGGCCATGTTGGATCTGTACCAACATGTGTGGTTTCCTCACATACATCGGTCAATCGTCCAAACGGCCCAAAGATGCAAACACGGCACTGAACAAGGAAAAAACCTCAAATCAAAAATAGGCGAAAAACACTCGTTCCAAATGGAACCGGTAGTCGAGCCTAACGAAAAAGTTTAATCAGATTTTGCCGGGCCCCTCCTTGATGAATCAAATAAGGATGCCTGCATTTTAGTTGCCATGGACAAATAGTCGAAATTCTCCACAGCAAAAGTCGTGTCAAACACAACGGCAGATGTCGCCATAAAACTTATGATGCAACGGTATATTTCAACGAGTAAGGTGCGACCAAGCACAGACATTCAGGAACAAAAATTCCAATTGTTTTGCGATATAAACAACTTAATATTACTATTCGCACCGGTTGACGACCATAGAGCAATAGGGGTGGTAAAAGGAGTGAGTCAAACACTAAAAGGTATATTGGGGTAATGAGAATAGATCATACAAACACACCAAATAAACTTGCCTCGGACGTTGCGGAAATTAGAAAAACTTTACGGGCCACACCACACAGTGTAACAATAAAGTCACCTTTCGAGGCACACATGGCCAGAAAACCAAATACTCCTCTTTCTAACATAGCAACGACTAGTTCTCCCAAATCTAAATTGGGAAATGCAAAATACCCATTTTATAGATCGAAAGAACCTCTCAAAACCGCATCTACCAGCAATAATCACGCATGAGCTACAACTATGGTCGGAGGATGAGGTCTCAATCAAGCGACGCACAACACAGCCAACGAGCATACAAGTGACAAATAAATCGCCTTCACAACAAGTATCAGGTGCAAAAACTAAGCGAGCCACAGAAAAGTTTAGGGATAAGCTGAATATAAGATATAAAGATATACAGACATCATTAGACAAAAACATCAAAAAAACGTTTAGAGAAAGAAGCGAGAAAAATAATCCGAATAGCTACCAAGATAGAGGACACTAAAACTTTCGAGCAAAGATACAAAACTATCGACGGAAAAATTTTAAGATACTGCGGCCCGTTCCTTTTTCTGTCGGCTTTGCCCGTCTTTTAGTTAGACTGCTCTGATTGCTCTGCTGTCTTGCGGCCTGTTCCTTTTTGATCAGTTTCTTCGGTAGCCTAGTCACCGTGTCTTACTTGAACATCGGGTGCTGAGGCGCGTTGGGCTGTTCAGTGTCTAAAAAACGCAGACCAGCTCCAGATCTCCTCGCGGATTTGCATGCCACGTAGTCACTTAAGCGTGACGTTCTGCAGGGTCTGTATAACAAAGAATTGGGGACAATTGAGACTCCTCTATTTTTTTAGTAATCTGGGTTGTTTCCCGAGTGTTTGTACCCATGCGGCGTCACACACCGCATGGTTACAAATACTCGGGAATCATCCAAGATTACTAAGAAATGAAGGAGTCTCATTAGTCTCCAATTCTTTATTATACAGACCCTGCAGACCGTCACGCTTAAGTGACTACGTGGCATACAATTCCGCGAGGAGATCTAGAGCTGGTCTACGTTTTTTAGACACTGAACAACCCATCGCGCCTAAGCACCCGATGTTCAAGTAAGACACAGTGACTAGGCTACCGAAGAAACTGACCAAAAAGGAACAGGCCGCAGGGCAGCAGAGCAATCAGAGCTGACCAAATAAAAGACGGGCAAAGCCCACAGAAAAAAGAACGCTCGGCAGTCCTAACAACAAAAGGCAACCCACACGCGGAATGAGCCTACAAACGGAGGAACAAAATGCCACCAGAGTCGAAAACAAGGCACCCGAGAAAAGCTTATCTAGCGAAAAGACGACAAAGAACAGTCTTCAGCGCCGTCGGAAAATTCAGCACCGTCGCCGAAACGCTTCGATCAGAAGCGCACACCCCCAAGAGCAACCGCTGAACCGACCAGAGGATCAGTAAGCAATCGACAATCAACCTTGGCAAATGCACTAGGAAATCCCGTACCGATAAACACGATCGATGAGTTAGAAATTTGTCCATAGAAAACAAATCAGTTCAACATTGTTTCACCACCAGACAAGACAACATCACCTATTAAGCCAAATTTGAAATCCCTTATTCAAGAAATGGGGTCTACAGACAAAACCCCAGAGTATCAGGCATGCGTGAAGTTCCTCGAGACTATCAGCCCCAAGAACAAAAGCAAAAATCAAGACAACCCAACAGAAATCATCAATCTTACCTCCCCGGTGGAAAGCCGAGTGAAAACAAGACGGAGAAGATATTATTTATAGACACAATAGACGACTTGGAAAATAATGAACAAGAGAAAAAGACGAGACAAGACATTAGGAACACGAAAAGCAAGTAGAAGACGACAACAACAACGAGGAAGGAATGAAATCTCAATAGACCAGGACAGAAAAGTGAACACAGATTGAAGAATAGAAATGAAGGAGAGAGTCCCCCCGGGACTATAAACTCAAATGAAAACATTTATCGTTCTTATTTCTCTTCCAGGGGAATGTCATCCGGAACGGATAGATTAACTTCGATATAACTTATATAGATTTATCTTTAAATTTATCATGTAAGTTAATGTTGTGTTTGGTCACTTGAACTTGGTAGGCGCTAAGCCAGTGAACCTTATTCAGACGCCAATAAAGGGTTTCTACAAAACAGTTGTTTTTAACACGCTTACGCTAGTTATCTTGCTTATCAATCCATTTGGATTCAATAATCAACACGCTCATACTTTGCGATATGACAGGGGCATGGGAAAGCTCGGCAATACAGCCGCAAGTGGGTGATGGGAGTTGGAAGGAACTGCATTTGGGACGTCAGCGTTCAAAATTTTATAAGAGTAAAATTGATTTACCGTGCAAAATCAAATTCAGAAGGTTGAATTGACTATAAGTGCTTCAATTTGACTTGAGGGCTTGATTAGAATGACCTACTAGATTTGATGGATGCGCAACTGATATTAAATTTGAAATGGGCTGAAGTCAGCAGGATTTGGTAGATTTATCAATAAAATTCCACTCAAGTTTAGAGTGCTTTCGTCTACTCAAAACAGACTCATTTTTTTGCATTCGTTTTTTCTATCAAATATTCTATTTTGGAAATCGGTTAATTGCTTATAAACTTCCACAATTTGAAATTTAAAACTTTCAAATTATTATGTCAGTAATAATTGGTCACAGAAGCATTGAGTATAACAGAATTGAGAGTAGCCATTAATTCATTAGCTATCCGGGAATCGCCGTTATCCTATCAGTATTCAGCGACTGTTGCGTGATTTTATTAAATCTAAGATTTATCTTCAGCATTCTTCAAGAAAACAGATAACAACTAAGGCAGCATGGAAATTTCACAAAAATTCAATTATAAAAATCACGAAAACAATTGTCATCGTCACTAACGATCTTTTTGGTGTCTCAGTTCGCATTTCACTTAGCCGACGAATGCCAGGAACTGCAGTGAAACAAGAAATACACATATTAAGTAATTCAGTGTGAGAAATTCAATGTCACACTTTGAATCAGGGAAAAAAATTGGAAAATCACTGCCCACAATTTTAATATAATTGTAATTATAGAGCCCACAAGGCCAGCAAACCGAAAAAAAAACACTCACCAACATAAACTTTTAAGACCTAAGGCCAAAACAACACGCGGGAAAAAACGGTGTTAGGCAAGATTCACCTTTTTTTTGATTTGCCAGAAAATGCCTCGTTGACAGTTGTACCATGCGTTAACCTTGTACTGCAGCTGAAAATCTCCTTTTTTGAAAAAAAATAATGTCAAAATAATCAAATCAATTGATATCCTGATATTGTTATTGCATTTATCAAGCAAGCGTTTTTCACCGATATCCTGAAGATTATGACAGAAAATAACGAAATTGACATATCTGACTTGGGCTATTTGAATTCCGCTTAAGAATCACGAGTTTTAGCCTCATACGGGAGAAAATTTTTTGGCACGGAATAACTCTCCGCCACGCCTACAAAACGCAAGTCGTTTCTTGGCAGTTTTTTTCTCTTTTTGGCAGGTTTTGTCTAAGTTGTTGCACTTTCACTCGATGTCAAAATAATGGGACGCTTTTTAAGTTCACCTGTAGTTGGATCATTTCAAGCCCCCAATTTCGTTTTGCGATACTTTCAGAGTAAAATGTTTTGCTTTTCACTCGTTGATTATGCTTTTCTCAACGACTACAAATTATTGGATTTCACTATTTTAAAAAAAAACCTAATATACTAGCAACAAAGGCCTGTTTCACAGTTCAGACCCCCAACTTGTTTTCAAAAATATTAGAAAAAAAATTGTGGGAAACTTCTGTTCCGACATTGAATCCAACATTGTTCTAACATCTCTCCCTCAATTCTTGTTCACAAATGATTAAAATGGAGTCCTCTATTAGTACTTTTTTACAACAAATATTTTTAACAAGAGAAAAAGACGAGACAAGACATTAGGAACACGAAAAGCAAGTAGAAGACGACAACAACAACGAGGAAGGAATGAAATCTCAATAGACCAGGACAGAAAAGTGAACACAGATTGAAGAATAGAAATGAAGGAGAGAATCCCCCCGGGACTATAAACTCAAATGAAAACATTTATCGTTCTTATTTCTCTTCCAGGGGAATGTCATCCGGAACGGATAGATTAACTTCGATATAACTTATATAGATTTATCTTTAAACTTATCATGTAAGTTAATGTTGTGTTTGGTCACTTGAACTTGGTAGGCGCTAAGCCAGTGAACATTATTCAGACGCCAATAAAGGGTTTCTACAAAACAGTTGTTTTTAACACGCTTACGCTAGTTATCTTGCTTATCAATCCATTTGGATTCAATAATCAACACGCTCATACTTTGCGATATGACAGGGGCATGGGAAAGCTCGGCAATACAGCCGCAAGTGGGTGATGGGAGTTGGAAGGAACTGCATTTGGGACGTCAGCGTTCAAAATTTTATAAGAGTAAAATTGATTTACCGTGCAAAATCAAATTCAGAAGGTTGAATTGACTATAAGTGCTTCAATTTGACTTGAGGGCTTGATTAGAATGACCTACTAGATTTGATGGATGCGCAACTGATATTAAATTTGAAATGGGCTGAAGTCAGCAGGATTTGGTAGATTTATCAATAAAATTCCACTCAAGTTTAGAGTGCTTTCGTCTACTCAAAACAGACTCATTTTTTTGCATTCGTTTTTTCTATCAAATATTCTATTTTGGAAATCGGTTAATTGCTTATAAACTTCCACAATTTGAAATTTAAAACTTTCAAATTATTATGTCAGTAATAATTGGTCACAGAAGCATTGAGTATAACAGAATTGAGAGTAGTCATTAATTCATTAGCTATCCGGGAATCGCCGTTATCCTATCAGTATTCAGCGACTGTTGCGTGATTTTATTAAATCTAAGATTTATCTTCAGCATTCTTCAAGAAAACAGATAACAACTAAGGCAGCATGGAAATTTCACAAAAATTCAATTATAAAAATCACGAAAACAATTGTCATCGTCACTAACGATCTTTTTGGTGTCTCAGTTCGCATTTCACTTAGCCGACGAATGCCAGGAACTGCAGTGAAACAAGAAATACACATATTAAGTAATTCAGTGTGAGAAATTCAATGTCACACTTTGAATCAGGGAAAAAAATTGGAAAATCACTGCCCACAATTTTAATATAATTGTAATTATAGAGTCCACAAGGCCAGCAAACCGAAAAAAAACACTCACCAACATAAACTTGTAAGACCTAAGGCCAAAACAACACGCGGGAAAAAACGGTGTTAGGCAAGATTCACCTTTTTTTTGATTTGCCAGAAAATGCCTCGTTGACAGTTGTACCATGCGTTAACCTTGTACTGCAGCTGAAAATCTCCTTTTTTCGAAAAAAAATAATGTCAAAATAATCAAATCAATTGATATCCTGATATTGTTATTGCATTTATCAAACAAGCGTTTTTCTCCGATATCCTGAAGATTATGACAGAAAATAACGAAATTGACATATCTGACTTGGGCTATTTGAATTCCGCTTAAAAATCACAAGTTTTAGCCTCATAAGGGAGAGAAATTTTTTGACGGATTAACTCTCCACCACGCCTACAAAATGCAAGTCGTTTCTTGGCAGTTTCTTTTCTCTTTTTGGCAGGTTTTGTCTAAATTGTCAAGAAACCAACAACACGTAAAAAGCGTCCCATGTCAATGGGACGCTTTTTAAGTTCACCTGGAGTTAGATCATTTCAAGCCCCCAATTTTGTTTTGCGATACTTTCAGAGAAAAATGTTTCGCTTTTCACTCTTTGATTGTGATTTTCTCACCGACTACAAATTTTTCATACCTCAATGTATGAACGTGAGTATATCGAATCCGAACGGATTGATAAACGGAATCTTTGATGTGAGTTCGATAAAACAACTGTTCCTAAGAAACATAATTTATCGTCTGAGCTATTGCTTATGTTTTCACTTCGGCGTACAGCCGTACAAGGTCGTCTGCCAAACATATTATTGGATTCATAACAATAGGTCAAACATAAATGTATGCATCGATGATGCTAATTTTATCTTTCCGTACCGGATGATACTCCCCCTTCAACGGGAAAAGAAATGAGCAGTTTTCAAAACTTCGAGTTTATAGTCCCTCGGGAGTTGGTGTCTTTTCTTCTATTTCTTTCAGTTGTCCTTACTATTTTCTTTTTCCTTTGTTTCCTCGTTGTTGTTGTCGTCCTGCTTTTCATGTTCCTTGTGTGCTGTTTCATGTTGTCCGCTATTTTTCCAGTTTTCTTCACTTCGATAAATAAAATTTCGTCTTTGTCAGGACTGTCGACTGGTGTGGTTAGATTTAGGATTTCTTCCTTTTTCTTGGTTGTACTTTTAGGGCTAATCGCCTCAACGACTTTCGGGTGTCTTATCAGAGAAACCCATTTCCTGAATTAGGGTTTTCAAGCTCGGTTTTGACGGCGATGTTGGGTGATCTGGCGGTGAATTGATGTTGAATCTTAATGGTTGCTTATCGCTTTTTGCTGTGTTGATCGTGTTTATCGGAAAAGGGTCGCCCAATGCTTTCGCCAAGGTCGATCGACGGTGACAGACTGATCTGATTGTCTTGTTGGTATCGTAGTAGCTGAAGTTGATGTTGTTGATGGTGGGGTTTTCTTTTGATTCCATTTTGGTGATGGCGCGGATGTTCCTGATGTCGTCGATGAATTCTCTCTCTGGGTTTCGCTTGCTATGGTTGTGTCCTTTGGTGTAGCTTTTGTCGTGGCTTTTGTTGCCCTGGCCTTTTCTATCGCGTCGAGGCTCAGTCCTCTAGGATTGTTGCAGGGGCGTCCACCCGTTCTTCGTCCAGTTGGTTTGGCCCACGGCTTGGTTGGGCTACTTCATCCACTGTTTGGTTTTTGGTTGTCTGCTGCCTGTTCATTTTTTGTCAATTTCTTTGTTAGTCCTGTTTACATATCCTATTTTGTGTTAGCACGCATTCGGGTCTTCGATGTCTAAAAAACGTAGACAAGGTCCTGATCTCCTTGCGAATTTGTACGCGACATAATCACTTAACCGTGAAGGTCGGCACAGTCCGTAGATCAAAGGATCAAGAACAAATCCAACTCCGCTGTTTCTTAAACGTCATGCTTTTTGTGGTGTGTACGTTTTCCGGTCAACAGTTTTGTACTTTTGTTCGAAAGTTTTAGGGTCCTTTACCTTAGTAGCCACTCGGATTGTTTTTCTCGCTACTTGATCTAATCGTTTTTTAATGTTTCTGTCAATTGGTGCCTGTATCCCTTTATACCTAAATTTCAGTTTATCCTCACTTAATTCTATGATTCTTTTTGATTGTGCACCTGATGTTAGTTCTGTTGTTGGTTTGGTCGTTCCTGGTGTTTTTGGTGTCGTCTGTGAGCGTCGGTTTACTGAGACCTCGTCCTCCGACCATTGTTGCAAGTAGTGCATGAATTCTGCTGTTAGAGACGGCTTTGTGAGGTTCTTTTGATCTAAACATGCGTGTTTGGCATTTTCCTAATTAAGGTAGTTAGGTGAGCTAGTTGTTGCCACGTTGGATAAACGGGTGTTTGGCTTTTTACCTATGTGTGATTCGAACGGTGAGATTTTGTTACGCCGTGTGGTGTTATTCGTAAAGTTTATTTTATTTCGGTTACATCAGATGCTAGTTTGTACGGTGTGTTAGACTGATCTATCCTCATTACCCCTACCTTTTAATGTTTGTATCATTCTTTCTGATACCCCTATGGCTCTCTGATCTTCTATTGGTGCGAATAGTAATTTTGTGTTGTTTGTATTACAAATAAGTTGAAATTTTTTGGCTCGAAATGTTTGAGCTTTGTCAAATCGTAATCGTCGAGGTAACCCATTATTCGAAATATAACGCTCCATAAAAATTATGGCGACATCCGCCATGGTATTTGTGACCCTTTTTTAGTACTTTTGCTGAGGGGAATTTTGACATTTTATCTATTGCAACTAAGATGTAAGCGTCCTTATTTAGCTCATCAGGGAGGGGCCCGGCAAAGTCTAATTGTACCTTCTCATTAGGTTCTACGACAGGTTCCATTTGGAATGAGTGTTTCTTTCCTTTTATCGGTTTGAGACTTTTACCTTGTTTTGTACAATGCTTGCAGCTTTGCGGCATCTGAACGATCGACCGGTTAAGTGCAGGAATCATACGTGATGGAATAGATCCAGCATGGCAGCCGATCCTGGATGTGTCACATGTAGATTGTCCAGCACTGTATGGCGCAGCTTTGTAGGTGTTCGCGCTCAATCTCCGTAGTATGATTTAAAAAAGAAATATCAATAATAAACTCGTATTCTCAACAATACAAAATTCATCAGTAATACTAGCTAATTTCATCCAAATTTTGTAGTTAAACAAGTTCATAACTTCACCAATACAGCTTCCATAACTAATTGGCGCAAGGTAGCCACAAGAACCGGTCGGCAGTGTCCTTCAGACAAATTGCTCTTTTTGACGGTCAGTCTTAATCAAGGCTGAACCGAATTAGAACCAAAAACAGTTAAAATAGTATTTAACACCATTTTTTAGTATATAAATACTTGGGCAGGTGGGGGACTCGAACCTACGTCAACTGTCATGTCTAAATACAGTCGGCGATACTGTAGGTTAGCTTAGCCCGCTCGGCCAACTGTTCTTATTTTTATGTATTTATACTCTTGTATTTATATGCGTTGCAACATCCTCCCCCCTGAAGAAGGAAGGACCGGAGCGAGCTTAACGGTCGGCCGAGTGACTTCACGGGTTGCGGTCTTAACCAGGGCGGATCGAGCGCAACCGTCCTTTCCGTAGTATAACTTGACGATTCGGGCAAGGGGGTAGTACCCACGTGGACTATCGGGCTCAATCACCCACACGAGATCGCCTGTCTTAAGAGTGAATTCAGATTGAGCGTGCCACTTGACACGTTTATTCGGTGAGCACCATATTCGCGAAGCCAACGATACCAAATAGCGTTAGCATACGACTGAGCTTGCACGTACCTTTTCTTGTGGTCGAAGTGCTCCCCAGGTAAAAGCGAAAAAAAGCTTGTGGCATGTTGTTTGAGCAAAAAGTGGTTTGGTCTAACGCTTCTAACTCACGTGAATCAGTACTAGTGGGAGTGATTGGCCTCGAATTCAAAGCCTGCTCAACTAAGCAGAGTGTTGTTCCTAACATCTCTTCGGTGACTCGCCTACTGCCTAGTATATCGTAAAGCACGCGCTTCTCGCTTCGGACGAGGCACTCCCAGGAACCGCCATGATGGGGTGCGCCTGGGGGGTTAAATTTTCAAGCCATGCCATTCCAGCTCTTGATGCAGGCAAGTAGTTCACTTTCCGCACCAACGAAGTTCGTGCCGTTATCCGACCAGATCGTTCTTGGTGTACCACGACACGCAATGAACCGTTCAACGCCCATGACACAAGAACTAGTGTCCAGGGATGGTACAATTTCAAGGTGTACAGTCCTGGTGGTGAGGCAAGTGAAAAAAAATCCCTATCTTTTTTCATTGCTTCTGCGAACCGGAACGCAAAGCGGTCCAAAGTAATCCACACCCGTATGATTAAAGGGTGGTTGCTCATATACGAGACGTTCGACAGGTAAATCGGACATAATTGGCTGGATGGTACTTGCTTTGCGTTTACGGCATGTTACAAATTGACTTTCGATAGACCGAAGTAGTCGACGCAACCCAAGTATTGCATGATTCATATTTAAAACGGAGCGCATAAAATCTAAACCTTGATGAAAATGCTTGTGGTGGAGGCTGAGGGCCAACAAACGAACTACGTTATGTCGGGCGTCGAGTAATATTGGATGCTTACTATCAATCTTGGTATTCACTAAGCGCACGCTCCGTCCGGTGGAACGGATGATACCAGCGTGACCGATAAATGGCGAGTATTTGGCAATTTTACTACTATTTTTAATAGGTTTGCCAGCGGTGAGTGTTTTTTAACTCAACGGCGAAGGATTTTATCTGAGCAAGATGAATCAGTTTGCTTTCTGCATTATCAAGTTCAGTGGGTTCGGTGATTCGTAAGTCCTTACCGCGAAAATGCTTCTGTGAAGGCAGCATCCTTGACATAAAAGCGACTACTCGTTTATATCTCGTAGGAACTGAACCTTTCCCAATTGAAACCGTTTTCGGGATGTTTGATGCATGTGACATTGTTGACGAAGGAAGATGATGTCTCCCAGCAGTTATCAACATCACAAGAAGGACCCTACAAACGAGATTTATTGATTACACGTTCGTCGGGTATAAACGGCCAATCAGTAGTCCTGAGAATGCTCGGACCAATAACCCAGCTGCTATCTTTGAGGGCTTCTGAAGAAATCCCCCGCGTACCGGTATCAGCTGGATTATCGCCGCTCAGAACTTGGTGCCACTCATCAATAGTGGTCGATTCGAGGATTTCGCTGACACGAATAGCGACGAATACAGGGAATTTTTCAGTGAGTTTAGCCACTGCAAAACTGTAGTACTATCTGTCCACATGTAGGCATGATTAATGCAGACAGTAAGGGCGGTCAAAATATCATCTTTCAGTCGTGTGGCGAACAGAGCAGCTTGGAGCTATAGCTTTGGTATAGATAGCGCTTTCACGGGCGCAACGCGAGCTTTACCAAAGATGAAGGATATTTGAATTTTGTGCGAACTCGAGAGTCGCGCACGCTAAAATCCAACCGCACTAAAACGTTCTGCGAGCTATCACCGAACATGTGGAGCTCAATTGGATCCACAGGCTCTGTGAAGTAACAACGGGGAATAGTTAATTGCCCTAAGAGAGGGAGACCGGAATGCCACTCGAGAAACTTATCTCTTATGTCTTCCGGCAATTCGTCGTCCCATCTTTGGCCACTGATTTTCCAAATATCTTTAAGCAAAAGACGGGCCCTAACTGTGTATGGAGCTACTAACCTAACAGGGTCAAACACAGAAGAGACGAAACTCAAGACTGTTCGTTGAGATAATGCCTTATCGAGAGGACGATCCACGCCTCTGCTAAAAATCAATGTGTCTTTCACGTAGTCCCACTTCAGATCTAAGACGTGTGATGATTTTTCGGCACCGTTACATAATTCCTTGATGGGTGAAGACGAGGTTTCGCAATCCTCGGTGTTCATTACTGAAGTGATTTCATCAGTATTACTGACAAATTTAGTCAAATTCAATCCTCCCAACTTCAGTAACGAAACCAAATTGCGGCTTATTTTAATTGCATGGGTAACGTTCTCGAACGAATCCAAGTAATTGTCCATATAAAGTTTTTCATTTACGACTGAGGCGGCCTCAGGGTATGTGGACATATTATCAGTTGCTGTTTTTCGCAACGCGAAATTGGCGCACACAGGCGAATCCTGTGCGCCGAATATATGGCGAGTGCACTGATGAACTACCACATCGGAAGTGGTATCCTCCCGCCACAAAAAACGGAGTGAAAATTGATCGCGGGCGAGGACTTCTACCTGGAGGAACATACCCTCTATTTCCGCGGAGACAGCGTACTTGTGTTGACGCAATCGCAAAAGTACAAAAATTAAAATTTGGAGTAGGTCCGGGCCCACCAATAAGGACTTATTTAAGGATGTGCCGTGAAACTTAGAAGCCCCATTCAGGACTAGGCGCAACTTACCCGGCTTGTTCGGATTTACAACGGGATGGTTCGGAAGATACCACTCGCGATCCGAACGCTTACGTGGATCATGCGGTTCGACGGTAACGACAGAGCCTTTCCTAATGTCCTCTCTAATTGTGTCTGCGTATCTTTCGCGCAATTCAGGGTCTTTATTTAACCTTCTCTCCAATGTTTTAAAATGGGCGAGTGACGAGTAATGGTTGTTTGGTAGACTGACATTACTATCAATCCAAAGCAAAGGCACAATGTATCTTTCGCTATTGTGAACGATTTCAGTATTTAGGATGGATAAAGCATGTTTATCCGCGGCGGAACGGGCATCGACTAGTTTGAAAGCACCATAAGATTTCAACTCATACCAGGATTTTATCTGGTCGGTCAGAGAAGAATGTTCAAGAAAACACTTGAAACACGAAGAAGTAGAAGCAACGGACGGTGGCAACGGACCATTTATGACCCAATCTATCGGTAGGCGAACAAAACACTGTGAGTTTTTATCGTCTCCCAAAATGAACTCATGGGTCTAACGGCGTGGTAGTAGTCTTGTCCTATAATAACTTCAACGTCCTCATAAGTATATTGAGTGGGCTTAATAGGTGCTAATTGTGGATATTTATTCTGCAAATCAGCATTATTGATTAATTTGGAACCAATCCGAATATTGTCTTTAACATATGCACACAGAGGGAATACCAAATCACTATTATTCGGCTCGGAGGAAACTGTAAGCTTGACCCTCTGAGTCTCAACGACTGCGGTTGAATGGCTCCCCTACTAATTCGAGACGGCTAACGAGTGACGGAGACACTCAAGAGTGAGTCGATGCACTTTCACAAAGAACCAACTTAGGAGACTAGTTTCATCCGAGGATACACCAAGTGTTGCAATTTGCAACGACCCCTTAGACGATTCAATGTCATGTACATCACTAACAGCGGCATGGATGGAAGTGTTTGTATTCTACTTGGATTTGTTTGCTCCAGCCTTTCTTGAGACATTCAAATTTTCCTTCCGAGGAAAAATTTTCTCGGCTCCATGGAGCAAGACATTATGTGTGCTATCGCACTCTGGCTCCGGGCATTTTTTTATCTCTAGAATATTGCCGGAAACTATGACTGCCATTGAGGCAAGCGAAGCAAAGTTTTTGTTCAGCTACGTATTTTGCTCGTTGAGTAGCATTCTTTTCCTTAAAAACAGCACAGTTCCACAATGCATGACTACCCTTACACAAAACGCACGACGGCAACTGAGACTTACCCTGAGCCTTACAAGTTACCTGGCTATTGACTGCAAAAACTTTGGTTGTTTTTGGTTTAACTGGTTCCTCATTTTTTACCCTAGAGTTGAGTACCCGTAATCTTTCAAGCCCCTCGGCCTTTTCTTTCAACCAGTTATTAAGGTCTAAGAGCGTTGGGCGCTGCAAATTATGCCTAACAATATGCATTGACTAATCTTCCTTGAGGTTAGGCGGAAGTTTACTAACAGCTTGGTTGAATGACAATGATTTGAAAACTGCTTCCGAATTGTGCATCTTAAAAGGAGGAGAAGTATTTAGCTTACCAAGATGCGCACCAACAATAGCGTGTGGTTGCCCAAACTTCCGTTGTAAGGTGGCCAGTGCATCCTTGTACATAACGCCACTATAACTAAACTCCGCAATTGCGGTTTTTGCTTTGCCTGTGACAAGTGTTTTTAAGTATGTCAGTTTCGTATCATCGGTGAGAACAGCGGAATCAATGGTGCACTTAAACTGACCAAACCGTTCGTGCCAGTTTAACGGGTTGCCGTCAAACTGGGCTAGCTTCCATTAAGGATGATGATCTTTGCGGGTATGAATCAATAAGCCCGCAAATTCGCGAGTGGAGAGGAGTCGATCCGTTGAACGAACTTGGTTTGGATAAATGGAAGACGGTTCGTAGTCTTCGTTGACTGACTGATAACCAGTTTTAGTAGAATTGACAAAATACGGAACATGTTGGGAGTGAACTGGCGGAGAATTAAAATACACAGTCCCACCATTAGTATACGGGGCGGCGGCGGCAGTGGTGGGAAAACAGTTGTCACATTAGAAAAAATATTTCCAGCATTACAACACTGAGCAGGCGTGACGATTGGAGTTGTAGCTGCCAGTCGCCATAAGTTTGCATCACTTGTGTAATAATTGTTGATATTAGGTGACACAGTATGCGGTACAAATGGAATATTATGTTGCATCTGAACCGGCGCTGCATGGCAATTAGGTGCCGAAAAGAAAACCGGCCATGAGTTTACTCCAGAAGATGAGAACCCACGACCAGCAAATGCAGGTCACAAAGAAACAAAACCAGAACCGGGTTGTGCCGGTAACTTTGGGACAGGTAATGATTCCGGTTGCCCGCTGGCAAAACCAATATTAGTTATGTTTGAACTCATAGTCTGTAAAGGAACAGCAGACGGTGGTGGTAACACGTGTGCACTAGAATGCATATTATTAACTGGGAATGAGACAGATGGGACAGAAGCTTGCAATGGCAAAAGACTTGCACTTCCAAATTGAGGCATAACCCGATGTCCATAACTATAGGTCCCAGGGTCACTCAGTGCGGTGTGCTCATGGTTATGACTATTAGTGGTGTGAATTGCTTGAGCGAGGTTGGCGAAAGTCGTCGGTTCTGACGAAATTAGTACAGGAGTGAAGGCCAAAAAACCTGGCGCACTAGCAACTTCAGGAGGTGCTTGTGAACTAACAGAGTCTACCCAATTATTAGTCCAATCGGTTGCTACTTTTGAAATAGATTGACTTACTCGTGTCGAGTTAATTTCCGCTACTTTCTCGCTAACCTCAGATGAACTGTCCTCAAGTTCAAACGCTTTCATTTCCATTTCGATTAGTTGCTTTTTATGACTTTCAGCTAATTGCTCTATTTCCAGCTGACTTTGTTCGAACTTAGGGCGGTTCTCTTGCTCTTTAAGTTTTATAGATACTTGATACTGCCTTTCCAGCTCCTCGTGGCGTCGTTTTACTAAAGCTAGCTCATGTCGTTTCTCACTTGATGACATAGTGCGAACAGTCGACGTAAGAAGAGTGGAAGCAGATTTATCAGACTTATGTGAGTCAAGTTTTCTACTATCCTTAGTCTTATTAGATACCTTAGACCTGTTTTCAGATACTCGGGCTTCCGAGTCTCTTGTTTTGTGCAAGCGTGAGAATGTCTCAGACCTAGTTTGTTGTAAAGATCCCTTGCTCCCTGTAATGCCGGCTGCTGAAAATGACGAAGGTTCAAGACGCATCTTGTAACTCTGAGCTTTATGCATTACTTTATCGTTCAGTTCGTTTACTTTCTTAAGCCAAAGGTCTTGCGGAGCAATAATTTTTTCAGGGTTTTCCGTTTTTCCCGCTAACCTAATTAATTGCTCATTGACGTCGACAGCTTTTCCAAAACAATTTTACATTTGTAAACAGCTTTATCAATTTTTGTGGTGCAACTATTATTCTCAATTCATTCAAGTAATAATGGGTGAGCTTTAAGCAGCTCATTTTTTAGATTTAGACGGGTTTCAAATAACTTGCGTATCTTACTTTGGAATTTTTCGTCTATGTTTTTCACCAATTGACAATGTTTTACGGATGATCACCAAAAAGAAAACAATGAATAAAATGAGATACTGTTTTAGTACTTAATTAAATTTGCATTAATATCAACATTAGTTTACAAGATGGGGGAACTTGACGTCTCAAAGCTTGTGCCTGAAGCCTATTTTTTATAGCTTTTCGAGCTTTGAGTGGTAAGCGGTTCCGCTTCTCAATTAGTACCTGGTCCCTAGCCTTAGGCTTAGAGGTAAAGGCTTTGACGACGTTCAGAAAAAGAATACCTGTTGAACCTAATTTTCCCTCTATTTCCTCGGTTCCTCTACAGTATACAATCGCACAAATGTTTGTCCTACACCTTAATAACAAGTGATGCTGCAGTGCCTACTTGATGCTGCAGTGCCTACTTATCGAGTTATTAATGGCGTCATGCCAAGTTACAAGGTCGTTACGGTGCGACAAGTAGTGATGAAAGTAGTACTGTATTGTTTTCTGAGAGTCCCCAGCGTTAAAGTTCAAATTTAAACCTAACTTTGTAAAGGAAGTATCTTTGACGCGCTTCTGGGACGGAGCGGGAAATTTTCAGAGCGCGTGATCCAAGGAACTAGTTCCTAGAATGATTACCATACTTTTAAGGGACTTATGCGACGGCTACGTTACGCTCAAGTACCAAAGGGGTTGGAAAATTAAGTAGGTCCGTCGAACTCCAACAACATAAACGGAGTAAACCTGAGGATGAAAGAATTCAACTTAACACACTTAATATCACCGTACCTGACCACTTAAAATTTTGTCACGCAACGAAGTCAATAATCGGACATGCAGAAACGGCTTTGATTCACTTGAAACGAACTGGATTTCAATTTCATCAAAAGTGGGTGGGGGAGGAGGTAAATTGGTTAAGTTCCAACAACACACGCGGAAGAAACCTGAGGATGAAAAAACTCAACTTATTTTGCTTGATATTTTGCTACCAGACCACTTGAAATAAGGTTGGTGTCATGTTACAGCACAGTTTCGCAGAATTCTGAGGATTTTTCGGCAATTTTTTTAAAACTTTTTTCCCAAAAATTTTCGGAAAATTTTGATCAGTGGGTTCGAGTCATAAACAATCCAAAAAACTTATCCAGTACCTCTTATCTATGTTCCAATTTCACGGATTAATATTCCGTTCACATATATCCAAAAAATTTTGGTATCGAGAAAAAAAGTTAAGTAATTTGTCTAAGTACAGATTGTAAGATATTTCAATCCAACGGAACTGTCCAAAAATTTTGAGACATCATTTAAAGTTTTATAGCACAAATGGAAAGTTTCAAAAGTTTTGGAATTTTCTTACAGTTTTTAATTGGAGATTGGGCGGCACCGGTTGAGGGTTGTCACAAACCAGTCACGAGCAGGACAGAACACGATACCTGTTAATATGCCTCCGTTTCGTCAATGCACTATATCTGCATGTAGGTTTGTTGGAACTCCCCGAATCAAGGTTTCCGACTGATGATTCCTTGGATAGTGAGCGAGTTCCAATGCAAAAGACAGGCCACGTACAAAACAAAATGTCTTCTTCTTTGTCGTCATTTTCGAAGTAGAAAAACTCCAGCTGGGAGCTGGCCGCCCATACACTAGCAACAATAAGGTACACTGTGCAGTATTTTTGGCTGGTGGTCCACTCGAAAGATACTGTCAGCTCTGTGGCAATGTTGCGCAACCGACTCAGGAATTGGGGAGTGTGTTGATCGTCCAGACAAGAATAGGTTATTTCGGCTAGATTGAGTTTTTCGACTCTTGCTTCGATGCCAGGTTTTACTTTGTGATCCACAGTGAATTCCCTTGTGGGGCGACAGAATGTGCGCGCTCAATCTCCGTAGTATGATTTAAAAACGAAATATCAATAATAAATTTGTATTCTCGGCAGAACAAAATTCATCGGTAATACTGGCTAATTTCATCCAAATTTTGTAGTTAAACAAGTTCATCACTTCACCAACACAGCTTCCATAACAAAATGGAAATTGGCGCAAGCTTGATACAAGAACCGGTCGGTAATGTCCTGGAGACAAATTGCTCTTTTTGACGATCAGCCTTAATCAAGGCTGAACCGAATTAGAACCAAAAACAATTAAAACAGGATATAACCCCCTTTTTTAGTGTTTTAATACATGGGCAGGTGAGGGACTCGAACCTACGTCAACTGTCATGTCTATATATAGTCGGCGTTACTGTAGATAAGCTTAGGCCGCTCGGCCAACTGTTCTTATTTTTATGCATCTATACTCTTGTATTTATATGCGTTTCAACAGTAGGAACGACGATACGTTCGTCAATGAGCAGGATGTCCTCGCGGACGTGTAATCGCTTACGTACGGTGTACCAACACTGGCCGTATAAGGACTTAATTGATTCCCGATTCTCAACAAAATTGATGAGTAGTCTCAAATTTCTGTCCTTTCTGGTAGCGCCGCAATGAATTTTACGCCACGCACATTTTGTAGTTTTTTTACCAAACAGCGTTGTGTCCTTGCTGCCCTATTGATTATGGCCACAATCCCTTCTGTAATGATGTGATAGCTTGCCTCGAGTTGTATGTTGGTCACTGTGGGGGGTGCCTCGTTTGGTGCATGTTCCTCTTGACTGACAATGATGGGATTGACCCGGCTCACACAGTGTTCGTTTGTCTCTGGTTGTGGATTATCGGTTTGTTTGCCTGCCATTGCTTTATTGTTTGGTTTGGACCGCTTGTGTCGTTTTCACTTTGAGTGTGGTTGGTGTTTGCGTTTTCGTCGCGTATTCACCGAATATGATTTTTGGTAAATTCTTTGGCGATGGCCTCGATGAAAGCAGTTCGTGCGCGTCCTTGACGGACTCCTTTGATGATGAAGTGATGGTGTCTGTTAGTTTTTGTTTCCTGGCGGCTGGTGGTCGTTTATGCCACCGCGGGTCCGATAAGCTCTCCTCTCTGTCGGAAGACCCCTGCCAGTAGGATGTTTTTTCGTCCTTTCTGCCTCGAGGTTCCAAAGTCTTAACTTCGTCTGGAATGAATCCGCCTTTAAAATTTCTTTTCGTTCATTTTTTGCTCTGCGTTTATGTTATTGACAAAATTTTTTGAGTTTGTGATTGCTGAAAAGTTTTTTTTTGAGAGAGAACTGACTGAGTTTTAGATTGATTTGATTAGGATTGATTTTGTTTCAGCGTTTGCAAATGACCAATTCCGGAATTTCCGGAAAGTTGTTTTTTCAATTGAGAGACTGAAGTGCTAATTATTAGCCGTTTATATTCCACGTGCTTTTTGATCAGCTGACGCGGTGCCAAATTCCGATTAGCTAAATTGTTAAGGATGACATTGTCAATCATTTCGAGGATGTTTATGAATGCATTAATTGATGCTACAACGAATTCCTCATCGCACTCGCTTGGGGGTATTGCCAGTCCGACTGGATTTCTTGACATATAGTCTCATGTTCTCATATAGTCTCAACGTTTCCTCGTTTTTGTTTTTCTTGTACTAATTTAATTCCGATCTGTGGTAATATATTTCTACCTATGATGTTTGCTTTCTGGTCGTTTACAATGATGAATGGGGCGGCCTGTATTTTCCAACATCCATATTCAATTGTTATGATCAATCATCCTTTTCCGCATGATTTCGAGCAGCGTCTTCCGGTGGGATACGTTTGAACAATGCTGATTTGTCAATTTCTTCAAGCCGCCGAGCTGCTTTTTTGTTTAGAAACGACATTAGACTCCCGGAATCGGCGATAGCAAAAACTCTTCTGTTTTTGTCTTTAAATTGACTTTGTGTCCGTCAAGATCATCTTCTGATAAGCTGGCCGTTTTTTTAAATTTCGAAAGCCTCAGAAATTGTCATTACCGAAAATTTATCAGTTTGGTATTCATCCCAACCATTATTTGATGTAAATTCAGCGAATGCTACTGGATTGTTATCCGTTTCTTGACTTTCAGTCTCAATTTCCTCCTGTTGTTCCTCATCATTGCGGTCCCCCATATAATTGACGTGTCCTGAACGGCATGCTTTGGCAAAGTGCCACCGTTTGGCACATTTTGAACAAATTTTATCCTTTGCGGGAGACGATTGTAAGTTGTTCTGTCCCAACTGGTTACCATATTTGTAACATTGTTACTGAGCATTGAAGTTTGTGTTTCGTTGTTGCTGTTGACCTCTTGTATGTTGTTGTCCACGTGGATACGGTCGACCGCGAAATCTGCCCCGACTTCTCTGTGAACCCTGATTGTTCGCATAGTTACCTCATTCACGTGTAATTATATAATGTACTGGCTCTTGTTTTACTGTTGTTTGATTTCCAAACGGATTTATCTTCACTGTGCGACTATGTTTGATACTTTTTTCTCATCGTAATGCGTATTCATATGCATCCTGTGGGTTTCGCGTTTGAGCTAGTAGTTCCTCGGCAATTTTCTCATTGTGCATATGTGCGGTGAACATGTCTCTCATCCACTCATCTTTTGGGTCCCACAGTCGGCACTTGAAGCCAGTTCAACTAGATCTGCAAGAAATTGTTCAAGGCGTTCCGTTTTCTTTTGTTTTCTACGAATGAAGTTGTATCTTTCAAACGCTACAATTTTGGTTGTGACAAAAATATCTTCTAAGGTTGTTATTAAATTTCTTGCAGCCGACTCTCTTTTCTTGATTTCTAACTTGCCCGTTTTTTTGGGTTTCCGTTTCTCCCGTTATCTCAGTTCATAGATGGGTTCTGTAGGCTCAACTAGTGGTGGTTTATTTCTTTGTAGATTTCTTACTTCGATTCCGTCCTTTGCAAATACTGCCAGTTCGAATATTGCTGCCCATTTTAACCACTCGAGAGGTGGTTCAGCCAAAGCTTTCTCCCAGAATGGGCTGACCAAAGTCACCTGACCAAACCTGTCATTGGATTTGTAAAAATAGGTCAAACATAAATGTATGCATCAATGATGCTAAGTTTATCTATCCGTACCGGATGACAAACTTATTGGATTTCACAGTTTAAAAAAACCCAATATACTAGCAACAAAGGCTTCTTTCATAGTTCAGACCTCCAATTTGTTATCAAAAATAATGTAGTGAATAATTTTGTCGGAAGTTTCTATTCCAAAATTGAATCCAACATTGTTCTAACATCTCTGCTGCTATTCTTGTTCCCAAATGATTAAAATGGAGTCCTCTATTAGTACTTCTTTACAACAATTATTTATTA
Organism: Symsagittifera roscoffensis; assembly: GCF_963678635.1. Classification (NCBI taxonomy): domain Eukaryota; kingdom Metazoa; phylum Xenacoelomorpha; order Acoela; family Convolutidae; genus Symsagittifera; species Symsagittifera roscoffensis. The sequence goes on along the minus strand of NC_087070.1, from coordinate 43,686,567 downwards.
TTTGACCTACCAGTCTGCTTTTTTCTAAATAGCCTTTGCCCCAATTATATACTTTTTTGAAGGGGTGAGCTTGCCAAAAACTGCCATTTTTCGCTTAAAACTTTCCAAAAAGTAAGCCAAAGACAAAATTTTGCCTGCTTTCTCGAAGCAGTTTGCCAAAGGCGAAGATTTTTTCTTTTCAAAATATGAGTTTTATGAGCTTTTATGTCAGCTTGAAAAATCAATTTAGTAAGAGTTGAAGCAAAGACGGCCAAAATTCGGATTAAATTTTTTACTAACCGATACCCGGCCAAAAAAAAATTTGCGCTCGCCACTAATTGAATTAGTCTGTAGAAGTAACAAAATCCAGCTGGCGTCCGGCAGTTAGGACGACAGCTGATACGACGACAACTGTTCAAGATGGTATTTCAAGACGACACTACACAATTCTTCAGAGGTATTTTTGAAGAATATGAGCCACTCAAGCTCGATGGAAGAATTCGTTTTAAATTAAAGCTCATTTGTAGTCCTTGTGTCATTTCGTCTGAATATTTCCTTTTTTCAACCAAGTACCAATCCAACTGCACAAATAATTCATTTTTCCAAAGTCAAGTTTAGGGCACGTTGTCACATCTTTATCTCTTGCCTTTCTGACTGTTTTACTTCCTCTCTCTGTTAAAAAATAATTGATTTTGAATGTAAAGTTTTTTTGAAATCTGATATATATTAACAGACAAAATACCTTCATTTTCTTTTTTTTGTTAGCGGAAAGTTTTTAGATTGGACCATGGGAGTTAGTGATAACTTAAAAACGTTTTGACTTTTTTGATGGCAATAAAAAAGGCAACTAAATTAAATCACTTTTTATTATTTCCACCAAAAATCAAAACGTATCATTTTTTGGAGTTCAACTCCTATGGTCCAATTTACAAGCTATCCGTTAACGAGAGAAAAGTATAAATTTATTTGCTGTTTCTGATGATAAAATCAGATTACAAGATAAGGGTTCATTCAAATTGTAAGCTTAAAGTTGAAAAAAAAAACTATTTCTTTTGTTCAACGTATTTTGCTGATCTATTAAAATCTACTAATCTAGGATTGTTAAATACATATCAAATTTTTTGAGAGTATAGCTGACAACATAAAATAAACAATTTTACAAGATTTTAAGCTAATTCAAATTTGAACTGTAAAATATAAAATTTATCAAATCAGGGTGGGTTTGTGTATTTTAAGCAAAGGCTCGGAAATTAATTTGCATTGACCTTGTTCAGAAAAATAGTCACGGGGTCATAAATATATTTTAAATTCTGATATCTCCTGTAATTTTCAAAAAACCATGTTCAGTTTTCTTGTTCAGAAATGTTCACATTTAGAAGGCTGTGGTTTAGTTGAATATTCACGTCCAATGAAAAACATCTAAACTCTGGTATCATGGTGACAAAAAACAGGAGGAAAAATGTCCCCGATGCCCATTCGCACCCAGTTGAAATCACGTGCCAGATGTATCCAGGGTCTCCTTTTTGCCATTCGTATTGACTGTGGGAGGGTGTGCGCATGGCGTCTTCCCATTGGGTAGAGGCTACCATTGAGGCGCCAACTGATATTCCGATCACGAGTAGCGACGACACTCCGAGGAGTGTTCGGATTAAGGGCACTCTTCGACTTGAGAACACGGGTCGCAGGGTATATGAGTTGAAACTCTCGGCTGAAACAAATCAATTGACATAGAAAAAAAAAACTAAAATTTAGTATATAAAATGTGACCTTGTCAGAAATATTTAATCATAACTTGAGGATATTCATATGCTCTCAAACAGTGGAGATTTATGTGGTCAGTTGGCAGGGGACATTTTCCCTTCTAAGGGAATCGACCATCTGCCGACCCAAAGAGTCCCCCTTAAGTACTATTTTTCTTAAAGGCTCCCAATTTAAAAACTATGAGGGGGAGCGCGCGCCGAAAATCGCAATCGTTTGGTGAAAAAATTCCGACAAACGCCCATATGATCTGTTTTTTTTTCAAACACTCACCTGCGGCGCAAACTTTTTTTAGGGTCTTTACAGTGAACAGAAAATTATTTTGCTCGGCCTCTAAGAAGTGAATGGTCGCAAATTTAAAATCGTTCACTTTGAAATCGTCAGATCGTGTATTCGATCCCATGCCATGGCAATGATAGTGTGTGAGGACGAGCTCTCACTTGACCTCCAGCTTCAGGTCTACCATAACTTGACCAAATTTGGCTGCAATAGTGGTACCACGTAAAAGTACTAGACGCAAAAAAACGGCCTTGAGTCGCAAAAAAACAGCTTCGCTCAGCAAAATAACACTGTCTGGAATGTGGGGAGATAATACAAATGGGCTATCCTCGACAGGACAGTTAAGGCCTACTGATAGCTCCTCTGCGATTCGCAGGAACAACAATTATTATTATTATAGTTTGTTCGAAGTTTTCTTAAACCAAATCCCCCTCCCCCTTTTTTTTACCCCTGTTCCAAAATCGCCCTAAATCAAATTCCCGTGAGCTGTTTTGCAAATAAATTTTTGACATCATTATAAACCTGATGGTATGACCAAATATAGAACCTGCATTGAAATGACTTTTTTAAATATTTTTTAAATTTGTTTCTCTTTTAATCAACTATTTTTCTATTCTTGCTTCATCTAACTTTCTCGATTTGTATGTAACATAAACATAAGCTTTCTTACTGAGTACATAAAATCCACCAAGCCCAAAGGTCATCGCAGCTCCAATGAAGTGAAGTTGAGAAACATGTGATTCCTGGAAATTGGCCACCATTGACATCCCGAATCCCGCCAAAACCATCAAAATCAGTCCTAGTTTGTTCATAATCCAGTTCACGTTGGTCGAAATTAGCTCACGTTCCATGTATGCTTTGATCATCCAATAGCGAAGCACTCCGAAGACGATAGCACACATAGCCGAAATATTGAGAAGTTGGCCGAAATAGCAGCTTTCAGGGGCGTGAGCGCCGGCGTCTGAAATATAAGGCCAGAATGGGAAAATATGACCCTGGCCGTAAGCTATGAGATAGGACACCACAAAACAGATTCCGGTGTTGGCGACCAGTAAAACTGGCAAAAAAGAGTAGCCTCCGTACCAGAGGGCTAAAAAATCTGAGAACGTCATTTGAAAATGTGGGTTCATTGTCAAATTGGGTTAAATCTATAACAATTTAAATCAAATTTCTAAAACCACTCCGAGACAGTATAAGATGTGGGTTTTGCTTGATTAAAGATAAATACTGTTGTTTACTAGCCCAATAATAAACTAAATAAATAAACCAATTTCGAAAACAAATTTTGAACAATAGCAATTTCTCATAATAGTTTGAAAGAGCTCGACCTGCCCAAAAAAACTCGAAAGCTCGAGGTTTCACCAAAAGAGCATGTTTGAAAATTTTCGCTTCCGCATTCAAAATATCTATAAAATTATTTATCGATTTTGTCCCCCTACCCCCTCCACCAAAATATTGAGACATTTATTTATCATAATCCAATATAATGGATTTCAATTGGATTACAATAATTATAATGGACTATATTGGACTGTGCTTTTACAGAAATATTAGATTTTAAAAATATGATCGTTTTCAAAGTCTTAGCTTTCAAAAATAATGACAACATTTAAGACAACTTCTCTCCTTTGTAACAGCATTTGTTCCATGAACCTCCTGGAACCAGATCTAAACTACATTTTATGATTGGATAAATTAGATATTTTACCACTGTAAAGTATTTAATATTAACCAATCATGATCCATCTAACTAACAACCCACTTATTTGTAAGTGCTGAAATTACTTGTAATTTCAGCACCAGAGAGATTTGAATTTAACTTAGAAATTAGTTGACTCTCCAAGAGGACTTCAGCAGCCGCAATAAATCAGTATACCCTAGATCTATTGAGCCTAGCAGAGACTAGTTAAACAACCTGAGACTAGATAGTATAAGAGTAAGATTAGGATCGGTATTAGACTAAGAAGTTGCACGAATCTATCCGGCCGAAAATAAGATAGCGTGACGAGCAGACGGTGTACCCTATCCGAAATTACTCTATGAGTTAACCACCTTGGTCCTAACTCATCTGGTGCGACCATAAGTCTCGAACAAGACCTTAATAGCTTAGAATTAACCAAAAATAGATTAGAATTTAGACAAAACATTTTTAAAATGTTATACGACGATAATTTAATCGAAATGTCTCTACGACTCAATAGATCAGAGCCAATATTCCGAACGATAACAGAACTACCCGGAATTACAAGAAGACCTCGAACCAGAGACGACATCCGACAAAATAGAAACTTACCAAATAGTTATATGATAGTACGGCAAAAGCCAACACAAACTTTTATATTTAGAATTTTATTAGCAATGAATTTAGATTTTCATTTGCAAACATAAAATGTTGAAGTCAATCTTCATAATCATTTCAGGCGCTAAAACAAAACTATTAATATACAATAACGATTGATAAAAAGATCTCAGATCGTTTTCCTAAAATTCTGCAGTATTATATAAAACATGTTTGGAAAATATTTATTGAAAATCAAAACAAAAATTAGTAGCATGACAATAAACTGTTAGTAATCATAAAATCATCCAATTGTCCCAGCTTCATCACCTAAAACATAACAACAATCATAAGCTCACTAATATCATTAAAACACTAAATTTTTTTCTTAAACAAATTTAAACCATTTTAAACTTAAATTCACTTAATTTTAAAATCAGATCATCAAGGCTTATCCTTGGATCTTAATTCATTTTCTATTTAATTAAATTTTAAAACTTGATCATCAAGGCCTATCCTTGGATCAAAAAGAACAATTTTGTTCTCCCCCACCCACTTAGCTAGTGTCTAACGACCTCAAACGTCGATTCACTATCCAACCCTTTCAAAAAACCCAAGACTAATAGAAATTTTTGAACAAAACTAATCATTCAAATTAGGATAAACAGTGAAGAACTTCGGTTATTCATCCTTCACTTGAACCCTCCTCTTATCAAGACCCAGGATAAATCTTAGACTTAGCAAGTTTAAAATAGTATCTAACGAACTACTCGCGTTTTAATTATACCTGAACCTTGTGGATCGATTTACTATTCTCCAACCCTTGAACACAATCACTACCCCTAAGTAAGATTAAGTAAGTTAACACCTTAGCTTATACTAGCCACGAGAAAGTAAAAAATCATTCTTCGGAATCGATATACTTTTCTCTCCAACCCTGAAAAAATAGACCCAGGTTAAGCTAACCAAAAAATCGTAAGGACTAACAGGTTAAGAAAATAGAAATCATCTAACAACTTTTTGCATCCGTCATCCTAAACCTTATGTCATTTAAAAATCTAGGAAACAAACAAACAATCGTTTTACACAACTGTGAAATAGATAACAAGAAATACGACCTTGTAATCACACCTCATACACAAAAAGTTGGATATATTAGAACAAAACGACAAACACTAAAAAGAAAAATAATAAACAAACAAAGACAAATCATACGAAAAAGATTTTCAAAAAATAGAAACGCATTTTCAGAATCAGAAGCCAGCAATTTAGATGAACTTTATAAATTAAAAGAATCTATTGATAAAAATTACCCCATTCACAATCAATTATGTTTTTCCGACTCAGAAACAACTTCAAATTCATCAAAAAGAGGAAAAAGAAGAATAAAAAAGCAATATAAACACAAACCAGTACACTTATATAATTGGAATCAACCAATTAGACACATCGATAATTACCTATTAACAGTCATTAAACGAAAAAATGAGCCAAACACACACTCCAAGTGAAGATAGTCCAGATGATGACGACATCTTCCCCTTCCTCGTAGATGCAACCAATGATAGAGGACAGCATATATTTTGCAAGAATTTACTCTTAAATTTGTTTGAACCCGGAATCAGCCCATGTAAAACAGAGTTCCCAGATGTAAAAATCAAAAGACAAATTATTGATCACTATCTGAAAGATATATGTAATTTGACACAACACTACGGAATCTACACCATAGAATTCACCTCACCAAACTCGAATCACCGCAAATATGTAATTCAAACAGACGACCTTGATTTAGAATTTTCAAAAGTATTCTCAGAATATATAAAAAGCATACAATATCATAACTCACAAAGAGCAAACTCCATATTTACTAATGAAGTTTTTGTAATAATATATAGTTATATCTCAATATTAGAAAATGAAATCCCAATCCCAAATGTCTCACCGACAGAGACATCTAAACATATAAGGGTACGACATGAAATTACACTATTTTCAACTTTCCTACATATAATTAAAGAAAATTTCACTAAAGATGAAGTTTCACAACATACAAAACATGACTTACAAAAAATTTTGGCATGGTTTATAATAGATTATTTCACACATAATATAGATTTAATTTCACAAGCAAGTAAAAATTTTAGACCTCAAAATTCAAACGATGATACCGCCATCACAGAACAGTCAGACTACATTTGGGACCCCGAATGGTCTCATTATGCATTCATAAATTTCCCACAATCAATCTCAAGTCAACCAATAAGTACAATATCTTATACAAGAGATTATGTAAGAGTAGTACCATTAACCATTGACGCAACACCATTAAACTACAATACATTTTTACCTGATACTCGAAATAACAGTTTAAACTCGACCGTCATACTCAATGAAAACCTTAATGGAACTAGGAATCTCACTCAACAAGATATTCAGACACCATCACACTTCATAAATGAAGAAATCGTCCAAACAACAACAACTACACAACAAAGTATTTCACCGATACGTCCAAATTTAACAACACCAAGAAATACACACACTTCACTAGCACAGGTAACCTTACAATCAACCGTTAAACCTTCGGTTGCTCCAAAATATTCACAAATGGATTATCAAACATATAGACCCATGACAATACCGTCAAAAACACGCAGAACGTTCACAAGAAACAATTTTGCGGAACATAATTATAATTATACACATTCATCAAAAACAAACTATCCTCCACAAAAAAATAATAATAATCAAATCAGATCTCGATATTGGGATAATCCAATGGCAACAACCAATTCAGTAAATTTTCAAAGTAATTCACATCCTCCACAGGATCGTAGTGAAAATTACCCATTCTTTCAACAAAATAAAAATAAAAAACAAGCACCTCATCAAACGGATTACCTATCCTCTGATGATGATTATTTACAACCAGATAAATTTGCACCATATACCCAAGAATATCGCGGACAAGGAGTACAGAAACCATATACACATCATAGAATTTTTTCTCCACACGAGATAGATACACAAAATCAACAACCAATACAAATGCAAAACCCAATTAATACACAATCTTTTCAACCAATTCAGCCACAAAACCCAATGATTACACACTCATATCAACCAACACAAATGCAAAATGAAATACCACTTCCATATTATCTTCAACAACACGAAATAACAAAAAATCAACTTTCTAATTTTTCACAAATGCCAAATGCAGCAGAATCATTACAAATGACAATGAATCCATACCTTATGGGTGGATCATCAATAACATCAAACAAACCATTAATGGTATTCACAGGAACAGGCCCTGAATATTCTGTAGAAGATTATTTAAATGCAGTAACAGCAAATTTAATTTTAAATATAGGACCTGAACCAATTAATACGCCACTACATCAAAACTGGATACATCGACGCACAGCGTTGATACAGACAACCTTAGACGGCGCAGCCCAAAAATGGTTTTCAGTATTGCCTATAGAAATAAAATCAAATTGGAAGAGATTTACACAAGAATTTTCAAAAATGTTTGACTCCGAAAGAAACAAACAACAACAAAGAATTTTATGTAATGAAATTCGCAGATTACCAAATGAAACCATCAAAAAATTAGCAGTACGTATCGAAACACTAGTTCGAAAAGCATATTCATTAAATACACACGACTATAAAAACACAAAAATGACAGAAATCTTAATGATGACCTTAACACCTCAATTAAGGAAAATAGCAATAAAAAAGAGAGCATCACTTCCCCCCTCAATCCGAGAGCCCGATTTAGATTTTCGAAAACTAGTAGACAAGCTAGAGCAAGCGGAAATCACAATGAAACTTGAAGAAACAGAAAATCAGAAATTACAATATGTTAACCGAATCGAAACAAATACCACAAGTATCAACAATATACAGGAATCAGATACAGACCTTGTTGAAAAAATCACTGAAATACTCAATATTTATGAAAAACACCCAAACTTTAAAGGCAAACCATCTTTCAAAAAATGGTGTAATTATTGCCGACGATACGGACCTAGTATTTCTGAATGTAGACAAAAACAACAAGATAATCAAAACAAACCTCAAAAATATAAAGAACCAAATAAATCATTCTATCAGTACATGAAGAAAGATCGAAATCTACCGAACAAAAATGTATACAGCAACAACAGTTCAGGAAAACCACTTCCGAACAATACCAATTACACGAGAAATCAATCACCATATAACTCAAGTTATAGAGGAAGATCACCAGAACGAAGAAATACACAAAATTCATCACAAAATTATTACAATAGACCAAATAGTCGAAATAACTATTCCAGATCAAATTCAAAAACAACACAATTTGTTTCTAGATCTAATTCCCAACCAAGGAATAGATACTATCCAAACAATCAGTCACGAAACTCATCATATAATAGAAATAGAAACTACTCCAATAATCGAAATAGAAGTTATTCAAACAACCGAAATCAGAATTACCCGAACAATCGATCAAGGAATAACTCATATAACAGATCAAACTATCACAGATCAAACAATAATTATCAAAATAGATCACGAAACAATTCACAAAATCGACATTCAAGTTATAATAATCGTTATAGAAATTATTCCCAATCACCACACAGAAATAATAACCATTATAATAATTCCAACAATCGCCACAGAAGTAGTACACCTAAACATCAAAGACATATAAATCAAGTACAATCAAATCCGGAAACAACATCAGACCCCCCAGGTATTGATGACACAGTAAATGACGAACTACATCTAAATCAAATAAACTGTGGATCATCAGATTCAGAAAGTGAAACAGAAAACACTACCTCCATCAATATGATAACAGTCGAAAATGACTACGAACCTATTATATATGAACAACCTTTTTCATCACATATATATGAAAACCAATTAGAACTCCTTCACAATTATTATATTGAACCCATCCATTCCACACAAAAAACACAAGAAACTAACGAAATCAACACTACAAATAAATCCAATGAAAATGACAAAACAAAATGCTTGAATACAAATCAAATCTATCAAAATATACAAAAAGAACAACCTAAAGAAAAAATTTGGACAATACCATTTCTTTTAGAAAGTCCAAGAAACAAAGAATTTCAACCACAAGATCTTGAAATTGATTTTCTAATTGATTCAGGAGCAGAATCAAACATAATAAACATTCCCACATGGAATGAGATAAAAACATTACACCCAAAACTAACACCTTTTGAAACCTCCAGTAAACTAGCAACAGCACAAGGATCAACATTGGTAAACTATGGAAAAATTCAATTATTTCTCCTCCCCACAAGAACAATAGAGCAGAATAAAATTTTAAATAAACCATTTCAGCAAACATTCCATATCACTGATATTAAACACAATATCATTGGAATACCCTTTATCTCTAAATATATACCAACAATCAACATCTTGAATAGCAAAATACTAATCAAAGATAAATACACAAAAACAAAAGACACATCACTAACATTTTTTCAAAGATTAAATAAACAACCACCATTCTTTTCAAAATTTTATCCAATCTATAACCAACAAAGAAAACACCTGAAACCACTATCAGGAAACATATTTTTCAATAAAACAAGTTCACCAATATGATAAAAAACAAAATAAACAACAACTCTATATGTCAGACTTTGAATTCAAACCTATCCATAAGTTTTTCAAAATCACAATCTCATCCATAAAATATTTGAAAAACTCGAATTCAGATATTATATCTCTACATGTATACAACAATAACCCTATCAAGTAACATTACCTTTAGGACTTTTAGGCTATTGCGAAACCAACGCTACGATATCACCAATACACGAAAAAGAATATCGCGTAAATAATATACTCCAATTATTAGATATTTGTCAATCCACAATTCTTAATGAAGAATTATCCATAAATAATATAATAAGTAATGAAAAAAAAAATACAGATTATTTCACAAAAACCCCATATTTCAAACCAAGAGTCAACATAAATAACTATACAGAGAATCAACAGAAATTTTTAACAATGTTTAACTTCCAACATTCACAAATAACACAAGACGAATTTGATAAATTAGCCAAACAGCTAATAAAATATTCATCAGTCTATGCAACATCCAAGTTTGATGTTGGCAAAATCAGCTCATCACTACATCTCCCATTAAAACCTGACGCAGTTTTCAAAAAAAAAAGAGCAAGTAAAGTACCAATTCATTTACACGATAAAGTAAACAGATTACTCGATATTTTAGAACAATACAAAATTATATCACCGGTAAACAAAGAAGAACAACCAAAAGGTAACACATTTATCAACCCTGTTATCATCCTAGCAAAAGGGGAATCATTAAAAATAGTTCTAGACGCTAGATACCTTAATTCACTACTAGACGAATCAAAATGCAATTGGCCTATTGAACCAATACAAGTTATTTTAACAAAAATAAACGGAAAAAACTTTACAACCGCAGATATGAATAGTGCATATAATCAAATGCCTCTAGATGAACAATCGCGACGCTTAACAGAATTTGTTATTGGAAATCAGCAATATGAATTCAACCGCCTATTCTATGGAATATCCATAGGACCAGCAGCATTTTCAGCTTTTATGAGCAAAATTTTTAGACCACTAATACTCAAGAAAAACGCAATCACTTATTTAGACGATGTTTTTATGCAATCACAGACAAAAGAAGAAATGTTTAAAGTTTTAGAACACTATCACAAAATACTTCAGAACGAAAATCTGAAGGCCGCCCCCAATAAATCACACTTCTTTTTAACACGAGTTAAATTCTTAGGACATAATATAGAAAGAAAAACAATCACTCCATTAAAATCATGCATTGATGCTATTCAGAAGCTCCAACCACCAACAAATAAAAAGAAAATCCAAGAATTCCTTGGAATGTTAAACTTTTTAAGCAAATATGTTTATAAAATGCAATTATACCTAAGACCTTTCTATAATATACTTAGACAACAACATAATTTTGAATGGAATACAGAACATCAAGCACGATTTGAAGAAATTAAAAAAATTCTTAATTGAACAAATTTCGAATACAATTCCAGATCCAAATCAACCATTCTATGCAATGTGCGACGCTTCCAATTTTGGCATCGGCGCAGCATTATTACAATCACACAATGGTACAAACAAAATGAACCTTATATCAGCAAACTCTCGATTATTCACTCAAGCAGAATTACGACTCTCAACTCTAATGAGAGAATGTACAGCCATAATATATACACTAACAGAATATGAATTTCTGATACTTGGATCAAAACATCCAACAGTTCTATTTACAGATCACAAACCAATCATTTTTCTCTTTACACAAAAATCCAATCCGAATCACCGAGTTTATAGATTTCAATTAATTCTAATGAAATTCCCAAACTTACATATAGTTTTGGACAGCAGGAAAAAATCTCGCATTACCAGACACATTAAGTCGAAATACACCACCTGAATTACTTACACGTAAAACTACAGTTGAAATACCCAAAAATATAAAATTCTACCTTGCAGAAAACGAAACATCACCCCGACTAGAATGCAAATATGCAGTAAAAACTGACGTTGAACAATCACAGATAAATAATTTACAACACTTCCCACTTTATTTAGATTGCCAAAATAACCACTACGAAGTTGATCTACTTGGAACATCAACTTTTAAACCAATTCCATATTCACAATGGATAAAAAATAACACACAACAAAAAAGAGTAAAACAATATCCACATAAAAAAGACCTTTTTCCATTAATTGAAAAATAAAATCTAACTGATAAAATAAATTTATCAGGACCACAAACAAACGATTCAAAATACACAAAAAATCAAGTTTTTGACCTCCATGACCCACTTGATACAATTCCTTTATCTAAATTAGAAATTGAAAACATTTTTCTCCCCCCAACAGATAAAATAACAATTAATATTTTGAAACAATATCAAAATCTTGACCCAGTAATTAGACAACTAAAATCATGGCACAAATATAAAACTAAACCCGTCAAGGCAGATACAACTATTTTAGGAAATAAAACACTCCTCTGATATTTTCGAAAATTTAATAATACAACAATTAATGAAAACACAGACCTTCTAGAATACCAATTAAATGAATCTACAGTTCCCTGTCTCCCTCTAAGTATGATTCTCATAGCTTTTAATATTTCACATACACAAAACATTAAAGGACACTCTGGATCAGAGAAAACATATTCAAATTTCATACAAAACTTTTATTTTCCAAATGCACCAATTTGGATAAAAGTACTATGCAATGATTGTATAGTATGTCAGCTAAATAAACCTTATCCAAATCAAAAACAAATAGCTCAAAAACAAGATTTTAAAGGACAAAGTTTGTACTTTAACCACCGTATTTCATTTGATACAAAAGGACCAATTTCACCCTCATCCGAAGGAAACTCCTACATTATGGTAATTGTTGACGCATTTACACATTATGTAGCACTTAACCCAGTACCACATTGTAACGCTTATTACGCTTACACAACACTTTATGAACACTGGACAGCTAAATTCGGACTACCAGAAATTTTAGTTACAGACAACGGTACGGAATTCATAAATAATGAAATCATCACACTATGTCATTTATATAACATCAAACACAAACCATGTACACCTCACGCACCTTGGACAAACGGCTTAGTCGAAGGTATGAACCGTTCACTACAAGAATATCTTAGATGTATCATCAATGGAAATGATACAAGATACACCGAATGGTCAGCAGATGTAAAACTATTTCCCTTAGCATATAATTCACAAATCACGACAACTTTAGGAATGTCACCATATGAAATGGTTTTTAATCAAAAGCCACGCAAACCGATCATGTTTACAGCAAACTCTCATAAAAATGCACAAAGTTATTGTCAACCGAATAAAGACTCAATTTGTTATAACCTACCTTTACACACACACGATGAAGATCATTTTCATCACCCACAAATTCTTAAATTAGCCTCCGGTACACACACCGAATGGATTTTAAACAGAGATAAAAAACACAATGAAATTTACCAAAAAGTAACAAAAAAGTTGTTACAAAGGCAAAACATTAATGAACAAATAAATTCACGCTTTACACCAGCCTCCGATTTAAAAATTGGAACATTTGTTTTGATACCCAATTTTAACACTCAAAAAGGAATTTCTAAAAAATTACAACCCCTTCGTAAAGGACCATACCAAATAATTGCCAAACCCACTGACGTCACATATAAAATCACCGACTCAGACAAAAAAGAAATTGTTCAACATCGAAACAACTTATTACCTTATTACCCAAAAGAATACGCACTACGCGAACTAACTCAATTATATTCTTTCACCGGTTTAAAAGTTATTCAAAATAACCCACATATGGAAAATACAACAAAGGAACAACATGACATTCACCTCGAAAACCAAAATAAAAAATCAACTACAACGAAAAACAATACAAAAAAGCTAGATCAAAATACACTTCAAAAAGAAAGAAAAAATAGAAAAATGACAGAAAAAATAATACCCCAAGAACAAATCGACAAATCAGAACATAGAGAGTCATCACGACTTAGAAATCAACCACGTAAAAACTATAAAACATTCATTCCACAATCTAAAATATTAAAGAAAGTCGAATTTCAAAAACAGCTTTAATTTTATATTTAATAATTTTTGCACCTCTGAAATATTTTGAACTTTCATTTTTCAAAATAACATGCTGACAAACACGCAGCGATTCTAGTTCATAACTAGCCAATAGGATTCATCCAATCCATAACCTTCTCTAACTCTAACACAGATCAACTAGACGAACGATATCAAACTCCAGGCATATCTCTAACTATAACTTTGCGACCTCCCGGTCAAAAATAAGCAAACCACTCCCACTTGACAACTAAAATAAATATACCCATAATATCATAACCCTCCCTTATCTAATAACCCAAAGATCAACAATATTTCCCCAACTCAGACCTCAAATATCCCCAAAACAAATATGTTAAATTAGCCTAAAGTAAAAGAACGACCATTTTAATTAGCCTAAAGTATAAAAATCTCAAAAATACCCCAGATCATTTGACAAATAAAAATAAAGCAAAAGAAGACCTCCCGATCACCATAAAATTTGCCCCCAACAATTTTTCACAAAACTCAACCCACTTGTCAAAAAACCAATAAATAATTCGACCACACTTGAAAATTGCCTCAAACAACAAAAAATATTCGATCGAGAAGCCATTTCTTAAATGCTTTTCTCTCAACCAGTCAACATAATTCTTAACATTCTCATAAACTTTTTAACGATATTTAAACTTTTAATCATATTTCTTTTTGATACCTTTGAATCTTTTGTAATAATCTTAATCATTTTTTGCAATATTTTTAAAATTTTCTTCTCCATATTTGAACTATACCTCCAGCTTTCAAAAGCTATTGACTATATCCACAGGTACGATTCACAAAACTTATCTAAATGATACGAACCATTTTTAGTAGAACAGATATTTTCTTACTATTTGTAATTTTTATAACATTTCTATCATCCCTCATCTTGACAATATGCAAATGTATAAAGAAAGCAATCATCACATTCGCCCTAGCCACAATCCTCCTAATTCTTTTTCTAGAAGAATACTATAATAAACATTAATTTTTCCACTAAAGAGTAAATAAAAAACCATCAAAAATTGCTAACCAACAATCACACAGTCAGTCTTCACCGACATCATCCCAAGATAACCCAACACCACCTTCAATTACCCAAAACCCCCAAACATCTACACGAATTTCGTTTCAAGATAACCCATATACCTTTGAAGAACGACACGCTCGCTTATCAGAACCACTAGAACCAGTTCAACGACAAGCACCTCTAAGTGAACCAACATATAACTTATACCCAACATTACCACAAGAATTAAGTAGAATACGAAATCCTAGTCAAAACCAAAATACAGTCGAAAAAAATAGACAAATTATACATCCTCGAAGAAACAGAAATTTTCAAACTCCCCGAGTTCATTTTGATATACCCCAATCACCATCACAAAACACTCCAGAAAACCCCATCGGTATATTGCCAGAAACCCCTACGCTTCTTTCACAACGTAGCACCTCAAGCCTACCATCAGATTACTTAGGTTCAACACCAACATCTGAACAAATACGTGAAAATCCCTTTAACCCTACAAACCAAACATCACGACTACCATATTGGACAACACATTCATTCACACAAGGTGAACCAAATTTAATCAATGATCCAATAGATATTTCTACGGATACAACAACATCCTCATCACTACCAGAAACATTATCATTACCATCAACACCCTCAATCAGCCAGATTTCACCAACACCTTTTAACTTCAATTTTCCAAATAACCTCGACGCTAGATATCGAGAACAATCATCAACAAATATTCCTTTAAGACTAGACTGGAATACATTTACAGCACCTCCACCATTATTTGGACAACACCCAGAAAGTAACCGACTCCACAACTGGGCACTAAATAGACTACAATATAGACAAGACATCCACGAAGACATTCGTGATCATAACATCCAAATACTCCAACAAAATAGTCTACAATTAAAATTTGAAATCACGGTTAAATTAAACAACATTACTCAACATTACTCAACATTACCCTATCCATTAAACCCACCAAATATAACAGCTCAATCCCTACGACCACCATTTATAACAACTGAAGTAATATACAAATACGACAGATATACCAAAAAGACAATTGGTTACATCACATTTTATAATCCATACTCAGGATTGTCATACACATGTATATTCTAAAAACATTAATTTTTCTTCAACTCTTTTTTCTAGTTACCTCCAATCAAAACATAAACCCTTCCCCCCGCACAGGACCCCAAGATTTATTAGTAACACATTACGATTGTGAAGAAAACTAACAAAAAACACTACACAAATATGCAATAAATCAAGTATCACAATGTGAAACAGAACCACAAGCCATAGAAACAACAAATGTAATAGCGACACTCTATTCAAAAGCCCGAGCAACAACAGTTAAAGGATATAAATTTACAGCAACATTTTCTGAAAAGAAAGTACATTGTTCACAAGTCTCTAATGGAAATAAAAACCGACTTGACGACGAATCATTCTACCAGAGTAATCTAGAACGACTTTTACATCTCAATCCCGAAGATTGTAAAAACGAGTTACTCAGACTAAATATCACAAAAAATAAAAACACAGATAGGAAGTTAGTATATTTCCAAGTTTTTTCAGATTCTGTACATCAAGCAGAACTTGAAAGATATCAAGGACATATAAAATTAGATGAAAAATACCCATACAACGGCGCACACGGAAGATTAACTTATGACATACACGATAAACACTGGATACCACATATTGGTATAAATAACCCATCAAACTGCAAAGCAGACACAAAAAATAAAGGATACCAAGAAATAATGTTTTTCGATTGGAAAATACAACTCGAAAAAATACAACTCACACGCGATTTATCAGACAACACAATGATCTATCAAGGAATTAGATTACCTTGTAAAAATGACCAAGGCTATTGTGACCCTACAACACGAACACAAGCAACAATTGTTTGGTTCCCCGAAGACACATGTACAACATTTCAAGTAGCAAAAATACACGCTCGTATGATAAAATTCCACGAAAAATATTTTATACAATCAATTCCATATGAACAAGTAAATCCATCACGAAAACAAAGTTCTAATTTTAGGAACATACACAATATAGAAAATAAATTGACACGTTTTCAAATATACCAAGAAACAGAACTTGCATGTAAATACAGAAACCCACTTCACAAAACACAATACTCCGAAATATTAGTTGAATACAAACAAGGATTCGACATGACCACTGGAAAAGTAAAAATCGACCCATACGCCACAAGTCATCCTATAAACGAAGGAACATCATTCATATATACCAGTTGATTTTCAAAAAAGTAAAGGTCAACCTGGTGGACATCTAAAACCCCATGACACTAGAAGCACACGTTTACAAGAACTATCACTAATGAATAGTACATATTTCGGTAATATCCACTATGATATTCACCTAGATATGAAATTAGACTACACAATTAGCCGCATTTTTCAAGAAATGTCACTCTCCGAATTAGAAACACTTCACCAACTATGCGAATTAGAAAGAACACAAATCCTACAATCACTTGCACTAGCAGTATTAAAAATACCCTACGCAGGATATTTACTATCAAGAAATAGATCAAATTTTTTAGACTATGAAGGAAACATTTTATGGTTTTATACCTGTACCAAAAAAGTATCACCACTATATATTTTTGAAGATAAACGATGCTATAAAAGAATCCCTATCTTTTATAAGAATAAAGTACATTTCGTTGACACACTTTCAAGGAGAACCTATTTCTGGGATACCGCAGTCCCATGTGGATCAGAAAACAGCCACAATGTAGTACAACTGAACCCTGATGAAAATAAATATTACCTTCTTACCCCATATCCCACATTAATGCAATCACTCAAAAAATTTTCACCTGAAAGCATTAGAGCTATTGTTCGAAACCCAAATATTGACTTACAATCAATTGGAATATATTCAAAATCCGATATACAACATCACATTAGAACACAACAATTGCAAGAATTATTAACACAAATGGACACTATACAAAGACAATCAATTGATCAAAACTTACGCAAACTTGCCGAAACCGCAGGATTTACAGATATTTATACACAAGATTATAGCGGATATTTTAAAGACATTAAAGACTATATATATCTCAACGGTGAAAAATACCGACCACAAGATATCTCACCTATAAATATTTTTAGTTTTGTTACACTCAAAAATGAAATTCTTGATTTTCTAGGATGGCCCTATTACATCTTAGAAAAATTAACTATTTTATACGCAATGTTTAACTTTATAGGATTTCTTTTTTCACTTTTAAAAGGAATCTATAACACATGTGCTATACACACACAATTCAATAGACAAGCAAGTGTAGCACGCATACTATTTGCAGGTTTTTTTGGAATTTTTTCATCATCAATCAACCAAATTCTTTTAGACGCACAAATAAAGGAATACAACACAAAAATAGCAACAAGACAGAACACATATGACGAAGAACATAACAATGTAGACATAACGCCTACAGCACCACAGTTACCACCTCTACCACATAACCATCCATTATCACTAGTCCCACGAAATTTTCGAAATTTAGCAAAAACACATAATCCAAATTTCAGACCAACCATATCACAAAGCCCCATTCAACATATAGTAACACACAATTCACTAGATGAAAATACATATGAACAAATTATAGAACAACCCCATACCACCGCTTTTCAGTCTCAAAATAATAATTTTTTTAGCCCACGATGAGCCGACAACTTGGATCCCTACACCGCTCAAATTCCCACCCAACCAACCTCAACACTCCAATTACAATAATTCCACTTTTTGCTTTCCCGCCTCCCGATTTCCCAACCAATAATATAATATCAGGCATGAATTCAGACACTAATTCACATATCTCAGTTTTATACTCCATCTCACAACTCAATAACCCAGATATTGAAATCCCTGATGAATTTGCCGACTCTGAACCATCTCCATCCAATAATTTTCAAACCAATCCCTCAGTTTTTTCGAAACCCCCTTTTCAACCAATCCCACCAAATAACCCACTCCCATCCATTTCTACACCCTCCTATGCTTCACAAGTTACCCCAAACTACTCTTCACTTCATTCAGACCGATCATCCAATTCTCCAGACACCCCCCAAATCTCCCAAGAACTAGATAATTTTATCACCTTACAACAACAACCCTTCCACCTTGACACCTCAACTATAAACCAGATTTCATCAACCATAGAATCATCAAACCCACCTACCCCTACACCCTCTTCAGCTTATACCGCATCATTAGCACCATCATCCACATCCACCGAATCATCAATTAGCACTAATAGAGCTTATCGCACTTTCAAAAGAAAATTCCCAAACCATCCATTTTCAACAAAACCAGGAACAGCCCGTGAATATATTAATCATCCAAATCACACTAACACGAATGATTTTTTAGCCATCACCTTACCCTCATTTCCACAGTATACTTTGAACACCCCTAACGACACTAACAACACACGCAGTTTTGTAGATGAACACGTTTTAATGCCTACACTTCAATGGACATCATATTATCATTTTACTAACCCCCTTTGCCTACCTTTATCTAATACTCACATCGATATAGAAAGAAATCAAGATATGCTATATCGACTCACTACACCACTAACACATAGACAATTTACTTATATAGGATATAAAAACTCACTAAAAACATACACTGCACCCCGAGCTAACGAATATACGCTAGAATATTACGATCATAACATCATCCGAGCTAACCAAGACCAATTTTTAGATGATGACCGTTTCGCTAACCCACAAATCACAGAAAAATTTTTCATCAAAACACCATATGTTTTTACACTCAATATATTTGATCGCAAATTCGACCACATCATTTCTGAAGCACTAACCGACACACAAGCTTATGAAAGTTTTGAAGAAAGATTTAAATTATTTTCACTAACCTTTCATTTCCTTGCACCATATGAACGAGATTTGCACTGCTCACATGACATTATGTTACGCACTAAACAAACCCACACATATACATATTACCGCTTCATACAAAATCACTTTGACCTACACACTCCATCAAGACAACCACACCACCGTTTTCAATTTATTAACTCTAAATACACATCACCATTTTTTCTTAACTTCACATATTGCATCAAAGATACTAACCTTCACGGTATTCTTCGCAATTATGATCCCATAACCCAAATGTATATTTTTGTCCCATCACAAAGACCTTCAACGCAGAAGAATCCAGACCCTTCCTTATCCCACATGAATTTGTTCAACCTATAGAAATCCCCATATTAAATTCATCCACAACACTAAATATAACCACAAATTATATAATCTCATCCAAAACACACCTTATGAGTTTGCAGTTGGCACTGAAGAACTAAAAACCATTAAAGCACTTCAATTGCTTTGGCCACTGCTTCAAACTAAAAACATCATTCGCATACTAGCAAAGTTACTAACAAATTCCGACATAATCCACGACATCTTCCCCCACGGTTTTTTCCCCGACGACTAACAGGTAAGTATAACTTATACATATTCTTAACTAATAAATTCAAATTAAAAAACTAACCATTCTTTATCCATGTTTTATTTAGATTTTTAGTCTTCATCTCACGATCATCTGCAAAATACACAAAAGAAAAATAAAAAATAGAAAACTTCTTCAAATTCTTCAAAACTCTAATAATATTTTACACTAGATAAATTCAATAAAATTCATACCAATGTAGTAAATTAATTTATAAATTATTTCCCTAAAAGCAGTAATTCTAATAATGATGAAAATTTGTAACTTAATTTTTCCCCAAAACTAGCAGTAAAATTGAAATTCTATGTAGTAAATTGATAAGACGAAAATGCAGTACTAACCTTTTGATATTTTCATTCACTCGCACAAGAATTCTATCCAAACTCGCACAGCTCGCCCACGAAGAATTGTTTAAATAATGAATTTCAGTTTCAAGTTTTCACACTCAACAACTCTAACACACGATAACAAGTTTCAAACTTTCCTTTAACCCGGTTGGAAAGGAATTGTATACTAAACCAAACTAATCAACGCAGCTTACTAAACACCACAAATCATAAAATAACAGCATGACTAAGAAAAGGAAACCAACGGTACCCAAACCGGATTAACCCAGTTTAAAACTGGATAAATTATTCTTTTGAAGACTATTATAAAGTCTAAGAAAGAAATAATAAAACACAAAAAAGTCGAAAGACAAACCCATACCAAAAACAATTTGATTTTTGAAAAAAGGACACAACCAACGAAACATAAGAAAAACCACAATAAACCAAACATAAAACGTTATCTCATAACAGGACCTCCCACAGAAACGGCACGAAATCATACTCCCACTCCTAGCCTAACCCACCAGAGAGGACGTCCTGAGCATGCTCTATAGCCGGCCTAACCCACCGCGCTACATCCACGCTTTGTGACCACACTTCTATTTTTAATAAGAGGTACTCAAGGGTGAGTAACTCTTCAAAATAACCGAACTAAAACAAAAAGCCTTTTGTGAAAACAACTAACCAAAATCATAATTAAAACACCAAACTAATAAAAATTTTATAAAATGTAAATTATACCTTGCAGTATATAGATCAGCATACAACACCAAAAACGAACATCCAAAGACAAAATGACCCCACTACACTCGAAAAAGAATGGCCAACCACAATCAATATGCCGCCCACAATCACAACTCAAAGGATTTAGAGTACGACTTGACTTCGCAGAAAGGACTTCATTGAACTAGACCAATGACCACCTCGATGTTCAAGTATACGTACAGATCCGAGTAACCAGGCATCCCCTCCACGCACAATCTCCACGCCATTCCCAGACAAGGTCAACCCAAAAGAAGTTCTCTATATGAAACAGAAAAACCTGTCATTGCCAACCATTCTGAAATCAGATTTGAGTTTGTTGCGAAAACCCAGTCGTTGTCATAAGAAGACACAACGATTGAACCTGGAACTTCTCTAACAAAAGAACCCAGAAGAAATATGATGTTCGCCAAATACCAACGTTCATCATCCATCCTTTGAATTACAGAAAGACTATTCTAAAAAACTCTGTAAAACCCGGATGGGTGGAACCAGATCTAAACTACATTTTACGATTGGATAAATTAGATATTTTACCACTGTAAAGTATTTAATATTAACCAATCATGATCCATCTAACTAACAACCCACTTATTTGTAAGTGCTGAAATTACTTGTAATTTCAGCACCAGAGAGATTTGAATTTAACTTAGAAATTAGTTGACTCTCCAAGAGGACTTCAGCAGCCGCAATAAACCAGTATACCTTAGATCTATTGAGCCTAGCAGAGACTAGTTAAACAACCTGAGACTAGATAGTATAAGAGTAAGATTAGGATCGGTATTAGACTAAGAAGTTGCACGAATCTATCCGGCCGAAAATAAGATAGCGTGACGAGCAGACGGTGTACCCTATCCGAAATTACTCTATGAGTTAACCACCTTGGTCCTAACTCACTCCGAAATCGGTACTTAAATTGAAATTATGATTCAGAATTAAAAATATAGTCCAAAAACCAATTGAGCCAAAACTTGATTCGGTAATACTAGTTCCCATCAAGCTTTTCAATTCTGCCAGTTTGCTTTTGTCATTCTTTAAATGGGGAAAAGATTTGTAATTTGGCATTTTTTAAATTTTTGAGTTTGACTGATTTAAAAGCCCCGTGAACCCAAAGCTTCGGTTTTCTAGTTGAGACAAAAACTGGTTTTTCCAAACGCCTGGTATATATGGTGAAAATTACAGACGACTTTTAAGGGTGAAACCAGAAACAAGCAAAAAACTTGTTTCACGAAACTTTGCAGGAAACCCCAACTTGTCAAGTTTCCAACCCCAAGTGAGCTGTTCGAAGTTCTAAAAACCCGTAGAGTAATTTCATATTAAGTAATTTTTTCACTCGATACGCTATCTTATTTTCGGCTGAATATACTTTTGTGCATCTCTTCAGTTTCGTACCGATCTTTTTCTTACTCTTATTTTCTAGGTCTCAAAATATCCTGATAAAATACTGGTGGTAAGAATTTTTATTTGGAGAACAACTTGATTTTCTTCGATATAAAAATTCTGTGACTAATAACATTCAAGACTTTGCTATTAAGTATATAAATGTAAGTTATGGAATATGATTGGCTAGTAATAAATACCTTACAATCACATTTTACATCAAAGATGGTTGTGGATGGTCGCACTCATCCAAGATTAACTAAGAGCTTGAAATGTTTTCAAATTAAAACGCTTCATTTATTTTCAGTACAAAGTGCTCGGTTGGGTTTCTTCCCTATACTGCATGTTTCAATCGTGATTGGGCTGCGCACCGTCCTTTTTGTCTTGAAGTGTTTTATGTGGTGTTTATCATTCAACGGGTAGTGTTTGCCACAGAGGATTGATCGCTCAATTGTGCGCAATTCCGCATTTGAGTAGATCGTATATGGTTTGATGAAGAGACGGAGCAACATTTTTATTCAAGTTATCTTGAACTCAATCTTCTTCCTTTATGAACAAACCATGTTGGGTTGATTGTCTCAGCATGATTGTCCACACTGAGTCTGGTGGTTTCTTTTTGGTCACTATTGTTTTGCTTCGAAGTCTGGCATTCGCTGTACCATTTAGATATAACATCATTATGCTGTTTGAAGTTTTTGCTATAAGTTTAATAAATTTATAGAGTTTTCTTATTAGTTTGTTAATTTTGGATATTGGTCAACTCTAGAATCACTCAGAGTAAAAACTATGCGGGGTTTGAGCGGGTGACAGCACGGTGGGTTAATCCGGCTTTGAACATGATCCTTAGCTGGTAGGTAAAACCAGTTGTGGGGAGTACACTATTGATGGGTAATTCTGCTGACGGGACTTTCTCCCTTTTTGTTTTTGATCCGTTTTTCTGGGTCTCATTTGGGTTTTATGACTGGGTATTATATTTCTTTCAATTTGTCTGAAAATTTTTATTTTTCGCAGTAATTTAATTGTAGCCTCAGATCAGATGTTACAGGGCTATCGCGGGCTAAGTCTTGTGGGCTATCGTTGCCCAATCATGCTCTAGAATAACCATGAATGTTCAGCCCTACTTATATATTTTTAGGCAGCGACAGGAAGTGTCTTTTTGTGACACAAGGCTGAAAGCCACCTCTCCATCGTCCTCTGAGCTGATCATCATCGCCTCCAAACCTTTCATCTGATCGTACGCAATCATCCAATCTTTTTGTTACCGCAACCGATCTACGTAGTTCGGCAACACCTCTACTCTTGATTCCTGCAAAAAGACCTGTGCACGTTCTTTTTTGTATACTTTCTAGGCACGTTTCTAAATCCTTTCCAGGCAGTCATAATTTCCGTGGGAGAACAGGATCCGCGTGAGCCGTCCCGGTCTCATATTGGGCCGGAATAGCCTGTAATCTTTCGCGTGCCTCTTCATGTGTTGATTAGCATGAGCGTACAAACAGAAAGTTAGCATGGCTCCGAACCAAGAGAAAAATCGAATGGTTTCTGTTGGCGTGGCGAATGCTTTACAAGCAGTCTCGAACACATCCAGCTTTTCAGAATTGTCTCTCGCGAGGATGTTTTCCACTATGGGTGATTCAGTCTCTCGATAGTTCGCGACATTTTCCTCAATGCAGCAAAATGCCAACATAGAGCTCACTATGCATCAAGTGAACTTTTGTTGATGGTCCAGCTATCCAAATGATTTAATTTCTTCTGCGTCCCAGAACAGGCACAAGTTGCTCTTTTCATGAAACAACAAAATCTGCGCCTTGAATATTCAGCATGAGTTGCACCAGTCTAATGCTACATGAGTGACAAGTATATTCAATATGAGTCACGTTGATCTGTCTAGCGTTCCTCTCTCCGGAAGCTTCCAACAACGACTCGAACTTCATCATCATCGCGTGAACAGTATTAGATTAATCCATCACAGAAGCGTTTTTTGTTACTTTTTATTGGTAATTTGCCTCTCGAAAATGCTAGAGTTCTATTTTTCGTAGCTTAGGATCCCCCCATATTTTACTTAGCTCCTCCTCTTTTCCCCAGGCATAGCTCCTCATAACTTTCTCAAGAGTCTGTGTGAATTACGAGACATTCTGACTAAGCATAACCATTTTGGTTACAAGAATGCTATATCAATCAGGATTCTCTGACTGGCAGCCTCCACCACTGTCTTGTGTGCTGGATAGACACTTTCGCAGAAACTTGCGAGGACCGGCGAGAGATTTCGCGTTGACTTGCAGGCTATAACCATCGCTCGCGGGGAAGCCAACTCTGCCTCTTATTTTCCAACACTTGATGTGCTTCTGATTCATCTGTAACACACCTGGCCAAGACACCTTCAATGATGTTTGAAATCCAATTGCTCTAGAGACTCCAGACTACATAACCTCGAGAAAAATCCAAAGGAGGAGGCCAATTTCATGGCCGTTCCCTCTTAACAAATCGCCAGGATCTGCACATGGCTTCTGTCCAACTCGGTTATATCAGCCAACCACGTGGCCAAGTCTTTGCTCTGCTTTGATTGAATTTTCACTCAAGTTATACCATCACATCGATGGGCGCCATCATTAACTTTTATTTCTAAATAGTCACTTGGCTCTACCTTATTTTTGTTTGTCGATTGGTGGGGCCTAATCAGTTTTTGCACCGTACTTGGGACTATCAAATCTTCAATCTTCTCTGGCATCAGTCTAACTTTCTCTGTACAGTTACTGTTCAAATTGGCACACCAGGATGGTCTTAATAATTTCAGATTGCGCTAGGTTTGTATTCAAGACATTCTCCCCCACTCCAAGTCGTAATTCGACATTCTTTCCGGACCTTAGAATGGATATTAATCTTGAGTCATCTTCTAGAAGCTGGTCTGTGTCGGTTTTTCTCTCTCAAGAACTTCGATCTCCTAAATTTTTGCCATCCAGAACTTCAATGAGACCAATTGATTTTCCCCTTCAATAGATGGCTTGGACAAATCTTCTGACTTCATCTTGGTCGATGGACATCGTGACTGTTGTCAAGCTTCTTGCTTGAAAACCGTCTGATCTCATCAATCTTAGTTTTTTTCTCCAGTTTTTTTCTGGTCAGCTGTTCAGCTGGTCAGTCTGTTCAGCTTTCTCCGTCCCTTCGCTCTGATAGACATCCAGAATTACGCTCGACACTCTGTTTTTTATCGCCTTTTTCTTCGATGTCGTCAGATGACATGTCCAGATAGTTGAGTCTGGAATGAATGACACGATCCATCCCACAGTATACTCAGCGTCTTTTCTCTTTCCGATGTCATCGCGAACCATATAATGCGCCAACATATAAAAAATATTCAAGATCCTGTCCCCAGCTTTTTTCTATCCTTCGATGTGAAATCTGAAAAAGTAACGCCTGCTAAGCACCAGGTAAACAGCAAATGATTTTCGGTCTTGATAAATGGATTCGCGAGCAAAAATTTTGATGTGAGGGGGCCCTCATCTCAGTCTCGAAGTACTCTTGTAGTAACTTTCCTTGACAAATCAAACTCCTTGCTAGTTTGCTTCGTCAATCAAGACTACTTTTTGGGTTGTTTTTGGATGGCCCAGTTTGCTTCTCTTCGCTTCACCCTTATCTTGGTGTTCCAGGCTCTTTCGCATCTCCTCGACAATATCATAAGCTATCCACCACGCGCTAGCCTTTTCTCAAGAGGTACATAAGTCACTTGTTCGCTGATTTCTTGGTAAAAACTGTGTATCTACTCTAGGCTGACACCATTTTCTACATTTGTCCATTGTAGGGCCTCCATTTGTCTTTGTTTTTGTGTTCTGAGGTATCCTTCTGTTATTGTCTCTGGTTTCGTTATGTTCTCGAGCTCCTTTACTACTTCTTTTGGCTTTCTGGACGAGGAGTTGTCCCGGTACGCAGAAGTCTTCCATCTGGCGATTATCATCGGGGGTGTCTCTTCCAAGAAAGCTTTCGATACGGCTTCAGTTGAAGGAATTCGTACAACTGATTCCAATTTGCGTTTCCATGATTTCGATTCTTTGGGCGGAGAGGTCGAGGTGATCACTACGGACCTTGCTTCTTTGTCTTATTCATTATCCGCCAATTTTCACAGAACCCCCTCCCTGACCTCAAGCCTGCTGGTTTCATCAGGCCTAGTTTTATCAAGCATACTAGATTTTTTTTGGGGAAGGAGGCTTAGG
Organism: Symsagittifera roscoffensis; assembly: GCF_963678635.1. Taxonomy (NCBI): domain Eukaryota; kingdom Metazoa; phylum Xenacoelomorpha; order Acoela; family Convolutidae; genus Symsagittifera; species Symsagittifera roscoffensis. Next base: position 43,659,277 of record NC_087070.1, on the reverse strand, counting down.
TGTAACGAGATCATTTATCATTTTAGTAGAAAAATCTTTTTTTGTTCCGTGTTTTTTTTGTGTTTGAATTTTTATAGTAGAGTTGTCTTTACGAGCTCGAGGAGCAGTTGCAACTCCTCTCTCCTTCATTTCTCCAATCTTGTTCAGGAGCATTTATCTAGCATCAGGATCTAGACCTGTTCCTATTGGCACAGTTTCGCCGTATTCCATCACCACCCCCACAGCTCGTCCTTGCATTGGTCCTGTGACCTTGTCAAGAGCAGTGGCGCTGTGATGCCCAAATTAGTCGTTCTAATAATCAGTTATTGAGCCTGATAACACGTTCTTTTTCAGAATGATTTTCAATTCAAGTTTCAAAAAATCAAACAAGTTGTCCAGATTGGCTCTTTCAGGACCTGGTTCAGTTCTTTTTTTTAATAGTAGGAGGATCCAAAACTTTGGATGTTTTCAACGGGGCCCTTCCTGCGCTCTCTCATTCTGGATTTCATTTGGTACGAATTTTTAGGTCAACCTTGTTCGGGCTCTGGGCCTTTAAGAACAGCAAATCACCGCTCATGCGTTCCGTCAAGATGCTTTTCTCGCACCAATTCAGACTAATTCCATCCTAGATGCAGACGAGCCTGATGTTCAACAACGAATCTCTAGAGGCCGAAAGTAACGGGCCTGGAAACTTAAAGGTTACGGCGGGACATGGAGGCAGGTTACGAGTTCGCCAAGACATATTACCATCCCTAGAGGATCTGAACGCATTACCAAGCATAGGTCCAGGAGTAAGGGTACGCCGTCGTTGTAAGCTTCGAATTCGGCCTTCGTCTTTGATATCTTGGTCACGAAGTTCTCAACAGTCCCCTGGTCGCTGAGAACAGCGTTTCAAGATCACGATGACCCATTTTACACCCGGGACTCAAATATCAAGTATCTGCAGTAGGCTCCTGGTTTTTAACTCGCCTTCCGCTTCATCCGTCCAGAATCCGGCCACAGTGGTTTCACAAACATTCCTACACTCATCTGGCACACATCTGCTCTTTCCAGTGCCTTTTCAAGAATTCCCACATCTGAAACCTCAAGAGGTGGACGCCTTCTTCATTTCGCTTTTCTACTCTTTCTAGGCTTGGTGTCAGAAATGGCCATTGAAAATTATCACAGGGGCCCCAGTTTGTCAGGCTCCCGAAGTGATCGCTAAAGGGTTGGTTTTCACTGATTGTGGATTACGCTATTGTTCCTGAAGCCACAACTTCGATGACAGAGGGCTTACTGCTTGCTGTTTGTCAGGTTTGTCTGCTCGTGTTTTAAACTGACTTGCCAGTTTCGAGATCTCGGGACCCAAGTATTTATCGATCTTTATCTATATATCCACAAAAGCACAAGAATTTCTCTCATTGAATGGGAGAAATCTGCCCAACATGCAGCTAGCTCCAATTTGAGGGGCCTCAAGTCTTTTAATTCTAGGTATCTGCTCGGATCTTTTCTCAGCATTGTTTCTCCAGTATCTTTAGCTATGAGAACCAACATGGGTTACACAAATTTCAGTGCTGCTGGCAATGCGGTGTAACCGGGTGAGAACGCACTGTAGTTTTTGATCAAAATCTGGCTACTCAATCAAGAAGATGTTCCTATCAGATCCGAGCTCGCCACTTTTACTACTCTAGCAGCACTCGTATTCTGATAATCATAGAGAGCCAAAATTTTGCTACATCCGAGACTCCGAAATCTTCTCCATACCGAAAATCAAAATTCAAGCTAGAGTCAGCGTAGGCCGAGTCTGCTACTTCCATCGTCTTTGGCTCCAGAAACCCTTTGGCTCCAAATTTCCATCGTCTTTGACTATTATTTGGTGCTTGGGGTGACTACCAGCAGTATCTTGGAACTTACGCGATTTCTGGGGGGTTCTGCAAACTACCTCAAGCTCTCGAGATCCCTTTGTTGTCTTTCAATAATTTAAAATTTCGAGATCTCTGCAGTTGTGGCTCGGGAATAGTTCAATTCGTAATCCACGCAGTAATTGCCACTCAAGTCGTCGTAATTCAGCTGAGCCAGTTGCAATGCAGCCCTTAGCTCTTGTTCGAACGTTAGTTTTGCACGGTTTGTTTTGCCCAGCTGCTCTAAATAGCGGGATCTATAGGACAAATCCTTTGTCCATTAGCTACTCTTATCTACCTTTGTGTTGTCCCTTCTAGAGGTTGCTTTCGTCTCAGGGTTTTTGGATGAGGCTTGACGGGCTGGACTCCTGCCTGAACTGTCTCTAGAACTCCTGCTCTCGGCTCTTCTAGAACTTAACAATCTAAATGTTATGAAAATCGTCCACTCTGTGGAAAGGTCCCAGGGAAAGCTCCCAGAGGTCCCACTCTGGATCAAGTATCTTTCCAGATTGTCAAAAGGCGACTGACAGAAGAAGTTAGCCAGTCCTCTCCAATTATAAACAACTATCATCACTCCCTATATTTTTAAAATTAATGGAACGCCGCTTGTTCATTTAATTATACAGACAAGATCCCAATTTGATTTTCGAAAAAAACGGTCATGCGTCATAAAGTTGCTGGTAATCCTGGACAAATTATACCGGTCCATTAAAAACAGAGGTCAAGTGGATATACAATTGAATGGACTAGAAAAAATCCTTTGACAACGTTGAACACGGAATCTTCTCAGCTAAGCTATTCACGCTTGATATCAGAGGTCATTTATAAAAACTGATGAAATCTTTCTTGTCTAACAGATACTAAAAGGCTAGAGTTGGTGAACTATCCAGTCCGTTGTTAGTAACAAGTGATGTGCCCTAAGGATCAAATCTTGCTAGTCTACTTTTTGTTTTTTACATCAATTACTTTTCTGACTTGTAAAAGATTTCTTTCCCACTTTTATGCGCTGACGGCGCCAAATTCATTGCAATCAACAAATCCAATCTTAGTTTCCAAAACGATTTTTGCCGCATTAAGAAGTAGAATTACAAACTCCATCTACCTCTGTGTGTGAAGAAGAGCTTACACAATTCCATGATCAACTCACCCAAAAGTTTATGTTTCTCTGGTGAGATGATCAACAAAGTGTGTGCAATTCGACCACAATGACGAAAAATACAAATTAGTAACATCATTAACGAAATTTTCTTAGAGCAGTTCAGTGGGATAGTTAACTGTGTCGGACAATTAACATTGTTTTTTTGTTGAATTGAACAATTTTGAGAGGTCTATTTGGATTTACGTTACTTTTTTTCTATGACACGTAACGATTTTCTATTTCGCAGCAACTAAAACCGCTAAAATCAGAGAGGAGATTTTCGCTGATCAGTAATAGAGGTGTGACAAAGCAGTTCACGATAATCAGCGGAGCTAACGGGAGAATTTGATGCCCTTCCTGATCGTGAAGAAGACGTTTCTTTACTCAGATTCAACAATCTGGAAGGGTACTTTAGAACAACTTTAGACTGCATTTTAACAACTTTTAGCTTCCCGGAATTTCCTGAATTGAATTAATTTAACATCAAGTTTATTTTCAGAGTGAAAGGGTTGGGTTGATCCAACTCCGATGAATAAGATAATTTTATCTACTGAACAAAAACAATAGTAATTCAATAAATAGGAAGTAGCCGTACTTTCAGGAGTTACCTCGTGGTCTGGGGACATGAGACCCAGTCTTGAGCTCACTATTTTGCATATAACTAAGTAAATTTGCCCGGTTTGGCTGATAACCTTTAAGTTGACTTCGTCGACCCGATAATACTTCAAGCACACATTGAACTGGCTTTGGTAGAGACGGTTAAAAGCATGTGAAGTTATGTTTAGATGAGGGCCATTCGTTTTAAAAACTAGTTTGATTTTCCGTTGGTATTTGATTGCGGGCGAATTTTACAACTATGTTTTTGTGGCGCTCCTGGGTGTTATTCAAAACATTATGATCGTCGAATCCATTAAAGAAAGCACTCTGCGTCGAGCGGATGCTCTGAAAAAAGCTCTTAATCAAGGGTCGGAAGGCTTTTTAATCTAGTTAGGACCAAAAATTGTCGTATTGAGAAGGGTGGGAGGATCGGCAATCCCGTCGTTGCCTGAGTGTTACATGACCAAAAACAGTTGAAGTCATACAAAAAACCTAAGAGAAAGTAGTAAAGTACCCAAGAAAAAACCAAAATAAGTACAAAAACACCGAAAAATAAATAAAAACCAAAAAATGTTTAAAAAAACTTTAAAATCTCTAAAAATCTTCCACCCAGACGAGATGTGATCCGACCTTCCCGTTTGTTTTTAGTAGATATTTTTTGTGGTAAAGGCATTAATATTAAACGAGATAGTAACGATTAAACTACAGCCTTTTCCTTTTGCCTGTACTGTAGGGTTGTTTGAGTATTTAAGCACGTTAATGCTGATTTGCGCTCAATGCGGAAATGTCAAATGAATGGATTAGAAGACTAATCCGGCAAGCAGTGAAGGAAGCAGTAGAAAGAGTCTCAAGGACAGCAATAATTGACCGTTCGGTATTATTAACAAGTTTTATATCCTTTTTGGTAGAGAAATTACGATATCAATCTGTGAGAGGCTCGACAGTGACTGCACTATAGTGACCATCCGCCGAGTTGAGATTTTCTGAGTTATTCAATTAAATTCGGCTATTGAACAGAGCCACAGGGGTATGATACTTTTTTTACTACTGCTTATACTACCTGTATTAATAATCCTATTCCGTTTTACTACTAAAAAGACCGTAAACAGACCTGTTTTTAGGGTCAAAATTTTGATATTTTAACCCCCCCACAAAACGCCATTTTTTCGTTATCTATATCTTTGAAAGTGAAAAAATGCTGAAATAGTGAGTTAATTTGCCCTTCGACTAATATATAATATCAGGTTTTAAGTGCGGACGTTATTAGAAAAAATCCAATTTTTCGTGATTTTTGGAAAAACGAAACGCCGCAAAATAAGAAAAATTTTGGTATGAAAAACTGTGAGATAAAAACTGTTGTCTGGAAAACAAACACTAGTGAGTCGACAGGTTTTAGAATCCGTTTTCCATCAATCTTCCTGATTCCAATGGAATCGGACTTAACGAGTTTGATTTAGTGGATTCATTAATCCGGAGATATCCTGTTAGCCTTTTTTTTGAAATTTTTTTTTGCGCTGAAATGTTCTTTTTTTAGTTTTTTGCGTCAAACTAGAAAATTTAGGCCTTTTGAGCTCGAATTGATAGTTCTTAGGCCAATAGGACAAGAACTGCAAAAAAAGTTAGGCCGAACCTATACGTTTGAAAATTTTTTGAATTAGGACAAAAGACGTTTTACTTCATAATTATAGAATCACTGGACCAATCCAATTTATTTTGGTATCATTAAATTAGGAGTTAAACACGTTTGAAATTTAACTAACTGTTTTTTGGAAGACTTTATCATAGAAAGCTTTTTGGAATATTTTTAGTAAAAACACAGGTTTTGACGATAGACTTTTTTCTATTCATAAAATTTTTGGACAGCCTTTATAATCCTACAAAACGCTAGCAGCGGTTGAACAAGGCACTTTTACGTTTTTTTTCCACGATAAAGATGGGCTAGCAAGCCTTGAAATTGACAGTCAAATCGCAAATAAGCTTATCAAATCACATCCCCTAGTTAAGGGAATCAGTAAAATAAGCAGCTTAGCTTCAATCCGGAAGGGTCCAAATTCAGAGCGCACCCTTTCTAGTTGGTCAATTTTTCATAATAGAGTACTACTTTTGTAACTGGAAGGGTCTCGGTATAAATTTTTGTCAACTCGGACAGGTAACAATTTTGCCAACAAGGAAGGGTCATATTTTTTCCAATCCGGAAGAGCCATAGTTTTGCCTATTTGGAGGGTTTCCAATCCGGAGAGATCCTGTTTTTGTCAATCCGAAAGGGTCATTTTTTTGCCAATTCGTAAGGGTCTAAAACTTTATACGAAAGCAAGACAATTTAGCGGATACTTATTAGGATTTTCGGACAAATAGGAAGGCCGAGAAGGACAGGGATGACATGCTTTTAAATAGAGATCTAAGCCCGGAGAGTTGGCCTAATCAAAAACAGAACTCGACATTGAACTAATTTGGATTGAAATTTGAAACTGATTTTTCTGGAAGATTGGTTGCCTTGAGATCCAGCTCGGGTAATCAGAAGGCAGATAGGTAAAACTAAACTCAGTGGATGCAATAGACGCCCAGTAGAGAATGAGAAACAGCATTCAGGTTTTGTCTGAATAGGGCTCTTTTAGAAAACAGTTCGAACAGAACTGGATCTGTTTAGTCGTTACAGAGTTAAAAAACGTCTTTTAAGTACACTCAAAAAGTTTTCAAACTTAAAGGTTCCTCCTAACTTTTTCCGCAATTGGTGTCTTACTAACCTGAAAAGTAGTGATCCGATTTCGAAAGGTTTATACTCGCTTCTAGTTCAATGCGAAAAAAAAAGATCTAAAAAATCTGCCAAAAACAATGCTACTTGGACCCCTCCGAATTGATGAATCCACTAAATCAATTTTGTTAAATTTGATTTCGCTGGGTTAGGAAGATTCTTGGAAACGGTTTCTAAACCTGTTGATTCACCAGTAAATGTTGTTCGAGCAACAATTTTTATTGCACTAACTGAAAAATTTCGAAAAATTTTATTATTTTGTGGCGTTTCTTTTTTTTTCAAAATCACGAAAAATCCAATTATTTCCAACCACGTCCGAACTAAATTCAACCGGTTGCTTGAGTTATATTAGTCCAGTTAAAACGTAACTCACTATCTTAGCGCTTTTTTTTTTCAAAAAATGCCGATATCTGAAGAATTGCGATTTGTGGGGGATCAAAATATCACTATCTTGACCCGAAAAACCGGTCTGTTTACGGTCTGTTTGACTGAAAAACGGTCTAGGAATGTTAATACGAGTAGAAAATTAGGTATTAAAAATAGTTTTAAACTCCTTCGGGTCCATTCAACATCTGAACTAAGGTGCTTAACTCGGAAACTCGCAATTCGGAAACTCTGTGCCAAAAGAGATACAAAACTTGTTAACGATACCCAACAGTCGATTATTGTTTTCCCTGAGACCCTTTCTGCTACTCCTTGCACTGCTTGCCGGTTAATGCTTCCGCACTAGTTGCACTAGTTCCGTGACCTTCCGGGTTGAGCGCAACTTAGCATTAACGTGCTTAAATACTCAAACAACCCTTCAGCGCAGGCACCAGAAAAACGCCACAATTTTGATAGTAACCTTTAAAAACAACAATATATCTAACAGCAACAAACGGTAGGGTCGGATCACATATCGTTTGGGGGATGATTTCTACTGACTTTATAAGTTATACAGTTTTTTGTTTTTTTTTTTTCGTTAATTTTTTTTTTGTTTTGGCTTTTTCTTAGTTATAATACAAATTTTGTTTTGTTTTGTACTATATCTTTAAATGTTTTTGATCCCCCCACCCTTCAGGATACCAGGATACGTGAACCTTCGGTCTTAACTAAGTTAAAAAGCTAAGCCGGGCAATACGGAAAGCTTCCGCGTTTGGAATCACCCTTCCGGCCCTTGGATAAGGGCCTTATTGAGAGCTTTTGCTCGGCGCGGAGTGCTTCGGTAATGGGTCTGCCGCTCCTGATGTTAAAAACTAACACGCAGGAGCGCCACAAAATAATATATGTAACATTCGCCCGGAAGTACATACCGATGGAAAAAACTAGGTTTCAAAAACGACTGGCTAGCGTCTAAACACAACTTCAAGGGTTTTTAACCGTCTCTACCAAAGCCAGTTCAATGATGGTCCATTAACATCGGGTTGAAAAAGTCGCTACAAATTAAAGCTACCGGCCAAAACGCGCAAACTAACATAGTAATATGCAAAAATGGTGAGCTCATACCTGGGTCTAAGTATCCGGGGCTGGGTCTCTTGGCTGGGTCGTCTGAAAATAGGGCTACTACTTAAAGATTATAGTATTATTCTTTTAATCAGTGAAAGCTTCACATGCTTTTAACTGTCTCTACCAAAGCCAGTTCAATGTGTGGTCCATTAGCATCGGGTCTACAAAGTCATTACAATTTAAGGCTATCGGCCAAACCGCGCAAGTAAACATAGTTATATGCAAAAATTTTAGGCTCATGGCTGGGTCCCAGTATCAATGGCTGGGTCTCCTAAAAACGGGGCCATTTCATAATTTCTATGATTCTATTGATTTTGTTTTGTAAATAATATACATCATATCCATCGGAGATGGATCAGCTCTTTCCATCAACTCATAGCTTCTCATACTCTGAAAAATGGATTAAATAAAATAATTCATTTCAGCACATTCCAGGAAGCTCAAAATTGATAAAATTCGGTGTCTGCAGTTTTCCCCGAGACCCTTCCGGATTCCTGTATCCTGTCAACGAGCTGTCTTCTTGGTGACCTGAAAGGATAGCAAATCTTCCCAATAGCCCTCCTGATTCTCGAGAATAGATCGGTAACGATTGTACCAGTACAATAGTTACAATTTGGAGGGTTCTTCGGATATTGATGTATACAAATTCTGATGTTCGCTATAAATCATCTACGTCTTGTTTTTTTAGCGAAAATCGCTTTTCTGATATTCGCGTTTTTTCAGTAGTCGCTAAATTTCAAGGTCATTACGTGTCTTTATTTTCGAACGAATTTTTAAAAATTGCTTCATCACCACAAATTGACCCTTCCCGATGCGTTCAAATGAACAATTTGTAACAGTCGTCCGCTAAAGTCACATATGAGGTTAAGAAGAGTAGGCCTTATAACCATTGGCTGAAGGGTCAGTGACATTACCTCCTGTTTTTTTTTGAACCTCATTCGGTCGGAGTCAATTCGGTTAGCTTAAGACGTGGGACATCAAGATCGTGTAAGAGTAGTAGTAATAGTAGTAGTAGTAGTAGTAGTAGTAGTAGTAGTAGTAGGGATTTAGTGTTTCCACAAGGGGTCCAGGCCCCTGTCATCCTTCACGTCTCATATCGCGAGTCTAGTTCTACAATTGTTTGTCGCACAATCACATGCCAGCTTCCATGTTCATTATTTCTTTCGTGTAACAGCCTAAAGAACACCACGAGAATACCCCCATCTAGAAATGAGAACGTCCCCATGGCTAGGTCTTAACATACCTAAAACACGCGAAATCCGTCAAAAGTAGGGTTAGAAACTCAAGTAAAACCTTTAGTTTTTATTGGTTATTGGACTTTTGATCCATTTCAGATAAATCAACCTAAAACCCGTCTTATCTCAACGTAATTGAGTAAATTCAATACTCTAATATTGAAATGAATCTAGACTCAAGTATTTAATGTAACTAAGATAACTCTGGAAGTCTTAAGTAAATTCTCAGTAGTTTTCTCAGTAGTATTTTTCTCTGAATCATTGGGCAGTTGGACTCCTCTACCTGCCCAATCAAATTTTCGCGTTGTTCTCTGATAGGAATTCGCGATGTTTTCTGTCAGGAGTTGATGATGTTCCCTGTACTCGAGTTGATGATTTCATTTAAATTGCGAACAGCATTTCACTGCAGCTGAATTTTCGTCAATTTTCCCGCAATATGCTTCGGAATCTGATTGAATTGACTTCTCATTACAATTGTTGCGATAAAATTGAGCATAACATGGTCGATTCGAATTTTTCAAAAATTACAGTTTCCCCCAAAATCAAGGCCAGAATTCCGAACATGACCGACTGGCACAATTAACGCCATTAATCATTCAAAACAGCCAATTTTCTCACTAAACTGCTCCAAATAAAAATTTGTCGATGACATGCATTTCAGGCCATTCTGGTCGAATGTCACGTTGGTTATTACGGGTGGAGATTGCTCAATTGATCCTTAATTTTCACAGTTCATCGACAGGATCTTCTTGATTGCTGATCTTTGTTGACGAAACTGCTTTTTCGCATTGATTAGGGTTATTTCATTAAACCCAATCCTTCTCGATTCGCAAAATAGGATAAATTACGTTCCGGAAAGTATTTTCTTTTCGCTGCATAAATAGCTCGTTCGATATTTTTTTTCTATTATTTCGTTCCTTAACGACCGATCTCGATGTTTGCAAATCCAACTTTTAAAAATAAATCCTGGAGTTTTTTGTAGCCTTCATTTTTCGTCTTTTTCGACAAATCAAGTTCTTAAGTGCTATTTTTGACCTATCATGCGCTCCTGGTGTTCAATAAAATCATTTCACATTCAAGTCAAATGGTACACAAGTTTTGTTAAAATGTTTAGTTTTAAAAGTCACTGAACGTTGTTACCGTATTTGAAAAAAGATGTCAACGAAGAGTTTTTTCCTTTCAGGTGGTATGGATGGGGTTGCATCGAAGTTTGTTGAGCCATATCAATGTATTTGCCAGAAAAAAAACATACATCTTCAGCAGCATTGCAGCAGGTAGATACGAGTCGTTTTCGAACTTCGATAAACGTTTTTCTATTGGTGTTTTTTGAATGGTAACAATCTATTTCAGTGTTGATTTTAATAACTCGCTACGGTCGCCGCTCGCGAATGAGAAATTACAGCAGTCCCGAAGCCCCGAAAGTTCATTTATAAGCTCTTTCCCTTTTTAACTTCGAGTAGATTATCACCCGTCCCCGAGTAGGTAGTAGTTATTTGTTTTATTTTTTGATTTATTGTTGCTCCTTGGTTTCTAACAGCTAAGCGTCCAGAATTAAGTTTGTAATTTTCTCTGTAAATTGTTTCAGGGTGTTTGCACAACGAATGTTTTAAAATATATCAAGAATTTTCATTAAGTTTCTGAAAAGAAAATTATTTTTTTTTCAAGTTTGACCTAATTGTTTTAAGTTTTCACTGGCGCGAGTTTTAAAAGGGGAATGTTTTCAAGTTTTTGAAAAGATTTCGACTGTTTTTTAAAGTTAATAGTTTTTGTTTGTTTCAGTTTGTAATTTTTTATCAATTTTTCTTACACTCATGTATAATTTTTATGTACATGAAATTGTTGTAGTTAGTTGACTTCATAGCGTTGAGAGTTTTTAAAGGTTTTTCTTACGCTTGCCATAGGCAAGCGTTATGAAATCGGAGTATATACTTGTTTCGGGTTAGAAACTAGGTAAAAGAATCACTTGAATCATTTTAGTTCACATTTTGCGTTGCTTAGGCAACTGCCTACAAAGACAAATGTCATGGGTTCGAACCCGGTTAGGAGATTTTTTTCTAAAACAAAGAATTTCCGCGCTTCACTTCTGTTTGTCTAATTGTTTTTTTATTGGATTAGTTGCCACAAATCTTCAAATTAATGGCAGATTTTCAAATTAATGTTCGGATTTATGGTCTCTGGTTGATTTTGTACTAAAAATGCGTGGAGCTAGTCGTAGTTTTATTTAGTTTCGTGAGTTTTAATAAAATTTATAAAGTTTATAAAATTTCATTTGAAATCGATTTTATTGCGTATAGTTTTAATATGCAAAAGTTTTCTAAAAACAAATTCATATGAAACTTTCGAAGATGATCACGATTTTCCAGAATGTTTTTTTTTCACTTTTGACATGACTGTTTTTTTGTCTACAAAAGGATGTGGCGAGTGTCGTGTGATATTCAAAAATTTGGTTCTTTCCTGCAGAAAAAATTGAAAAATAAAGAATTTTGGTGTTTTTTTTGCAATAGTTCTTATGGACCTTATCATTCTGGATAAGTTTAATGTCTTTGGGATGTTTTTATAGTTTTTTAAAGTTTTCATAGGTTTTGTGCAATTTGTTTTTTGTGACAACTGTTGCAGTCATTTTTTTTCAAGTCTTTGCCTTTAGGACATGAAGGTGGTTTGGTTGTATGACTTTATGCAAAGTTTTTGAATTCAATTAGGAATTTTTTGATCATTTGACCTAGTTTTTTTAATCGTTTCCTTCATGTATTTTAGGTACTTCATTTCCATAAGAAATGAAATGAGTTATTTTTCATTTTTTAGCCTACCATTTCTTCAATACATTTTTTAACTTTCTTTTGAAACCTACCTTTTGAACTGGCATTTTATTTGTATCGCAAGTGTTGAAACCTATCTTATCTACTAGTTATGAGCTGAGCTTCGCTTCTGTGTAGTAATGCTTTACGCTGTATTTTTGGCTTATATTTTAGCATGGGAAGTGGTGCAATCTCAGCTTTGCCTCTGTGAGACAATATTTTTTGTAAATGTTTTTTGATTCAATTTTTTTAAAACATTTTTGTCATCATTTTCTTAGTTATAAGCGAGCAATGAATGAGTGCGTATGATATCGCAAATGTCATGAGCGTATGATATCGCAAATGTTGCTTCAAAAGCAGCACAATTTACGGAATCGTTAACAGTTTTTAGAATCTTTTAGCCAATAAAAATGTGGGTACTAAATTAAGTCTAATATACAAAGTAGTGGATTCTACGTACAGTTTGTGGAATCCTCTCACTAAATAGCGGAATCTGCTTACGTTTGCGGAATCCGCTTACGTTTGCGGAATAAGCTTACATTTGCCGAATCCACTTACAAGTGCAGAAAACGCAACAACTTGCTTTATTCGTTCGTTGCGGATTCCCGCCGCACAACTAATGTGCCGACAATTTTTACGTTTCAAGGTATTTATGCGTGGATTACGCAACATTTTGTGAGCATAATTTTGAACCTACAGGAGCTTACATAGAGCAAATGGTGCGTGTATAAAGAGAGCAGTTTAGCCTAGTAATGATTCGGTTCAGTGAATTTTGGTTTCAAAAATAGTGGTAAAGTTTTCTGCTAAAGTTGGACCGCATTTTTTTTGAACGAAACATCACGTCTTTCTTTTTTAATTTCCATCTATTAGTAATGAGAAAGCAGCAACTAATGCGAGCTTTTATGGTAGGCCGATTTGTTGCTAGTTTAGGTGATAGATTTCCTTAAGATTTGCGAGATTTTATTGATTCTCATCCTTTTTTGCCGTTTTTTCATGCTTGCTCACCAAGTGCAGCTTCGCCTGTTTGTAAATCCAATTTTATCTTTTTTGCTTAGGTACTGCAATGTCTCTAGGTGACCTTATCTACCAGTCATTTGAGATCAGCAGTGACCCTAGCAAGGATAGAAGACTGTCCTGGGAGCGCAATGTCAAACTGGCTCTCTGTGGCTTCATATACTTTGTACGTTAATCTACCTTTTTCTCGTCAAATTAGGCAAAATTCCAGCACCGCTCACTGCCCCGCCCCTTAAAAATATGCGTATTTTGTAAATTGGCACCAAAGTCACCTTTAGAAACTTGCTAAGGCCAGGATGTTTAACTCCTGAGGATGGTGATAACTCATAATAGTGTGTTGCGGATATTTACAGAGCTGGATTTTAATTTTTATGACACAGATTGAGAGTGTTTGTTTTTGCATTATTGTTTTTAGGGTCCCACAATGCGATTCTGGTATGGAACTTTGGACAGACTCTTCGCACATCGGACATTTTTTCGACCCCTCAAAATGTTAATAGTTGATCAGGTAATGTTTTTTCTTGAGTGGTGAAAAATCAAAAGAAGTACCTACCAGCCAAAAAAGCGGAGCATTCGGTAGCGTGCGCAGATTTGTTTTAACGGGAGAGCGATTTCTAAAAGTTCTCGGTAATTTCGTCAACTTGGTTTAGGTCGACCAAATTGATTTTCCAAGCTCTCCCTTCTACTATAAGAGTCGATGAACATGGAGCAGAAACTTATATAGCTTATCGTGATTGTTTGTGTGGGAAAAGTCTTCAAATTTGTTCACAACCAAATTAGTTTTTTTTTGCGGTTTGATTTTTTGTTTCTTTATAAGTTCACTTCGTTTCCTTTTCATTAAAAAGAATGCAAAGTCCCTTATTGAACAGCAAAAGTGTAAAGGTGGCGAAAAGTAAGTTCGAATGGATAGATAGAAAAGTACTCCCCCATGTGACATAACGTTTCATTAGCAGATTTTGTATCTTTAATAAGGTTTTCAGCTTTCGCAGCCGAAAACAAAGCTGCCTATTGATTCAGTTTTCTAAAATTAAATTAATTTTATCTAACAAATGTCAATACTCAATTGTTTTAAAAATTCAAAGAGCTTTAAACCAAATAATTTCTACTTTGAATTTCAAAGGTTGTCATTTTGTTTCTTTGCGTTCATTGACTCTTTTCCAAAGATCTGTTTGCTGTGTTTGTTACCTGAAAAAATCTTTCTAAGAGTCGATGAACTTAGTATATATGTCGCGATGATTTGTTTCGTTTTTTAAGCTGTTCAGGCTGAAATTTTTTTTTTTCGCGGTTTTACTTTTGATTTCTTTTTAAGTTCACTTCATTTCCTTTGTTAAAAGGAAAAAATCCACTATCAATCAGCGAAAGTATAAAGGTCACAAAAAAACTTGATCGATTTCTAGTTTCGAAAATGAAGTTTCAGATATTCCATCGAAATAAAAATTTACCGATTGATCCAGTTTTCTCAAATTGGGTTAACTTTATAGAAAAAGTGTCTATCATAAATTGTTCTACAAATTCAAAAAGTTTTAAGGGCATCTACTTTTTCTTTGAAATTGGAAAGTTGGGTTATTTCTAAAAAAAACAAGTCAGTTTTTTTTTCCTGTTCAATTGCGTTCATTTGCTTTTCCATTTGTCTGCCGGCTGTTTGTTGTTAGCGAATACCCTGCGCTCTTCAATTATAATAGTGGAATCCATTGAACAAATCTCTCATTTCTGCAATTGATATTGTTTTATCAGATTGCGTTTGTTTAATTTAAAAAGTTTTAATCATAAAAGGTTCGTGGAATCCAAGAGCTTTAAGGTCGTAGATTTTGCGTGCGAAGTTGAAAATTTTTTGAAAAAAAGTTTCTTTTGTTCATGTAAATTTTGCCTATTTTGTGTTGACTGTTTGTTATGCTTGTAGTATTCGAGGGTAGGATAATATTAATTTTAGTTAGAACTTAAATTGCAAATTGGGTTTTAAGGCTTGAGTGCAGTTAGTGATTTTTTAAATGTATGTAGTCCTGGTAATTTTTGCTTCAGGGAATATTTGCGCCATGCTACATGGTGACGGTGCTCTTTGTAACCAAGCTAGCCAGAGGTCAAGATTTCACATCAATATCCAACAACTTTGCTCAAGTAAGTTCGAATTGCTAGAAAGAAAATAACTTCCCCGCCCCCATGTGACAAAACATTCAGTTTGCATGTTTTGTATCTTAAATACAAGCGGCTCATTTTCTGAACGACTGAATTAGCTCCCAGAATTGTACATATATAGTGAAACCAATGCGTCGGAACCGCAACGGCTATAGGTTACCTCAATATGAACTTGATATGAAATGTTTGCAAGAAAACAATGAAATTGAATTGTAGGTGAACCTTGTATTTAAAAAGCGTAAAAGGTGTCGTCTTGCTTTATAAGTCATTGAACCCTGCTTGAAGGTCAATTTTTGCAAATGATTTACCATTCATATTGGGGTTTCCAGGTTTGTCTATGAGAACCAAAATTGCTTGGGTAATAATTCAAATTGATAAATTCATTACAGTTAGACAAGGTGAACATTTGCCATTAAATTTAATCATATAGGGATATGAAAATAAGGCATAAATCAATTTATCTTTTCAAATATTGATTAAATTCTCAGAATTCCTGCTGAGAAAAAAAACCATTTGATCAGTATGGCTTATGTTATTTTGTTTTCAGATAAAATGTTCTTGGAAGCTTGGTAAATGTTTCCAATGTGTATGCAATTTAAAATCTAATTGCCATTATTATCTGTCACCGGCTATTTTATCTAGCTTCTCGAATTTTTAAATTTCACGCCATTTCGACCTTTTTTGTGTTTTGTGAACGAAATTGACCTTCAAGCAGGGTTCAATGTTTTATAAAGCAAGAAGACATCTTTTCAAAGAGAGACTTTTTGCGCTTTTTAATTGCCAGGCTCATCTAGAGTTCAGTTTCATTGTTTCCTTGCAAATATTTCGTATCTAGTTCCGCGCGAGTTAAGTAAAAGTTGATTCGGTCGTGGTTCGTGGTTAGTTTTGTTTCTATGCTGCTTGTGTTTTAGGACTACCCCAAACTTCTTTCTGGCAACTGGAAGGTGTGGCCCTGGGTCCAAATTGTCAACTTCACCATCATTCCTCTGCGCTTCAGGTCAGCAGCATTCAGAATGTACTCATCGCATAGATTCTGAAGGTCTCTCATTTAACCAACTTCGATTAAGTTAATCGAAGTTCAGTCACTCAAGTCGCCTATCTGGTAGAACTTGTTGCGTTGTTAATAAGAATAAATTCGATGAATTCATTCAAGCTGCTACTTTATAAGCTACTAAAGGTTAGTTACTAACTTTGCTACCTGGATTACCTGCTTTAATTTTCCTTTTTAAGTGTCAATGAACCGAGTGAAGACACTTGAAGTCGTGTTGATTTTTGTTCATTTTTTAAGTGCAAGTGTTGTTCAATGTAATTTCAAAGGGGGTACTGGAAACTTTAATTTTTCTTATAAAATATTTTTTTTCGGCTCAAAGTTTGTCTGCTCGAAGATAGTCGGCTGTGTTTCCTCTTCGTAAGTTTTGTTCCCTTGCTAATTTAATATTCAAATGTCTGACATGTTTGCCTAGAATGAATTTCTATCGAGACGTTCGTTTTTTTTGTAAATCGAATTATCGGGCTTTCGCTTGTCTGCTTGTCTTATTTCGACTTAGTTGCCAATTAGCTTGCGCTGTCAGTGATTCTCATCATAGATGAAAGTGTTGTTGATTTACTCCTGTAATCTGTAAATTTATTAGCCCTGACGTAGATTTTCCTTGGTTTTATTTTTTTCGCCTAAAAGTTTTTCGGCCTAAATGGTTTCGGTTTATGTTTTATCGGCTTAGTTACTTTGCTTTGTGTCGCTTCAAAGGCAAAAAATGATTGGTTTTTCTTCAATGTTTCAGGCAGTTTGTGTTGCAAGTCTTCAAAATTTAAAAAATAAGTTGTTCGAAATTTTTTTTTGATGACAACAATTGCTTATGACATTTTTTGTGTCCGGCTATATGGACATCTACCCGATTGCTATCAGCTTAATGGCCGCTCGGAAAACACTTGAAGCTTTTTAGTACAGGCGCTTGTGTTTTTGTAGGAAAACGCGTGTTACACTTTGAACAGATAGGATCGCGTGAACAGATAGGATCAATTAAGTTAAGGACCTTGATGATTTTTTTTTGTTTCAGAGTGCTGTGGGCCAACTTCATTGCAGTATTTTGGAACTCGTATGTTTCTCGGATGAGCAGTGTTCAACACGGCAATCTCAAAGGAACAGTTACGGCAGTGCCTTCTTAGCCTAAAACACTATTAGTGCATTATAATTAACCCATTATTAGTGCAGAAACAATCCTTTGGAAAAAGTTTTCATGTTTTTCCTAGAGAAAGAGGAAGGTTTATTACTTGCCAAGTTAACCCACGAATTACATTTGTCAAAGAATGGGCAACGTGGCTCTTTATCTCTCCCACCAAATCACATAAGCATCATTTTTTTATGGTGTAGCGAGTAATTTTACCAGGTTAAATTTCAAGACCAAATCTGTCTGTCATGAACTGCTTAGTCCGCATACAAATTTTTGTAACATTCGCACAATTTGAACAAAATTACTTTCCAAAATTTGGGGATAACGGGGGCGGCAGTTTTTTTGTTTTCTTTTTTTTTCTTATATGGCGCTTTTGATACCTGGGTTAAGTTTACCAATGAACTTTCCACTCTTTCTTCTCAAACCCATTGACCTCAGAGAAATTTTTCTATTTTATTAATATTTCACTGGATTTAATTCAATTTCATCTATTTTGATTCAAATAAATCAATGTACAGTATTGGTTCACGTGTTTTAATTGGTTAAGTATACTTGTTTTATCATTCATCCTGCTGTTTTCAGAATCAAAGCACTACATTTGTACAAAGAATAATCAATTTTATATAGATTACCAGAAATTAATTTAACTAAATCCCAATTGTAAAATATAGATATAATATGTTTTGCGGTAAGAACAATTCGTTAACGCTGGCCTTCAATGTTTCAACTTGAACAGACAGAACGCCTCGGAAATTTTCTTCTTCGGAATTGAGATACTCGCGTTTCAGTGTCATTTCATGTTTACGCTTGCGATTAGCAAGCGTTATCAAATCGGAATGTTGACTTTTTTTTACAAAATCAGTTTTTTTTTCGGAGCAACTATGGTCTGCTCAAAGATTGTCGGCCTTGTTTCTGCTTCCTAAGTTTGTACAGTTGCTTATTTGAATTTCAAATGCCTTGCTTGGCATCTTTGCCTAAAATTTCTGTTTGAAAAAAGTCTCTACCGATTTTCATAAAAGGGGTATCCATAGAAAGACCGCCTTCTTTCTTTCGTGCCTGCATACTCTCCTGGTCGCCCTGTGCTTCACCCCTTTGCCTACAGACTTCGAAAAAGTCTGTGGGGAGATATTTGAAGGATTCTCAAAAACATCTTTCAAATCTGGGAATTTGGCTTGAATGAAAATTACCGATTTCGGAACGTTTTTGAACTAAGACCGTTTTTCATAGAAACTTTCTGAATTTTCTGAAAAACTATCCTATCAAATCTGTGATTAACTTCAATCAAAAGATGCGGTTGCGCGAATTTTTCTTGCAGAAGAGGCTACTCCTTTATGTTTTGTAAAAGAAAGGTTATTTTTGGTAAAATTCCAAATTCTCAAAAATGTTCACTCTTCATTTATTTTAGTAGAGAAACAACTAAGGTTTTGGGCAAAGTCCAATATTTAATGCTGCTGCTATGCTGACGTGCTCAGCTCCATGTGAATTAAATTTTCACTAATTGCTACTGTGTGTGTACTTGTTACTACAGGGTAGTTTTATGGGTGACTTGTATTTTTGTAGTTTTTCAAAAATTTAGTTTTTTTTCTGCTTAACTGGGAAATATTTGACCGATATTTTTGATTTTTTTTCCGTTTTTTCAAAGACTAAACTACCATTTCTGAGACTTTGGTTTCAATCAATAAAACGGATTTGAAAATTAAGCTCCTTTGAATTAGCGGCTACGCGCAAACTTTTTTACACTTACTGTTATGGCTCTCGGAATTGTCAAGTTTTTGATTTTTTGATTGTTTTTTGAATCTTTTTCAACTTTTCTCGAAAACTAACCTCTCAAATCTGAGGTTGTGGGTTCAATAGAAATAACGGGTAGTGGGAAGTTATACTGTATTAGAGACTACTATCAATTTTTTTTAGAAAAAAAAGATATCGTCCTCGGCAAAGTCAATTTTTTGATGTTTTTTAATGTTTTTTTTCTTAAATTTGATGAACTTACGAAAAAATATCCTCTCATGTCTAAGATTTCAGTTTCCACCCAAAAACGGGTTGTGGGAAGCTTTTTTCCATACGAGACTACGCACAATGTTTTTTTTACAGATATCATTATATTCTGGCCGTTTTTGAAACTTTTTGACTTCTCTCGAGAACTACCCTGCCAAACCTTGGTTTTTGGGTTCAAACGAAGTTATAGTTTGGAAGAATTTTTTCTGCAAAAACGACTACGCCCAATTTTTTTCAAACAAAAAGCTATGATTATCGGAAAAAAGCTATGATTCTCGTTTTGTGGACTTTTCTCGATAACTATCCTGCCAAATCTGATATAGGTTTAATCGACACAGCAGGTTGTTGGAAACTTACCTTTATAAATTGCCACGCCCAGTTTCTTTTGCATACAGTATGTCCTTTGAACAACTGAAGTTTTTGAAACTTTGACCGTTGTTTGGAAACTTTATGACTTTACTCGAAAATTACCGAAAATCGCAGGTTACGTGTTCAATCGAGAAACAGGATTTTGGGAATTGTCTCTTCTTTACGATCTCTTCTTAAGCTGAAAAAAAATTACGGCAATTTTTTGAACTTTGACTGCTCCTTGGACTTTTTCTCAACTTTCCTAAAAACTACCCTATAAAATCGAAGATAAAAAAGTGGTTGTGCGATTTTTTCTGTGCAAAAGTGGTTACGCCCTAATTTTTTCTAAGAAAACCGTTGTGTTTTAGGAAAATTTTCAAAGTCTCAAAAAATTTTACGCTTCTTCATTTTTTTAAGAAACAACTAAGTTTCTGGGCAAAACCAATTATTGAAAATACGCATTTCGTCCTGCATCACGCATCAGTATAAAAATTCAATAAAATCAAACACGTTTTTCTAGCTTAAGCTGGGCCCTAGGTGTCCTTTATTGAGACCTACGAAATTTTTGATTCATCAATTTTTTTCATCATGAATCTAGAAGGGTATAGTTTGGGAGAATTTGGTGCGAATTTCTCCATACGAGACTACGCACATATCCGATACGTGTTCAGCTCCATATCTAAAATTTCTGGAGCTGAACTTTCTAATTTACCATTACAAAATCGTACAAATCTTAAATTTTTGCGGAAATTTAAGATTTGTACGATTTTTCATACAAAAAAATGTATTTTCAAAAAAAGTTTTCTGTGCAAAAGCGGTTACGCCCTAATTTTTTGTAAGAAAACCGTTGTGTTTTAGGAAAAATTTCAAAGTCTCAAAAAATTTTACGCTTCTTATTCATTTTTTTGAGAAACAACCAAGTTTCTGGGCAAAACCAATTATTGAAAACACGTACTTCGTCCTGCCTCACTCATCAGTATAAAAATTCAATAAAATCAAACACGTTTTTCTAGCTTAAGCTGGGCCCTAGTTGTCCTATATTGAGACATACGAAATTTTTGATTCATCAATTTTTTTCATCATGAATCTAGAAGCGTATAGTTTGGGAGAATTTGGTGCGAATTTTTCCATACGAGACTACGCACATATCCGATACGTGTTCAGCTCCATATCTAAAATTTCTGGAGCTGAACTTTCTAATTTACCATTACAAAATCGTACAAATCTTAAATTTTTGCGGAAATTTAAGATTTGTACGATTTTTCATACAAAAAAAATGTATTTTCAAAAAAACTTTCTGTGCAAAAGCGGTTACGCCCTAATTTTTTCTAAGAAAACCGTTGTGTTTTAGGAAAAATTTCAAAGTCTCAAAAAATTTTACGCTTCTTATTCATTTTTTTGAGAAACAACTAAGTTTCTGGGCAAAACCAATTATTGAAAACACGTATTTCGTCCTGCCTCACGCATCAGTATAAAAACTCAATAAAATCAAACACGTTTTTCTAGCTTAAGCTGAGCCCTAGGTGTCCTATATTGAGACATACGAAATTTTTGATTCATCAATTTTTTTCATCATGAATCTAGAAGCGTATAGTTTGGGAGAATTTGGTGCGAATTTCTCCATACGAGACTACGCACATGTCCGATACGTGTTCAGCTCCATATCTAAAATTTGTGGAGCTGAACTTTCTAATTTACCATTACAAAATCGTACAAATCTTAAATTTTTGCGGAAATTTAAGATTTGTACGATTTTTCATACAAAAAAATGTATTTTCAAAAAAAGTTTTCTGTGCAAAAGCGGTTACGCCCTAATTTTTTGTAAGAAAACCGTTGTGTTTTAGGAAAAATTTCAAAGTCTCAAAAAATTTTACGCTTCTTATTCATTTTTTTGAGAAACAACCAAGTTTCTGGGCAAAACCAATTATTGAAAACACGTACTTCGTCCTGCCTCACGCATCAGTATAAAAATTCAATAAAATCAAACACGTTTTTCTAGCTTAAGCTGGGCCCTAGTTGTCCTATATTGAGACATACGAAATTTTTGATTCATCAATTTTTTTCATCATGAATCTAGAAGCGTATAGTTTGGGAGAATTTGGTGCGAATTTTTCCATACGAGACTACGCACATATCCGATACGTGTTCAGCTCCATATCTAAAATTTCTGGAGCTGAACTTTCTAATTTACCATTACAAAATCGTACAAATCTTAAATTTTTGCGGAAATTTAAGATTTGTACGATTTTTCATACAAAAAAAATGTATTTTCAAAAAAACTTTCTGTGCAAAAGCGGTTACGCCCTAATTTTTTCTAAGAAAACCGTTGTGTTTTAGGAAAAATTTCAAAGTCTCAAAAAATTTTAAATTTCTTATTCATTTTTTTGAGAAACAACTGAGTTTCTGGGCAAAACCAATTATTGAAAACACGTATTTCGTCCTGCCTCACGCATCAGTATAAAAACTCAATAAAATCAAACACGTTTTTCTAGCTTAAGCTGGGCCCTAGTTGTCCTATATTGAGACATACGAAATTTTTGATTCATCAATTTTTTTCATCATGAATCTAGAAGCGTATAGTTTGGGAGAATTTGGTGCGAATTTTTCCATACGAGACTACGCACATATCCGATACGTGTTCAGCTCCATATCTAAAATTTCTGGAGCTGAACTTTCTAATTTACCATTACAAAATCGTACAAATCTTAAATTTTTGCGGAAATTTAAGATTTGTACGATTTTTCATACAAAAAAAATGTATTTTCAAAAAAACTTTCTGTGCAAAAGCGGTTACGCCCTAATTTTTTCTAAGAAAACCGTTGTGTTTTAGGAAAAATTTCAAAGTCTCAAAAAATTTTACGCTTCTTATTCATTTTTTTGAGAAACAACTAAGTTTCTGGGCAAAACCAATTATTGAAAACACGTATTTCGTCCTGCCTCACGCATCAGTATAAAAACTCAATAAAATCAAACACGTTTTTCTAGCTTAAGCTGAGCCCTAGGTGTCCTTTATTGAGACATACGAAATTTTTGATTCATCAAGTTTTTTCATCATGAATCTTTTTTTTTCAACTTATGCTTTTTTATGATTGTGTTGTATCGCATGTGGTGCGTAGCTTCGTTTCGCGTCTGCGGAATGTCATAATTTAATTTGGTCTAAATTGAGTTGTCAATTTGTTCTGAAGCAAAATCTGACGTCAATAGAGTATATTTACTAAGGCTGATATACAGTTAGGTTTAATGATTAGAATATGTCAGGTAAATATATTTTAAAGAATTATAACAATTTTTGTTTGAAGCGTTTTTGTTATGAAAAACAAGATTATCATTTCATTTCGAATCGCTTGGTAACTATGTCTTAAGGTTTTTCGGGTTCTTCATTACAAGGCCTGACTGTGCACTGGATAGGCGCACAATTTTGTGTCTTTATGTTCCTGGATGCCAGAGACAAATCTTTAAATATTTTAAAAATTTGTCGGAACGATCAAAGAAAATGAAAGAACAAAGGGAGCGTCCATGTTGCGGAATCCGTTCAATCACGAACTACACGTGAAATATCTAAAATAATTTTTGAATTTTCAAGAAAACAACAAAAACGGTAAAAATTGTAAGACCAAGTTACTCTAAAAGACAACATTGAAACTAAATTTGCTGTTTTTTTTCTAAAATATTTGATTTGCAAAACAGAAATACTGGAGAAAAGAAATAACACAACCGAACCGTTTGCAGGATTTTTTGAATTTCCCTGAAGAAAGCTTTCAAACGTGATATCTTTTCAAAATGTATGTGAAAACAATAAATTTGACCACAACTGAAACTGTTTTATCAAATATTGCTGAAAAAAAAAGTTAATTTTAAGCCATTGAAAGCCTGATCCAGATAACAAAAATTTTGAGTTTTTGGAACGAATTCTACCAATGTGTACATAAAATGTTGGTTTGGATTTTGGTAATTTGGTCATCTAAGTAAGTTTTTGTGCACACAATGTTACAAAAAAAAAGAAAAAGTAAAACATACAGCTCCGAAGCAAATAGTCAAAAAAGTAGCTTTTCAGAAATGAAAATCGTATTTTGGGATTCATTTTACATTTTTTCTACTAGAAAACGTTCAAATTTGGGATAAACAATTGTCTCAATCATAGCAAAGTTGAAAGCTACTCCCCTTTTAGAAGCCTGGAAATGAGTTTGCTTTAAAAAAATTATTTTTTCAGTTAGCTAGTTGCGTTACTTTTTTTCTCCAGCATACATTGACCGAGAGCAAATAATCTGCGCTTACCTTTTTGAAAGTATTTCACAGACTATCATTTTCACACCAAGTGCAAAATTACTTTGTTTGTTTTTGCAATTTTAAACTTCTTTAGCGACGTTTCGTCTAAAAGCATTTTTGAAATCAGGTTCACTCTAAACATAAAAATTTGAAAAAAATTGAAAAAAGGAAACCAAAATGGTTTATGTTAAGAAAAACTTAAATTTTTTTATTAATAAAAATTATTCCTTGTTAACCGAACCTCATGTTTTGTTGAGGGTGGTATTTTCTGTAGTACAAAAAAGACAACCAGTTTGTACAATTCCGACTACCCAAACTGATGCAATCATTTAAACCTACATCATCATACTGTTCCAAATTATTGTTTCCAGTGTGTCATCAAGTCTAAGTTCAAAGTTGGTATCAAAAAATTTTGAGACTAAAGGCAACAACCAAAAATGAGAAACAAATCAACATTCAAATCAACAAACGGCTGTAAAAACTCCAAAAAGTTCAGGCAAAAGAAATCGGAACAGTATTTTTTCTAACTCTAATTTTGATAAAAAGCATCAGTTTTTCATCCGTCAAAAAAACTAATTTAGAAGCCGGATCTTGATTTGTTTCCCCTCTTATAGTATCATTTTAAATGAAAGCGTAAATTGCTTTCCATCTGAAAATATTATTTTGAAGAGAACGCTCAAAAATATTTCGAGCGTGCACAAATCTTAAATTTCCGCAAAAAACTTACAAATTAAAAAATTATTTGTTCTCATTTCCTTCACGTGGCTATTGAAGTTCCAGAAAATTTTTAAAATCTAGAACAGCTGTGATATAGTGTGCGATATTGAAAACGCCTCATCAAGATTTTTGAAAAACTTTTCTTCAAAATGAAGTCACTTAAGAAACTGTGTGTTCTTACAGACTAACGCGTTTAAGCAAATTTGATCGCAATTCAGCAACTGTTTTACAATTGAGTTTGCACTAGATTTGAGTTCCTTGGCATGTTTGACAGTAAATTTTGCCTCGAATTCAACCTGAAAAACCAGTTTTGATAGAAAGAAAAAAGTATGGTTATGTCTTATAATTAAGACTTTTTTTAAAAATTTTTTGACCTCTAAAGCTGATGATTTTCCAGATTTGTGACTGATACAAGGCAGTTAAATTAGTTTTTTTTGAATTGAGTGAAGTAAAACGCACACTTTGGCTTACGCTATTTCCACCAAAATTTTTCTTAAAAGAATAAATTTTCATTAGGGTCGTCACTTATTGTTGCTATCTATCAGAGAAAACTTATGAGTTTACCAATTTTTTTTTCAAATTATCTTTTCAACGTTGCGTTATCCATTTCGCCCAGTATAAACCGGAGAAAAAAATAATGCAACTTATTAATTGAAAAAAAGTATAAAGCAAACTCGTTTTCAGGTTTCGATAGAGCCGTAGCTATTAATTTGGTTTTGATTGTGGCAATTGCTTATCCCAAACAAAAACATTTTCTAGTACAAAAAATTGGAATGAAACTCAAAGCATTTTTTACATTTCAAAAACTACCTCTTCGACATTTTGATTTGAAGCTGTAAGTTTACTTTTTTAATTCTTTTTGTAATACTCTGCACAGAAACTCACATTAGACTAGCAAATTACTAAAACCAAATTCAAGCTTAAAATTTTATAAACTCTCTTGTTAATTTTGGTTCAAAAACTCAACATTTCTGTTATCAAAATCAGGTTTTCAATGGCTTAAAACTGAAAGCTTTTGCAAACTATATGTGATCAAACAATTTCAAGTGTTGTCAAACTTGTTGTTATCAAACTTGTTGTTGTCACACAGATATTCAAAAGATTTCAAGTGTTAACGCTTTCTTCAGTGAGATTAAAAATCTTACATACTGCTTGGTTGCGATTTTTTCTATGGCCATTACTTTCGAAATAAACAGCCTTTTTGATAATTTGGTCAGAAAATAGTATTTATTTTGCAGGACATCAACATGAATTTTTAAAAATCCTAGGTCGTAAAAATTAATCCAAAAAAATCCATTTTAAGTTTTCCAGTTCTACTTTTCATAAATCGACCGAGAATAAAACGTTAGAACTATCTTTTATTGAAGTATCATGTTTTGATTTCAAAGTGTGGCCAGCTTATTTTGTGAACCAAAATTCAAGTATTTCTACATGAGAGCAGGTTTTCGATTCTTGGTGATCTTTTTATCGAAAAAAAACAAACATTTTCGTTATGTTTATTGTGCAATATTAAAAAAACGCTATATTGAAAAACAACTGCAGTGTTTTCCCTAGAACAATCAACCAAAACAAAGTTTTAAAAAAATCGCGTCATTGCGTGAAAGTTTTTTCAAATTCTTATATTTTGTTCAAATCTTTTCTCATGTGTTTCTTTCCAGATAAACCGCAGCTCACAATGCAGCTCGCAAATTTTTCACATCTCGACATTGCATGTCTCAATTTATTCACGAAATTTATCGAGGCAATATGTAGTTGTTGCTGATCTAATATAGAGGCAAAGTGTTCCAAAAATGAGCGAAAGCTTAGCAATTGTGAACAACAATTGAATTTTCAGTGATGCACATGTTAATGACTTTTTAAAATTTCACTGTCTCAATTTTTTTAACTAAAAAAATAGAAAGTTTAAGAAAATAATGCTGTTATAAAACATCGCGATAATTCATAAGTCACTAAAGATCAAACAATTTAGTTTTATTCAAACCGTTTTTGACTTTCATTCGTGAACAAAAACTGAAATATCTAAAATCAAGTTTGCATTGTCAGTCAGAACAACAGCTACAGAAAATATGATAAGATTCAGTTACACTAAAGGACAAAAGTTAAGCGCAAATTTTTACTCTCTAAAATGCCTGTTTTCAATGTTCAATTTAAAGACCAAGAGCAACTGATTAGAGGTAGCAGTGTTTGGTTTCAATGACTTACCAATGTAAACCGGGTCTGAAAAAGCCAGTTTTCCTCATCAGCACTAAGTTTTTCATCGTAGTGACTTCTTTCTTGGATTAGAAGAATATGAATTAGCGAAATAAAATTTTTACGTTTTTTACTTTCTTAAGCAAAAAAAACTTAGTGCTGATGAGAAAAATTGGCATTTTCAGACCCGGATTACATTGCTAAGTCTTTGAAACCAAGTATTGATAGTTTCATAGAGGGTAGCCCTGAATAATTGCGCTTGGTCTATGTAAAAAGTTAGCTAAAAATTGAATCACTGTTTTTCAAAAACGTCATTAAAAAAATGCTTTTTAGAAAGTTAAAATCTGAATTTTTGCCTAATTTTGTCCACTAGTATGGCACAGTGTTCTCTGAATCTTTAATCAATAATGTTTGTGAAAACAAATGGTCTTACCTCTCTCTAAATGTAAACAGCGATAATCTTTTTAACAATCTCTACATGTTCAACGATCAGTAATTAGTAACCTGTTTTTTTAAATTATTTATTTGACTTTAAACTAAGCTGTAAAACCTATCATAACCGATAAACAACTGTTCTCTTTTAAAATGATCTATTTTATCTTACGATTTCATCTTACATGTTTTTCAAGTTAGTAATAGTAGTATACATTGCTTCATGATATTTTTGAGCAGGTTCATCTCACTCCTTTTGCTTCATTTTATTGATTCACACTGTGCTATTTTTTTCATTTTAGGTTCACCTTGTTACCTTTGCACTATGCGTCATAGTATTCTGGGACATTGCTGAAAGTAGTGTTAGATTTTGCATTAACGATAGAAGTTGTCAACCAGGTGACTTTTGCAGCAATTTAAACAGATGTCAGTTGAATGAACACGCCATCAAGTGTAAAAAAGACAAGGACTGTGGAAAGAATGAGGAGTGCCTATCAAACAGTTGTAAGCAGAAATACGTCGACGGAGAAGGGGAGGTAAAGGATTATTGCACCAGAGATGACAAATGTAAATCGAAGAGTTGCGATGCTACTAGGTATATTTGTGTCGATGATGACTCCTCGGCTCGACCTAAACAAAAACAGTACCATCAAGAGTGCAAACTTAACAAAGATTGCAACACGTTCGAAGAATGCCGCGACCAAAAACGATGTTCGATCAGAGGACGTTGTCACTCTGATTACCACTGTAAGCCAGGCTTCAGATGCGATAGCACAGGAATGTGGTGCATGGAACTTCGAAACCAACCATCAGGTCTGCCAAATGGTCCTCCTGGCGGCAACGAGAAGCCATCTCCGGTAGGCAAAGAGACACCACTTCCTGAAGAACCAAGGGGAACAAACGAAAATGATGCAGATACAACAGAGACCAATAGCTCGGGATATTTCCCTGTCAGCAAAGCTTTAGCTGGAATCATGCTGCTTTGCTCTTTAAGTTGACCTACTTATGCAGTAAGTTTGAAGGAAAATGCCGTTAGTTTTGAAGGAATCCATTTGTTTCATTCATTTCAAAAATAATAATATATCCTGCATAATTACTATATTGAATGTAATCACCAATGTAAAAACCGTGAGAAGTTTCCCCGCTAAATTAGCGAATTAAACGATCGTGTTGATTTCTGATTTGCTGAAAAGAAATGCTTTTAATCAAAAGGACGATCTCTGTATATATTGTTTTAAGGAGTAGATGCTCAATGGTCCGAGTGTAATTGATGTAGTAATGTTCGAAAGAAAACAATTAAAGATTGTATCAATATCCATCATTGTGCAATACAACAATGTTATGTTCAATTCAAAAACCTGCAGTTGGGATCTCCCAACTTAACAATCTCCCCCTTTTGAGTTTTTTTAAATGAAGTTTGGCTGCAGAGCAACTTTTTTGATTGCCGAGTTACTTCTTTATTATGAAAAAACAACAAAAACCTAATTCGAAGGCATAATTATTTTGAAAAAACGGTCGAAAAAAATAGTTCATGCAAAAAAGACTGGGTATTTTCAGCAACAAAGAGGGAGGGGGGGTGGTTGTTAAGTGTATTCAGAGATTGATCTGACCCTTGTATTTGACATGTATTTGAAGAACTAATAAAGCCGAATGAAATAAACTGGAACCTGATCTAAACTACATTTTATGATTGGATAAATTAGATATTTTACCAATGTAAAGTATTTAATATTAACCAATCATGATCCATCTAACTAACAATCCACTTATTTGTAAGTGCTGAAATTACTTGTAATTTCAGCACCAGAGAGATTTGAATTTAACTTAGAAATTAGTTGAACTCTCCCGAGTACTTCAGCAACCGCAATAAACCAGTATACCCTAGATCTATTGAGCCTAGCAGAGACTAGTTAAACAACCTGAGACTAGATAGTATAAGAGTAAGATTAGGATCGGTATTAGACTAAGAAGTTGCACGAATCTATCCGGCCGAAAATAAGATAGCGTGACGAGCAGACGGTGTACCCTATCCGAAATTACTCTATGAGTTATACACTTCGGTCCTAACTCATCTGGTGCGACCATAAGTCTCGAACAAGACCTTAATAGCTTAGCATTAACCAATAATAGATTAGAAATTAGACAAAACATTTACAAAATGTTATACGACAATAATTTAATCGAAATGTCTCTACGACTCAATAGATCAGAGCCAATATTCCGAACGATAACAGAACTACCCGGAATTGGAAGAAGACCTCGAACCA
Organism: Symsagittifera roscoffensis; assembly: GCF_963678635.1. Lineage (NCBI taxonomy): Eukaryota > Metazoa > Xenacoelomorpha > Acoela > Convolutidae > Symsagittifera > Symsagittifera roscoffensis. Next base: position 43,629,886 of record NC_087070.1, on the reverse strand, counting down.
GAGACGACATACGACAAAGCAGAAACTTACCATATAGTTATATGATAGTTCGGCAAAAGCCAGAACAAACTTTTGTATTTAGAATACTACTAGCAATGAATTTAGATTTTCATTTGCAAACATAAAATTTTGAAGTCAATCTTCAAAATCATTTCAGGCGCTAAACAAAATTATTAATATACAATAACGATTGATAAAAAGATCTCAGATCGTTTTCCAAAATTCTGCAGTAATATACAAAACATGTTTGAAAAATATTTATTGAAAAATCAAAATAAAAATTAGTAGCATGACAATAAATGATTAGTAATTATAAATCATCCTGTTGTTCCAGCTTCATCGCCTAAACATAACAGCAATCATAAGCTCACTAATATCATAAAAATACTAAATCTATTCTTTACACAAATTTAAAACATTTTAAACTTAAATTCACTTAATTTTAAAATCAGATCATCAAGGCTTATCCTTGGATCTTAAATCATTTTCTATTTAATTAAATTTAAAACTTGATCATCAAGGCCTATCCTTGGATCAAAAAGAACAACTTTGTTCTCCCCCACCCACTTAAACGAGTATCTAACGACCTCAAACGTCGATTCACTATCCAACCCTTTCTAAAAACCCAGGACTAATAGAAATTTTTGAACAAAACTAATCATTCAAATTAGGATAAACAGTGAAGAACTTCGGTTATTCATCCTTCACTTGATCCCCCCTCTTACCAGACCCAGGATAAATCTTAGACTTAGTAAGTTTAAAATAGTATCTAACGAACTACTCGCGTTCTAATTATACCTGAACCCTGTGGATCGATTTACTATTCTCCAACCCTGAACACAATCACTACCCTTAAGTAAGATTAAGTAAGTTAACACCTTAGCTTATACTAGCCACGAGAAAGTATAAAATCATTCTTCGGAATCGATATACTTTTCTCCCCAACTCTGAACAAATAGACCCAGGTTAGGCTAACAAAAAAATCGTAAGGACTAACAGTTTAAGCAAATAGAAATCATTTAACAACCTTTTGCATTCGTCATCCTAAACCTTATGTCATTTAAAAACCTAGGAAATAAACAAACAATCGTTTTACACAATTGTGAAATAAATAACAAAAAATACGACCTTGTAATCACACCTCATACACAAACAGTTGGATACATTAGAACAAAACGACAAACATTAAAGAGAAAAATAATAACTAAACAAAGACAAATAACACGAAAAAGATTTTCAAAAAATCGAAACGCATTTTCAGAATCAGAAACCAACAGTTTAGACGAACTTTATAAACTAAAAGAATCAATAGATAAAAATTGCCCAATTCACGATCAATTATATTTCTCTGACTCAGAAACAACTTCAAATTCATCAAAAAGAGGAAAAAGAAGAATAAAAAAGCAGTATAAACACAAACCAGTACATTTATACAATTGGAATCAACCAATTGGACACATTGATAATTATATATTAACAGTCATCGAACGAAAAAATGAGCTCAACGCACACCCCAGGTGAAGAAAGTCCAGATGATGATGATATTTTCCCCTTTATCGTAGATGCAACCACTGATAGAGGACAGCATATATTCTGCAAAAATTTACTCTTAAATTTGTTTGAACCCGGAATCAGTCCATGTAAAACAGAGTTCCCAGATGTAAAAATCAAAAGACAAATTATCGATCACTATCTAAAAGATATATGTAACCTAACACAACAATACGGAATCTACTCCATAGAATTCAGCTCACCAAACCAGAATCACAGTAAATATATAATTCAAACAGACGACCTTGATTTAGAATTCTCAAAAGTATTCTCAGAATATATAAAAAGCATCCAATATCATAACTCACAAAGAGCAAACTCCATATTCACCAATGAAGTTTTTGCGATAATATATAGTTATATCTCGATATTAGAAAACGAAATCCAGATACCAAATGTCTCACCGACAGAAACATCTAAACATATAAGAGTACGACATGAAATCACACTACTCTCTAGTTTTCTAAATATAATTAAAGAAAATTTCACGAAAGATGAAGTTTCACAACATACAAAACACGACTTACAAAAAATCTTGGCATGGTTCATAATAGATTATTTCACACATAATATTGATTTAATTTCACAAGCAAGAAAAAATTTTAGACCCCAAAACTCAAACGATGATACTGCCATCACAGAACAATCAGACTATGCTTGGGACCCCGAATGGTCTCATCCCGCATCCATAAACTTCCCACAATCAATCTCAAGTCAAGCAATAAGTACGATATCTTATGTAAGAGATTATGTACGAGTAATACCATTAACCATTGATGCAACACCATTAAACTATAATACATTTTTACCCGATATGCAAAATAATAGTTTAAACTCTACAGTCATACACAATGAAAACCTCAATGGAACTAGGAATCTTACTCAACAAGATATCCAGACACCATCACACTTCATAAATGAAGAAATCGTACACACAACAACTACACAACAAAGTATTTCACCAATACGTCCAAACTTAACAACACCAAGAAATACAAATCCTTCACAAACACAGGTAACATTACAATCAACCGTTAAACCTTCGGTTGCCCCAAAATATTCACACATGGATTACCAAACATACAGACCCATGACAATACCGCCAAAAACACGCAAAACGTTCACTAGAAACAACTTTGCAGACCATAATTATAATTACACACATCCATCAAAAACAAATTATCAACCACGAAAAAATTTTAGTAATTATACAAGATCTCGAAACTGGGATAACCCAATGGCACCACCTAATTCAGTAAATTTCCAAACAAATTTACATCCTCCACAGGATCGTAGTGAAAACTATCCATTTATTCAACAAAATAAAAATAAAAAACAAACATCTTATCAAATGGATTACTTATCCTCAGATGATGATTTCTTACAACCAGATATATTTACACCCTATAATCAAGAATATCGTGGACAAGGAATACAGAAACCACATACATATCATAGAATTTTTTCTCCACAACCAATAGATACACAAATTCAACAACCAATTCAACAACAAAACCCAATTAATAAATCTTTTCAACCAATTCAGCAACAAAACCCAATGATTGCAAACTCGTACCAACCAGCACAAATGCAAAATGAAATACCACTCCCATATTATCTTCAACAACACGAAATAACAAGAAATCAACTTTCAAATTTTTCTCAAATGCCAAATGCAGCAGAATCATTACAAATGACGATGAATCCATACCTTATGGGTGGATCATCAATAACATCAAATAAACCTTTAATGGTATTCACAGGAACAGACCCTGAATATTCTGTAGAAGACTATTTAAATGCAGTCACAGCAAATTTGATTTTAAATATAGGACCTGAACCAATTAATACGCCACTACATCAAAACTGGATACATCGACGCACAGCGTTAATACAAACAACTCTAGATGGCGCAGCCCAAAAAAGGTTTTCAGTATTGCCTATAGAAATAAAATCAAATTGGAAAAGATTTACACAAGAATTTTCAAAAATGTTTGACTCCGAAAGAAACAAACAACAACAAAGAGTTTTATGTAATGAAATTCGCAGATTACCAAACGAAACCATCAAGCAATTAGCAGTACGAATCGAAACACTAGTTCGAAAAGCATATTCATTAAATACACATGACTATAAAAACACAAAGATGGCAGAAATCTTAATGATGACCTTAACACCACAATTAAGGAAAATAGCAATAAAAAAGAGAGCATCCCATCCTTCGTCAATTCGAGAACCCGATTTAGATTTTCGAAAACTAGTAGACAAACTAGAACAAGCAGAAATCACAATGAAACTCGAAGAAACGGAAAATCTGAAATTACAATACGTTAACAGAATTGAAACAGCTTCCACAAATATAAACAATATACAAGAATCAGATACAGATCTCGTTGAAAAAATCACTGAAATACTCAATATTTACGAAAAACACCCAAACTTTAAAGGCAAACCATCTTTCAAAAAATGGTGTAATTATTGCCGACGATACGGACATAGTATTTCTGAATGTAGACAAAAACAGCAAGACAATCAAAATAAACCTCAAAAATATAAAGAACCAAATAAATCATTCTATCAATACATGAAAAAAGATCAAAATCTGCCGAACAAAACAGTCTACAGCAACAACAGTTCAGGAAAACCACTCCCGAACAATACAAATTATACAAGAAATCAATCACCATATAACTCAAGTTATAGAGGAAGATCACCAGAACGAAGAAACACGCATAATTCATCACAAAATCACTACAATAGACCAAATAGTCGAAATAACTACTCCAGATCACATTCAAGTACACAACGATTTGTTTCTAGATCTAATTCCCAATCAAGAAATAATTATTATCCAAACAATCAATCACGAAATTCATCATACAATAGGAATAGAAACTACTCAAATAATCGGAATAGAAGTTATTCAAACAACCGAAACCAGAATTACCCGAACAATCAATCAAGGAATAACTCATATAATAGATCGAACTATAACAGACCAAACAATAATTACCAAAACAGATCGCGAAATAATTCACAAAATCGACACTCAAGTTATAATAATCGTTATAGAAATTATTCCCAATCACCACACCGGAATAATAATAACTATAATAATTCTAATAATCGCCACAGAAGTAGTACACCTAAACATCAAAGACATATTAATCAAGTACAATCTAATCCAGAAACAACATCAGACCCTCCAGGTATTGATGACACAGTAACTGATACGTTACAACTCAACCAAATAAACTGAATCATCAGATTCAGAAAGCGATGCAGAAAACACTCTCTCCATCAACATGATAAAAGTCGAAAATGACTATGAACCTGTTATATATGAAGAACCTTTTTCATCACACATATATGAGAATCAATCAGAACTCCTTCACAATTATTATATTGAACCCGTCCATTCCACACCGACGACACAAAAAACTAATGAAATTAACACTACAAACCAAACCAATGAGAAAGAAAAAACAAAATGTTTGAATACAAATCACATCTATCAAAACATACAAAAAGAACAACCCAAAGAAAAAATTTGGACAATACCATTTCTTTTGGAAAGCCCAAAAAGCAAAGAATTTCAACCGCCAGATCTTGAAATTGATTTTTTAATTGATTCAGGAGCAGAATCAAATATAATAAACATTCCCACATGGAATGAAATAAAAACCTTACACCCAAAGCTAACACCTCTTGAAACCTCCAGCAAACTAGCAACAGCACAAGGATCAACATTAATAAACTACGGAAAAATTCAATTATTTCTTCTCCCCACAAGAACAATGGAGCAAAACAAAATTTTAACCAAACCATTTAAACAAATATTCCATATCACTGATATTAAACATAATATCATTGGAATACCATTTATCTCTAAATATATACCAACAATCAACATCTTGAATAGTAAAATATTAATCAAAGATAAATATACAAAAACAAAAGACACATCCCTAACATTTTTTCAAAGATTAAATAAACAACCACCATTTTTTTCAAAATTTTACCCAATATATAACCAGCAAAGAAAACACTTGAAACCACTATCAGGAAACATCTATAATTTTTCAATCAAACAAGTTCACCAATATGATAAAAAACAAAACAAACAAAAATTTTATATGTCAGATTTTGAATTCAAACCTATTCATAAGTTTTTCAAAATCACAATCTCATCAATAAAATATTTGAAAAACTCGAATTCAGATATTATTTCCTTACATGTATACAACAATACACCTTACCAAGTAACATTACCTTTAGGACTTTTAGGCTATTGCGAAACCAACGCTACAATATTACCAATACACGAAAAAGCATATCGTGTAAAAAATATACTCCAATTACTAGATATTTGCCAATCCACAATCCTTAATGAAGAATTATCTATAAATAATATAATAAGTAACGAAAACAGAAATACGGATTATTTCACAAAAACCCCATATTTCAAACCTACATTCAACATAAGTAACTACACAGAGAATCAACAGAAATTTTTAACAATGTTTAATTTCCAACATTCACAAATAACACAAGACGAATTTGAAAAACTAGCAAAACAGCTAATTAAATATTCATCAGTCTATGCAACATCCAAATTTGATGTTGGCAAAATCAGCTCATCACTACATCTCCCATTAAAACCAGACGCAGTTTTCAAAAAACAAAGAGCAAGTAAAGTACCAATTCACTTACACGATAAAGTGAACAGATTACTCGACATTTTAGAACAATACAACATTATATCACCAGTAAACTAAGAGGAACAACCAAAAGGCAACACATTTATCAACCCTGTTATCATTCTAGCCAAAGGAGAATCATTAAAAATTGTTCTCGATGCTAGATACCTCAACTCACTCATAGATGAATCAAAGTGTAATTGGCCCATTGAACCAATACAAGTTATTTTAACAAAAATAAACGGAAAATACTTTACCACCGCCGATATGAATAGTGCATATAATCAAATGCCATTAGATGAACAATCACGACGCTTAACACAATTTGTTATTGGAAATCAACAATACGAATTCAACCGCTTATTCTATGGAATATCCATAGGACCAGCAGCATTTTCAGCTTTTATGAGCAAAATTTTTCGACCACTAATACTCAAGAAAAACGCAATCACCTATTTAGACGATGTTTTTATGCAATCACAAACAAAAGAGGAAATGTTCAATGTTTTAGAACAATATCACCAAATACTTCAGAACGAAAATCTGAAGGCCGCCCCCGATAAATCACACTTCTTTTTGACAAAAGTTAAATTCTTAGGGCATAATATAGAAAGAAAAACAATCACTCCATTAAAATCACGTATAGACGCTATTCAAAAACTCCAACCACCAACAAATAAAAAGAAAATCCAAGAATTCCTTGGAATGTTAAACTTTTTAAGCAAATATGTTTATAAAATGCAATTATATCTACGACCATTCTATAACATACTTAGACAACAAAATAATTTTGAATGGAATATAGAACATCAAGCATGATTTGAAGAAATTAAAAAACTTCTAACTGAACAAATTTCAAACACAATTCCAAATTCAAATCAACCATTTTACGCAATGTGCGATGCTTCGAACTTTGGCATCGGCGCAGCATTATTACAATCACATAATAGTACAAATAAGATGAACCTCATATCAGCAAATTCTCGATTATTCACTCAAGCAGAACTACGACTCTCAACTCTAATGAGAGAATGTACAGCCATAATATATACACTAACAGAATATGAATTTCTGATACTTGGATCAAAACATCCCACAGTTCTATTCACAGACCATAAACCAATCATCTTTCTTTTTACACAAAAGTCTAATCCAAACCACCGAGTTTATAGATTTCAACTCATTTTAATGAAATTCCCAAACTTACATATAGTTTGGACCGCAGGAAAAAATCTTGCATTACCAGACACCTTAAGTCGAAATACGCCACCTGAATTACTTACACGAAAAACCACAGTTGAAATACCCAAAAACATAAAATTCTACCTTGCAGAAAATGAAACATCACCCCGATTGGAATGCAAATATGCAGTAAAAACTGACGTTGAACAATCACAAATAAATAATTTACAACATTTCCCACTTTATTTAGATTGTCAAAATAATCACTATGAAGTTGATCTACTTGGAACATCAACTTTTAAACCAATCCCATATTCACAATGGATAAAAAACAACACCCAACAAAAAAGAATAAAACAACACCCGCCTAAAAAAGACCATTTTCCACTAATTGAAAAAGAAAATCTGACTGATAAAATAAACTTATCAGGACCACAAACAAACGATTCAAAATACACAATAAATCAAGTTTTTGACCTCCATGACCCACTTGACACAATACCCTTATCTAAATTCGAAATCGAAAACATTTTTCTACCCCCAACAGAAACAATTACAATTTCAACACTGAAACAATATCAAAACCTTGACCCAGTAATTCGACAACTGAAATCATGGCACAAATATAAAACTAAACCTATCAAAGCAGATTCAACTATTCTAGGAAACAAAACACTCCTCAGATATTTTCGAAAATTCAACAATACAACAATTAACGAAAACACAGACCTTCTAGAATACAAACTAAATGAATCTACAGTTCCCTGTCTCCCTTTAAGTATGATTCTTATAGCTTTTAATATTTCACATACACAAAATATTAAAGGACACTCTGGATCAGAAAAAACATATTCAAATTTTATACAAAACTTTTATTTCCCAAATGCACCAATTTGGATAAAAGTACTATGCAATGACTGTATAGTATGTCAACTAAATAAACCTTACCCAAATCAAAAACAAATAGCACAAAAACAAGATTTTAAAGGACAAAGCTTGTACTTTAATCATCGTATCTCATTTGATACCAAAGGACCAATTTCACCCTCATCCGAAGGAAACTCCTACATTATGGTAATTGTTGACGCATTTACACATTATGTAGCACTTAACCCAGTACCACATTGTAACGCTTATTACGCTTACACAACACTCTATGAACACTGGATAGCAAAATTCGGACTACCAGAAATTTTAGTTACAGACAACGGTACAGAATTCATAAATAATGAAATCATCACACAATGTCATTTATATAACATTAAACACAAACCACGTACATCTCACACACCTTGGACAAACGGCTTAGTCGAAGGTATGAACCGTTCATTACAAGAATATCTCAGATGTATCATCAATGGAAATGATACAAGATATACCGAATGGTCAGCAGATGTAAAACTATTTCCCTTAGCATATAATTCACAAATCACGACAACCTTAGGAATGTCACCATATGAAATGGTTTTTAACCAAAAGCCACGCAAACCAATAATGTTTACAGCAAACTCTCATAAAAACGCACAAGGTTATTGTCAACCAAATAAAGACTCAATTTGTTATAACCTACCATTACATACACACGATGAAGATCATTTTCATCACCCACAAATTCTTAAATTAGCCTCCGGTACACACACCGAATGGATTTTAAACAGAGATAAAAAACACAATGAAATTTACCAAAAGGTAACAAAAAAGTTGTTACAAAGGCAAAAAATTAATGAACAAATAAATTCACGCTTTACACCAGCCTCCGATTTAAAAATTGGAACATTTGTTTTAATACCCAATTTTAATACTCAAAAAGGAATTTCAAAAAAGTTACAACCCCTTCGTAAAGGACCATACCAAATAATTGCAAAACCCACTGATGTCACATATAAAATCACCGACTCAGATAAAAAAGAAATCGTTCAACACCGAAATAACCTATTACCTTATTATCCAAAAGAATACGCACTCCGCGAACTAACTCAATTATATTCTTTTACAGGTTTAAAAGTTATTCAAAATAACCCACATACGGACACCATAACAAAGGAACAAAATGATATTCACCTCGGAAATCAAAATACAAAATCAAACACCACAAAAAACAATACAAAAAATCTCGATCAAAATACATCTCAAAAAGAAAGAAAAAATAGAAAAATGACAGAACAAATAATACCCCAAAAACAAATCGACAAATCAGAACATAGAGAGTCTTCACGACTTAGAAATACAGTCGAAATAAATAGACAAATTATACATCCTCGACGAAACAGAAATTTTCAAACTCCCCGAGTTCATTTTGACATACCTCAATCCCCATCACAAAACACTCCAGAAAACCCCATTGGTACATTACCAGAAACCCCTACGCTTCTTTCACAACGTAGCACCTCAAGCCTACCATCAGATTACTTAGGTTCAACACCAACATCTGAACAAATACGTGAAAATCCCTTTAACCCCCCAAACCAGGCATCACGACTACCATATTGGACAACACATTCATTTACACAAGGTGAATTAAATTTAGTCAATGATCCAATAGATATTTCTACAGATACAACAACATCCTCATCACTACCAGAAACATTATCACTACCATCAACACCATCAATAAGCCAGATTTCACCACCACCTTTTAACTTAAATTTTCCAAATAATCTCGATATCTCGATAATCTCGAACGCCAGATATCGAGAACAATCATCAACAAATATCCCTTTAAGACTAGATTGGAATACATTTACAGCCCCTCCACCATTATTTGGACAACATCTAGAAAGTAATCGCCTCCACAACTGGGCACTTAATAGATTATAATACCGACAAGACATTCACGACGATATCCGTGATCACAATATCCAAATACTTCAACAAAACAGTTTACAATTAAAGTTTGAAATCACAGTTAAATTAAACAACATTACTCAACATCCCTACCCATTAAACCCACCAAACATAACAGCTCAATCACTACCACCACCATTTATAACCACTGAAGTAATATATAAATACGACAGATATACCAAAAACACAATTGGTTACATCACATTTTATAACCCATACTCAGGATTATCATACACATGTATATTCTAAAATTATTAATTTTTCTCCAACTCCTTTTTCTAGTAATCTCAAATCAAAACATAAACCCTTCTCCCCGCACAGGACCCCAAGATTTATTAGTAACACATTACGATTGTGAAGAAAACGAACAAAAAACACTACACAAGTATGCAATAAATCAAGTATCACAGTGCGAAACAGAACCCCAAGCCATAGAAACTACAAATGTCATAGCAACACTTTATTCAAAAGCCCGAGCAACTACAGTTATAGGATATAAATTCACAGCAACATTTTCTGAAAAGAAAGTACATTGTTCACAAGTCTCAAACGGAAATAAAAACCGACTTGACCATGAATCATTCTACCAGAGTAATATAGAACGACTTTTACATCTCAATCCCGAAGATTGTAAAAACGAGTTACTCCGACTAAACATCACCAAAAATAAAAACACAGATAGAAATTTAGTATATTTCCAAGTTTTTTCAGATTCTGTACATCAAGCAGAACTTGAAAGATATCAAGGACATATAAAATTAGATGAAAAATACCCATACAACGGCGCACACGGACGATTAACCTATGACATACACGATAAACACTGGATACCACACATTGGTATAAATGACCCATCAAACTGCAAAGCAGACACAAAAAATAAAGGATACCAAGAAATAATGTTTTTCGATTGGAAAATACAACTCGAAAAAATACAACTCACACGAGATTTATCAGACAACACAATGATTTATCAAGGAATTAGATTACCTTGTAAAAACGACCAAGGTTATTGCGACCCTCCAACCAGAACACAAGCAACAATTGTTTGGTTCCCCGAAGACACATGTACAACATTTCAAGTAGCAAAAATACACGCTCGTATGATAAAATTTCACGAAAAATATTTTATACAATCAATACCATATGAACATGTAAATCCATTACGCAAAATAAGTTCAAATTTTCGAAACATTCATAATATAGAAAATAAATTAACACGTTTTCAAATATATCAAGAAACAGAACTTGCATGTAAATACAGAAACCCACTTCACAAAACACAATACTCTGAAATATTAGTTGAATACGAAAATGGATTCGACATGACCACTGGAAAAATAAAAGTCGACCCATACGCCACAAGTCATCCCCTAAACGAAGGAACATCATATATACCAGTTAATTTTCAAAAGAATACAGGTCAACCTGGTGGACATTTAAAACCCCAAAACGATCAAAGCACACGTTTACAAGAACTATCACTAATGAATAGTACATATTTTGGTAATATCCACTATGATATTCACTTAGATATGAAACTAGACTACACGATTAGCCGAATTTTTCAAGAAATGTCACTCTCCGAATTAGAAACATTACACCAACTATGCGAATTAGAAAGAACACAAATATTACAATCACTTGCACTAGCAGTATTAAAAATACCCTACGCAGGATATTTACTATCAGGAAATAGATCAAATTTTTTAGACTATGAAGGAAACATCTTATGGTTTTATACTTGTACTAAAAAAGTATCACCACTATACGTTTTTGAAGATAAACGATGTTATAAAAGAATCCCTATCTTTTATAAGAATAAAGTACATTTCGTTGACACACTTTCACGAAGAACCTATTTCTGGGATACCGCAGTTCCATGTGGATCAGAAAATAGCCACAACGTAGTACAACTAAACCCTGATGAAGATAAATATTACCTTCTCACCCCATATCCCACATTAATGCAATCACTCAAAAAATTTTCACCAGAAAGCATTCGCGCTATCGCTCGAAACCCAAATATAGACTTACAATCAATAGGAATATACTCAAAATCAGATATTCAACATCACATTAGAACACAACAATTCCAGGAATTATTAACACAAATGGACACAATACAAAGACAATCAATTGACCAAAACTTACGCAAACTTGCCGAAACCGCAGGATTTGCAGACATCTATACGCAAGACTATAGCGGATATTTTAAAGATATTAAAGATTATATATATCTAAACGGTGAAAAATACCGTCCCCAAGATATATCACCTATCAATATTTTTAGCTTTGTTACACTCAAGAATGAAATTCTTGATTTTCTAGGATGGCCCTACTACATCTTAGAAAAACTAACTATTTTATACGCAATGTTTAACTTTATTGGATTTCTTTTTTCACTCTTAAAAGGAATCTATAACACATGTGCTATACACACAAGTCAATAGACAAGCAAGTGTAGCACGCATACTATTTGCAGGATTTTTTGGAATATTTTCTACATCTATAAACAAAATTCTTTTAGACGCACAAATAAAAGAATATAACACAAAAATAGCAACAAGACAGAACACATACGACGAAGAACATAACAATGCAGACACAACACCAACAGCACCACAGTTACCACCCCTACCACATAACCATCCATTATCCCTAGTCCCACGTAATTTTCGAAATTTAGCCATAACACATAATAATTTTAGACCAACCATATCACAAAGTCCCATCCAACATATAATGCCACACCACTCACAAGATGAAAATACTTATGAACAAATTATAGAACAACCCCATACCACCGCTTTTCAGTCTCAAAATAATAATTTTTTTAGCCCACGATGAGCCGACAACTTGGATCCCTACACCGATCAAATTCCCACCCAACCAACCTCACCACTCCAATCCCAATAATACCACTTTTTGCTTTTCCGCCACCCGATTTCCCATCCAGTAATGTAACATCCGGCATGAATTCCGATACTAACTCACACATCTCAGTTTTATACTCCATCTCACAACTCAATAACCCGAATATTGAAACCCCCGATGAATTTGCCGACTCCGAACCATCTCCATCAAATAATTTTCACACCAATCCCTTAAATTTTTCCCAACCCCCTTTTCAACCCATACTACCAAATAACCCTGACCCAACCAATTCTACACCCTCTTATGCTTCCCAAGTCACTCCAACCTACTCCTCACTTCACTCAAACCAATCATCTCATTCTTCAGACACCCCCCGAATCTCCCCAGAACTAGATAATTTCATTACCTTACAACAACAATCCTATCACCTTGACACCCCAACCATAAACCAAATCTCATCCACAATAGATTCATCCAACCCTCCTACCCCTACACCCTCTTCAATTTATACTGATTCATTAGCACCATCATCCACAACTACTGTATCTTCACTCAGCACTAATAGAGCTTACCGCACTTTTAAAAGGAAGTTCCCCAACCATCCTTTCCCAGCGAAACCAGGAACAGCCCGTGAATACATCAACCATCCACAACACACTAACACAAAAGAATTTTTAGCTATCACCTTACCCTCATTTCCACAATACACCTTAAACACCCCTCATGACACTAACGAGACACGTAACTTTGTAGACGAATACGTTTTAATGCCTACCCTTCCTTGGACCTCATATTATCATTTTACAAATCCCCTTTGCTTACCTTTATCTAACACTCATATCGATATAGAACGAAATATGGACATGCTATATCGACTCACTACACCACTAACACCTAGACAATTTACTTACATTGGATACAAAAAATCACTAAAAACACACACTGCACCCCGAGCTAATGAATATACACTAGAATATTACGACCATAACATCATCAGAACTAACCAAGATCAATTCTTAGACGACGATCGCTTCGCTAACCCACAAATCACCGAGAAATTTTTCATTAAAACACCATATGTATTTACACTAAATATCTTCGATCGCAAGTTTGACCACATTATCTCAGAAGCACTAACAGACACGCAAGCCTACGAAAGTTTTAAAGAACGCTTCCAAATATTTTCACTAACCTTTCATTTCCTTGCACCACATGAAAGAGATTTGCACTGCTCACACGATATTATGTTGCGCACTAAACAAACACACACATATACTTATTATCGTTTCATCCAAAATCACTTTGACCTACACACTCCCTCCAGACAACCACACCATCGTTTTCAATTCATCAATTCCAAATACACCTCACCATTCTTTCTTAACTTCACATATTGCATTAAAGATACTAACCTTCATGGTATTCTTCGAAATTATGATCCCATAACTCAAATGTATATCTTTTGTCCCATCACCAAGACCTTCAACGCAGAAGAATCCCGACCCTTCCTCATCCCACACGAGTTTGTACAACCTATAGAAATCCCCATTTTAGAATTCATCCATAACACTAAATTCAACCACAAATTATATAATCTAATCCAAAACACACCTTATGAATTTGCAGTTGGCACTGAAGAACTAACCACCATTAAGGCACTTCAATTGCTTTGGCCACTGCTTCAAACTAAAAATATCATCCGCATATTAGCCAAACTACTAACAACTTCAGATCTCATCCACGACATTTTCCCCCACGGTTTCTTCCCCGACGACTAACAGGTAAGTATGAATTATACATATTACTAATTAATTCAAACATTAGAAACTCACCATTCTTTATCCATGTTTTCTTTAGAATTTTAGCCTTCATCCTAGATCATCTGAAAAATTCACAGAAGAAAAATAAAAAATAGCAAACTTCTTCAAAACTGTTTAAGACCCTATTAAATTTTTGCACCAACAATTAAATAAATATAATACCAATGCAGTAAATTAATTTATAAATTTTTCCCCCACCAGCAGTAAATCTAATAATGATGAAAATTTGTAACTTAATTTCCCCCAACAACTAGCAGTAAAATTAAAATTCTATGTAGTAAATTCATAAGAAGCAAAAGCAGTACTAACCTTTTGATATTTTCATTCACTCGCATAAGAATTCTATCCACACTCGCACAGCTCGCCCACGAAGAATTGTTTAAAATAATGAATTTCAGTTTCAAGCTTTCACACTCGATAACTCTAACACAAGATAACACGTTTCATACTTTCCTTTAACCCGGTTGGAAAGGAATTATATACTAAACAAAACTAACCAATGCAGCTTACTAAACACCACAACACATAGCACAACAGCATGACTAAGAAAAGGAAACCAACGGTACCCAAACCGGATTAACCCAGTTTAAAACTGGATAATTTATTCTTTTGAAGACTATTATAAAGTCTAAGAAAGAAATAATAAAACACAAAAAAGTCGAAAGACAAACCCATACCACAAACAATTTGATTTTTGAAAAAAGGACACAACCAACAAAACATAAGAAAAACCACAACAAACCCAACATAAAACGTTGTCACATAACAGGACCTCTCACAAAAACCGCATGCAATCATACTCCCACTCCTGGCGTAACCCACCAGGAAGGACGTCCTGAGCATGCTCTATAGCCGGCCTAACCCACCGTGCTACATCCACGCTTTGTGACCACACTCCTATTTTTAATAAGAGCTACTCAAGGGTGAGTAACTCTTCAAAATAACTGAACTAAAACAAAAAGCTTTTGTGAAAACAACTAACTAAAATCATAATTAAAAAATATTAAACTAATAAAAGTTTTATAAAATGTAAATTACATTATGCAATACATAGATCAGAATACAACACCAAGGACGAACATATAAAGACAAAACGACCCTACTACACTCGAGAAAGAATGGCCAACTACAATCAATATGCCGCCCACAATCACAACTCAAAGGATTTAGAGTACGACTTGACTTCGCAGAAAAGGACTTCATTGAACTAGACCAATGACCACCTCGATGTTCAAGTATACGTACAGATCCGAGTAACCAGGCATCCACACCACGCACAATTTCCACGCCATTCCCAGACAAGGTCAAACACAAAGAAGTTCTCACCAATGAAACAGAAAAACCTGACATAGCCAACCATTCTGAAATCAGATTTGAGTTTGTTGCGAAAACCCAGTCGTTGTCTTGAGAAGACACAATGATTGAATCTGGGACTTCTCTAATAAGAAAACCCAGAAAAAATAAGATGTTCGCCAAATACCAACGTCCATCATCCATCTTTCAAATCGCAGAAAAACTATTCTAAAAAACTCTGTAAAACCCGGATGGGTGGAACCTGATCTAAACTACATTTTATGATTGGATAAATTAGATATTTTACCAATGTAAAGTATTTAATATTAACCAATCATGATCCATCTAACTAACAATCCACTTATTTGTAAGTGCTGAAATTACTTGTAATTTCAGCACCAGAGAGATTTGAATTTAACTTAGAAATTAGTTGAAATCTCCCGAGTACTTCAGCAACCGCAATAAACCAGTATACCCTAGATCTATTGAGCCTAGCAGAGACTAGTTAAACAACCTGAGACTAGATAGTATAAGAGTAAGATTAGGATCGGTATTAGACTAAGAAGTTGCACGAATCTATCCGGCCGAAAATAAGATAGCGTGACGAGCAGACGGTGTACCCTATCCGAAATTACTCTATGAGTTATACACTTCGGTCCTAACTCAAAACTTCTACCGATACACTTCGCTTTTAAGTAACCTCTATCTTTAGTATCCCGTGTCCACGTTTCCCATTTCTTTCGACCGAACTATTTGAACCAGATGCCAGAGTTTGACCAAAAATCCATAGTCGCACAGGGAATATGGTCGAACTGGAAGTCGACACATAAAATTTCGAACTTAGTGAGTTTAAGTTCGGGGTGGCTCACTCAAAGAGCAATTTCAGATAAAGAACACCGTCTGTTCGTCACACAATCTTAATTTTGGCCGCATAGATTCGTGCAACTTCTTAGTCTAATACCGATCTCAATCTTACTCTTATATCTCGTAGTCTCATTAGATCTAGCGTATTTTGGTATTTGCAGGTTAGATATCTGGATCTTGTTCCAAAGGAGAACAACTGTCTTCTAAGTTCTGTTCAAAGTGTTCTGGTGCTCAAACCACAAGTAGTTCCAGCACTGCAAATAATTGTCAGTGTTAGTTATGGATCATGATTGGTTAGAAAGAAATATTTTATAGAGATAGTTTTATCAAGAAAATAAATGGTTATAAATACTAGTTTTAAACTGGTTCCAGTTCTTATCTCCGAGCATCGCAGTTGCGTGGAAGGGATGATCTAGCATGGCGTGAATTTGTTTATCTGAAAGCATCCATTCCTCAACAGCCGGAAACTTCTCTAGCACTGATCTCAGAGTCCGGATCCCTGCTAAATATAATATATACTTGAGGGTTCAGTGTTGGAAAAAACCTCCAATTCATTGCGTTCATCTTTGAGAAATTATCGCAATACTGCAAATGCAAAGTTACAATGAAATCAATCAAACCATATGTTCTTTTCGAGAGTATGGGCCTTTTTTCCATTTTTTTTGGAAAATTGTTGCATTGTCCTATCAGTTTCTCTGGTTAAATTAAAGCAGGTAATTCAATAAAAATCAGACCAAGTCAAGAGGCTGAAAATGGTTTTGCGTCAAAAATAAATCGCCGTGTTTTCAGTTAGAGAAACAATCGCGTCTTTGCTTTGTCCAAAATTTGCGAATACTCAATTTATTCTGTGAAGCAACAAACATATAGACCACTAAACTTTTGTACGGCGCTAACTTAGTAAGGAGGGAGTATAATTTTTCCGTCTCTTTTCGTTTTCAATTTTTTTGTTCTTTTTTGTCAGGTATTTTTATATTTTTCGTTTTTGGTTGTGTCTTTTCATCAAAAAGAAACTGTTGTGTTTTGGGTTCTTCTTATGAATTTTTAGAGTTTCAAGTGGTTTTAATATAACTTGAAAGCTGGTTTGAAACGAGTAACATATCCAATCTTGATCTGGGTTCAATCTGGTTTGGGTAGCGTGGGACTTTCTTATATATGCGGTTGGTTTTGTGGCATTAGTAAGCCACGTTGGTTAGTTCAATTTTTCTTATAGTTCCCTTCAGCCCGGTTAAAAGAAAATTTGAACCGTGTGAAAACAAGTTAGAGTTGTTATCACTTAGTTTCCGAAAGAGAATTTTTTATTTAACAGTTCTACGTGGGCGCGTTACTTCATTTTGGTGGAAAGATGGCGTGAAGTTTGGGCGAATGAAGAGAACTAGTATTTTAAAAAAAAGAACCTAAAAAAGGATATTTTTAATTATTTTTTTTTGCCATATTTATTTACCATTGCAAATTTCATTTTTGCTACAGAATTACCATTTTTTGCAATTTGTTTCAAATTTCACTTCGCTAAGATCATTTAATGACATAATTAAGATAAAATTTAAAAATTGAAGTAGAGTTTTTTATTTCTGTTTTTGTTTTGACTTTAGAATTGTGCCTGGTGAAAACTAAGAAAGAAAAGTGAAACGCACGTTAAGGAATGGCAAGTATCTTATTGATTTGTGTTAGTGATAAAGAGAAATTTTAAATTAAATTCAAGGAGAAATCCATGAAGGAAATTAGATTTAATGGTGTAAGATGTTACTAAAAGCTTAGCAAGCATGCGTATTACGTTTTTAGTGCAAAGCAGTGGCCAAAGAAGTTCACGCGCTCTGATAATATCTAATTTTGGTGGTTGCTGAAATCATGGTTCGTATTTTGAAAAGGATATAAAAATAGTGATTAAATTTGGTGTGGTGGATTTTTTCTAGTAGGGCTACTTCAGTTGACTTTATATATTCTGGGAGAATCATGATGGGTCCGGCGTCCTCTAGTGGGAAAGTGTTAGTCAGGGGGCAAAATATGTACATCTGTCGAATAGATCGTAACTTCCGAGGATGCCATGCAAGTTAGTTGATTTGAATGTGTGGAGTTTAAGAAACGGCGATGTTTCTTTTGAGTTTATGAACATAGAACGATGGTTGTGGATTACGGTATGATGAAATTTGTATGTTGTGTATTTGTACAAACTTAAAATATGTATACGTGTGGAGTAATTTGTTTCAACTTGATTTCGTGTGAACATCAAATATCTCTTTCCTTTGGTGTAAGGAAGTTAATTGTTAGTGGAAGTGATTGAGTTTATGAAAGAACGGTTCGTAGGCTTGATAGTTTTTTAGTGCGTGATCTATGATATGGTCGGATTTTTGTTAGTGCTATCAAGATCGAATATATATTCTGGTTTTATGAAAATTTTTTAAGTTAACTGAGGGTTTGGATCATCGTCATAATGGTAATTTTCCATAAATCTGGTGGCAGCGTGGCCATAATGGTTAATGGAAAGTCGGTTTGCTTTGGTTGCTATGAATCTGTTTAGTGTTTGTTGTAAACCTATAGTGGTGAAATGATTCTCGTGCAGTGCGATGGTTAGGTGGTAAATGATGGTATCACCAAGTTCGTTGGCGGCGGTGTTGTGTTTCAAGGGATATTTTAGTAGGTTAGTTAAGTTATAATGGGAGATTCAGGATAGTGTAAGAATTAGGGTATATTCATCGACGTATGCTGTATGTGGGTTTTCATTTGTGAAAATGTAATAAATATATTGAGAGAAAAATGGTTAGCCTGAATGAGAAAATTTGGAGTATTAGTGTGTTGTGGATGATGGCAATATAGTCAGGATGATTGTGGGCGACTAATTAGATTAATAAGTATTTGAGGTGTAGTGTCAGGAGGCTTGCGTTTCATGAAAACTTTTCGAACTCGTGTGGTTGCAATGTGAACTGAGGGAGTAGAGGATTCGGAAGTTGAAGCTGAATGAGTCAGTTGGCGAATTGTTATTAAGTTATTTGTGTCACTAAATTGTTGTTGATTACTTATAAAGTTTTCTCAATCATGCTCAAGTTGATCGTCTGTGATAGCGCTGGTTTCAACGGGTTCTCTTTTGACAGAGGGGAGAGAATTGGGGTAGCGTTAGTGTGTGAGGAGGCAGAGGGAAGTGGTTCAACAGGGATAGGGCAAGTTATAGGCTGAAAAATTGGTTGAAAAAATTAGTAGAGCTGAATTCGTTGGTCGTTTCTATATCAGAATTTTTTAAATTAGAAATGGTATTGAAAATGGTTTGATTCGCATCTTGCGAGTCCATGCGGGGTGAGTTAGAAGAAAAACTGGATAGGGGAGAAGAAGTGAGTTCTGAAATTGAAATAAAGAAATTTTGGCGTTGGAGATTTGATGAATAGGAAAAAGAAACGTTGGGGAATCCAATTTGTTGGCTCATCGTTGGCTAAAAAGGTGACTGTTTTGAGAAAGAAATTTTATTTTATGTGGTTGTCCTATAATTTGTTCATATGTATTATCAATATTCGGTTGTTGAAGTGTTATGTTAGATATTGGGATTTGGGCTCGTTGTGAAGTACTAGTTTGTTGTAAGCGTTCCGTGATAGGAAGTGTGTATCTATAATTTTGTGGTGCTAAAGATTAAGGGTGATTATCATGTACGTTGTGTATATATGATGGTGCTGTAGGTGTTGTATTTGTGTTATCTTGTGGGGTATCATACAGATTTGAGCTTGTAGATACTTTTTTATTCTATTCGCTAATTTGAGCGTCTAGAAAGTTTTTATTAATTGAGGTGGAAAACATTCCAAAAATCCTTTTAAATAAAATGCGTGCTGTTTTTTGGCTTGCTTGCGTATGTTATGCCTTATTTTAAGTGTAAAATTGATGCCTTCTAGAAAAGAAAAAAATCAAAAAAAAATCAAACATTGCGTAAACTTTTCTATTATTTAGTAGGGCCAACCTGGAAATGCGAGGAGTTCTTATTGATATTTATGAAGCTGAAATTATCAACTGGTGAAATGTCTTGTGACGATGCTTTTCTCCATTGAGATATATATATATTACTTAATATCATTAAGGTATTCACTATAGTCTTGTCGGTAGATGTCGGAGAAACGCTGAAAAATCATAGTTGTATATGACCTTGATAGCGTTTAAGTTGATAGAGTCTGGAAAGACGTGAAAATTTACCAATTTACGATTTGTGCTTTTCTTTGTGGTTCGTTTTTTTCAATCTATGGCTTTGGGTTCAAAAATCGTTTGATATTTTTTGATGAAGGATTCAGGATCGAGCTTATTTTTTTTTGCTGTTTGAAACTTGTGAACATGGTACTTTCTTGTCTGAGATTTTTGCGTTAAATTTATATCATTTTTGGGTACTGTGGGACTTTCCTATACATGTGGTTGCTTTTGTCGCATTATTAAAATGGGCTGGTTAGTTTAAGCTTTCTTATAATTTCCTCCAACCCGGTTAATTCCGTCCAACACGGAATAATTCCGTCCAACCCGGCTAAAAGAAAGTTTGAAACGTGTGAAAAGTAGTTAGAGTGGCTATCAGTTAGTTTCTGAACGACATTTCTTTAACTTAACAATTCTACGTGGGCGCGTTGCTCGATTTTGGTGGAAAGAGTGTGTGAAATTTGGGCGAAAAACAGAATTAGCATTACAAAAAAATATCCTAAAAAATATTGGTTTTCTCTAGTTTTTTTTGCTTTAGTAATTCACTACTTCAAATTTGAGTGTTACAACAGAATTGTCAATAATTACAATTTGTATTAAAAATTTTTTGCAAAGATTATTTATTATTATAGTTAAGATAAAATTTAAAAATTGAAGAAGATTTTCTTATTTCTGTTTTTGTTTTAACTATAGATGAGTGTCTGGTGAAATCTAAAAATGAAATGTTAAACGCAGGTGTAGGATTGGCGAGTATGTTATTGATTTGTGTTAGTGATTATAACGAGGGGTCAGATTCAAGAAAAAATCCTTGAGGTAAATTAGTTTCAATGGTGTCGGATGTTACTAAAAGCCTAGCAAGCATGCGTATTACTTTTTTAGTGCGAAGCAGTGGCCAAAGAAGTTCAAGCACTCTGATGATATCTAGTTCTTCAGTGGTAGCTGAAAAACATGGTTAGTTTTTTGATTAAGAATATCAGGTTATAGGCTCATAGGCTTGAGCGTTTTTTAGTGCGTGATCTATGATATGGTCGAAATTTTTTAAAGTGCTATCAAGATGGAATATATATTCTGATTTAATGAAAATTTTTTCAGTTAACTGAGGGTTTGGATCATCGTCATACACGGAAGTTTCCATAAACCTGGTGACAGCTTGGTCATAATGGTTATTGGATGTCGGTTTGCTTTGGGTGCTATGATTCTGTTCATTGTTTGGTGTAAACTTATGTGTTGAAATGATTTTCATGCAAAGCGTTGGTTAGGTGGTGAATCATGGTATAAAAAAGTTCGTTGTCAACGGGGTTGTTTTTCAAGGGGTTTTTAGTGGGTTAGTTAAGATGTAATAGGAGATCCAGGATAGTGTAGGGAGTAGGGTATATTCATCGACGTATGGTGTATGTGGGTTTTCATTTGTGAAATTGTAGTAAAAATATTGAGTGAAAAATGGTTAGTTTTGAATGAGAAAATCTGGAGTATTAGAGTGTTGAGGATAATGGCATTATAGTCGGGATGATTATAGGCGACTTATTAGACTAAAAAGGAATTGAGGTGTAGTGTTAGGGTGCTTGCGTTTCATGAAAACTCGTTGGTCTCGTGTGGGTGGAATGTGAACTGAGGGAGTAGAGGAGTCGGAAGTTGAAGTTGAATGAGTCAATTGGCAATTTGTTAATAAGATGTATGTGTCGAGAATTGGTTGTTGATTACTTTTAAAGTTTTCTCAATCATGCTCAACTTCGTCGTCTGTGATAGCGCTGGTTGCATCGGGTTCTTTCTTGACAGAGGGGAGAGAATTGTTAATAAAATGTATGTGTCGAGAATTTGTTGTTGATTACTTATAAAGTTTTCTCAATCATGCTCAAGTTGGTCGTCTGTGATAGCGCTGGTTGCATCGGGTTCTTTCTTGACAGAGGAGAGAGAATTGGGTAGCATCAGTTTGTGAGGAGGCAGAGGGAAGTGGTTCAACCGGATTAGGGGGACTTATAGGCTAGAAGGATGATCAAGAAAAATTAGTAGGGCTGAATTCGTCGGGCGTTTCTATATCAGAATTTTTTAAATAAGAAGTGGTATTGACTGTTTGAGTCGAATCCTGTGAGTCCAATCGTGGCGAGTTAGAAGAAAAACTGGGTAGGGGAGAAAAAGTGAGTTCTGAAATGAAGGAGTTCTGGAGTATTACAGTGTTAAGGATGATGGCAAAATAGTCGGGATGATTATGGGCGACTAATTAGACTAATAAGGAAATGAGGTGTAGTGTTAGGGTGCTTGCGTTTCATGAAAACTTTTTGGGCTCTTGTGGGTGCAATGTGAACTGAGGGAGTAGAGGATTCGGAAGTTGAAGCTGAATGGGTCAGTTGGCAAATTGTTAATAAGATGTATGTATCGAGAATTTGTTGTTGATTACTTATCAAGTTTTCTCATTCATGCTCAAGTTGGTCGTCTGTGATAGCGCTGGTTGCATCGGGTTCTTTCTTGACAGAGGGGAGAGAGTTGGGTAGCACCAGTTTGTGAGGAGGCAGAGGGTTGCGGTTCACTGGAATAGGGGGAGTTATAGGCTGGAAAGGTGATTGAAAAAAATAAGTAGGGCTGAATTCGTCGGGTGTTTCTATATCAGAATTTTTTAAAGTAGAAATGGTAATGACTGTTTGAGTCCAATCTTGTGAGTCCAAGCGTGGTGAGTTAGAAGAAAAACTGGGTAGGGGAGAAAAAGTGAGTTCTGAAATTGAAATGAGAAGTTTTGGCGTTGGAGATTTGATGGATAGGAGAGGGAACCGTTGAGGATTCCTTTTTATCGGCTCATCGTTTGCTAAAAAGGTGATTGTTTTGAGAACGAAATTTTTTCTGTATGTGGTTGTCCTACAATTTGTTCGTATGTATTATGTACAATGTGTTCTTAAGAGAGAGCTCGGGTTGTTGAATAAATTGCCGCTAATTTATTTGTTGTTTCTTTTTCTTGTGGTTCTGATTCGCATTGTGTTACTTGATTAATTGCGTATTTATGTAGTGTTTTTTGTTTATTATCTTCACAATTATATAGTGTGACGAGGAGGTTTTGTGGTCCTGTTCTGAGGCAAGGGTTTGGATGAGGTATTGGCTCTAGAAAAGCAAAAAGTTAAGAAGGTTTTGATTAGAAAAACTATTAAAAGATACATGTGTATGATAATCTTGAAAAAGGATTAAAGAATGCATTTATCCTGTTGCCTTTTTTGTATATCTATCTTATTTATAGATAAATTCCGTTGTATTAAATGAAGAGGGCAAAAATTGAGCGGTTATATTTGATGGCGGTAGTGGTAATGGATGGTTTACTAAGTTATTTAATTTTTTTGTTATTTCTAATTTAAAGGTTAAATTATGTTGGTTAAGGATTTGGATATTTATGTTATTTTATGTCCTTGTGAATATCGTGTCTGTATTGCAGTCTATTGAGTGCCCAGTTATGTAGTCGATTGCTATCAAGATGTTGGCCACAAATAGGAGGGTGTGCTACAAAGGAGTTCCAATCTAAGCGTAGGGGTGTATTTGTGCTTTGTAGTTCACGATATCTATCGGTTGATTGACTCGAAAAAATTGTAGGGAAATTAGTTGGTATTTGACCTGCGACTGAAGGTTTTGATGGAAGTGATAGAGTTTCTGGTAGTGATAAAGAAGTATCTGGTGAAATGTCTATTGGACCGCTAACTAAGTTTGGTTCACTTTGAGAAAATGATTGTATCATCCAATTTGGAAGTCTTTGTGATGAAGTAGGGGGATTAAAGGGATTTTCACGAGTTTTTTAAGAAGTTGACGTTGAACCTGAATAATTTGATGGAGTATTTGGAATACTTTGTTGCGAAGTTGGGGTTTGAAGTGATGGAGGGGTGTTTTCAATTGTTTTACTAGGAAGATCTAGAGGGGTCGATGATGGTGAGGAGAGTATGTTAAAAAGAACTCCTGGTGTTGTAAGGTTTCAATTTTGTCGTGGGTGAATAATTTGTCGATCTATTGTAGTTGTTAGATTTTGGTTCTGGTATGGACGTCTATTCTGTTAAGATCTTGTTGAAATGAGGGCTAAAAGTTATACGTTGGCTCGTATTGTGCTTCACTTAGGGGTGCTTGAGGAATGGCTGGTATTAAGGGTTCGAATAGTGATGCGTGCCTTTTTTTAAATGTATAAGGGTTTTCTGCAAACGAGATACGTGTAGATGATTGGGTTGTTTTGTTTGGCGAGATGTCGGTGTTGTCGACGATCTTGGATGTAGTGGTTGATGGGAATGTTTAATTGGATGTCCATTAGCAATTTTCAAATGTTCACTTGCTTGATATAATTAATTGTGTGTTCTTTATAATTTTCTTCTGCAAAAAAAATTAGCAAAATTGTTGCTAATGCAAAATTAAATATTGTTTTGTTTTTGCATTTAAGGATTGTTAAATCGAGAGAAATGAGCAAAGTTACAAAAATTCTGAAAAGATTTAAAAAATCCGTCTTTATTTAGTGAACTTCGTTTCAATCATGAAATTTTTAGTTTTCAATCCTAATTAGGTGGTCAAGGTTTTTCGATAGACAAAGGTAGGTTTGTACGAGGGAGTAGAAACGATTGTATTGACTACAAATTTTTAAAAAATGAGGGTTCCTATTTCTAGAAATTCGGTTTTGAGAAAAACAAAAAAGTTGAAAAAGTGTTTACAAAATTGAGAGAAAGGTTGAACTCAAAAGTTGTTTTGTCGAACAGTTGAACTGAGTTTGAAAGAACCATTTGAACAATGAGGTGTTATTTGGAAGGTCTTTTATTGCGGAGTTTAAGCCATGTGCGCTCGAATTGGTTTTTGATTTTTGACAATTGGGTTGGGTATGAAGATTTTTTGGTGGAAGAAAGTTTGGGTATTTAGGTTTTAAATTTCTAAGTCATATTTTTATTTGTAAGATGATTAGTGAGTTCTGGGAAGTAGAGCGGCTTTAGACCATGTCGGATTTTACTTAAGGCTAATTAGTTTCTTTATTTTGGAAAAATGCGGGGTTTGAGTTGGGACAATTTTGTTGATTTTTATGTTGATTGATAGAAGAGGGATACAAATTTTATATGATACTTATTTAGGTTGTCAAATAGAAGGGTAGTGCTTTCTTTCGACCTGGAGGTCTTCGAGTCATAGTTCCAGATCTAGCTCAAGTTGGCTATATGTCGGCTAATAACGGTAGTGCGTTTAGAGAGAAATGAGATGATTTCAAACCAATTTGATTGGCTGATTTTAAACTAGTTTTACACAACGAGAACGAATGGTTCTAATCAGAAATAATTTTGAGGCTGATTGAAAATGTTATTAATGTTGTCTTATTAATCAAAGAAATACTACTTTCTCTAATGTTTTACATAATTGACGTTTTTGTGATATTTCTTTTATTTCGGGTATGAGGATTTTTTCTTGTAATTTAAGATAAAGACTTTGTTTTTGAACTACTTTTTTGAGGCTTGTCTGATAATTTTTCTGGAATCACATCTGATGATTGGAGCAGCTGGTCATTTTTTTGTTGTATGGTTTTTTTGGTGGTTTTTTCAACGATCTGTAGTCCAGTGAAGAAAATGAAGTCCTGTTTTAATTCAGATAGTATGGAAAATTATTGGCTATTCCTTCGGATAGTATGGTAAAATATTGTTCCTGTGTTGTATCAATTTTCTATTTTGTGATCGATAAGTTTATATGTGACGTCTGTGGGTTTTTCTATAACTTGAATTGGTCCTCTTGGTAAAGGTTGTAACTTTTTTGAGATCCCTTTTCAAACAAAAATTTTTGGGATGAAAACAACGTTCCCATTTTTAGGTTTGATGCTGGTGTAAAACGCGAATTTATTTGAGAATGAATACTTAGTCTTTGTAACAAATTCCTTGCAATTTTTTGGTATTTTTCATTTCATTTTTTTTATGTCGGTGTAAAATTTATTCTGTATGGGTTCCAGAGGCTAATTTTAAAATTTGTGGACGGTGAAAATGATCCTCGTCATGAGTGTGAAGTGGTAGATTAGAAAATAATTAATCTTTGTTGGGTTGACAGTAAATTTGTACGTTTTTTTGAGGAATTTGCTGTGACATGTTTGGTTTACGTGGATTTTGGTTAAAAAACATTTCATATAGTGACCTTCCGAATGTTGTAGTGGTTTGTAAATATATGCTAATTGGAATAATTTACGTCTATTGGCCATTTGGCGTATTTTTTTATCATCTCGAGTTATAATCCATCGGAGGTTTTCTTGTAGTGAACGGTTCATGCCTTCAACTAGTCCATTTGTCTATTCTAGGTTTTTGTTCTATTAAAGAGAAGACACTATGTTATGATTTCATTGATTATTTTCCGTTCAATTGGCTCTGACAAGAATTTTTGGTAGTCCAAATTTTGCTACCCAGTGTTCGTAAAAATTTGTGTAAGCAAATAAGTGTTGCAGTGAGGTACAGGGTTGAGTGCTATATAGTGTGTAAACGCAAAGTGCATCTACTTTTACCATTATAAATGAATTTCAATCTGAGGAGGGTGATATAAAATCTTTGGTATCAAATGAGATTCTGTTTTCAAATTAAAGACTTTTTTCTTTGAAATCTTTTTTACGCTGTTTGCTTTTGGTGGGGAAAAAATTCAATTGACGTGTTATGCAACCATTGCATAGTTTTTAGTTCAAATTGGATTTGGAAAAAAGAAATTTTTGAGTGAAAATTAATGATGTTGTTTTCTAATCCTGCAAGTCTTTTTGTATGTAAGGAACTTGAAAAGTTAAAAGCACTTAAAATTAGGCTTAGTGGGGGACAGGGTACTTTTGTTTCAGGAGTGTGATATTTTAAGAGGTCAGTGTTTTCGTTTATAGTCGTACTATTAATTTTTCGGAAATTTCGAAGTAAGTTTTTTCCTAGGGTTGTGATATCGGCTCTTACTGGTTTTGTTTTATTTTTATGTCAAGACTTAAGTTTTCGGTGAAAGGGTCAAAATTTTGTCATTTTTGTAATAACTGAACTGTCATTATTTCTGTGTTTGGTGGGAAATTTTTTTCATTTTCTTCTCTTGAAAGAGGTATTTTATCCCTGTAAATTGAACACGTCATTGATTGTATCTTTTTGTTACAATTTGCGGGGTATGGCAATTTTATGGCTTCTGTTAGGTCTTTTCTGTTCACGGGACTGAGTTTTTCTGTGTGGTTTTTGTTAAGATATCTTTTGTTGTGTATTGTTTTTTATCCATGATGAGTATGGTATTGGTTTAAGTGTATGTTTTCCTAATCAATCGACTTCGTAATGGTTATTTAGATGGCATTGAAGATATAATGGAAAGTACTCTAAGGTGTTTGTTTGCTTAGCGTCAGAGTCAGTTTTTACTGCATATTTTTTTTCTAGTCGTGGTGATGTTTCGTGTTTTGCAGGGAAGAATTTTATATTTCCTGTTAATTCTACAGTTGTTTTCCGTGTTAGCAATTCAGATGGGTGTTTCGACTAAGTGTATTTGATAAAGCAAGGCTATTCAAACTATTTGTTGGTATGGAAATTTCATTAGATAAAATTAAAATCTATAAACTCTTTGGTTTGGATATGATTTTTGTGTAAATAGAAAATTTTTTGATTTATTATCTTTGAATCGAACTGTTGGATGTTTTGATCCGAGGACTAGGATTTCAAATTCTGTTAATGTTTATCCTGTTTTCTCACAAGGGTAGAGAGTTTAAGTTCTGCTTGTGTAAAAAATCTTGAGTTTGCTGATATGACATTCAATTTGTTTGTACCTTTATGTGATTGTAGAAGCGCTGAACCAATTCCAAAGTTGGAGGCATCGTACTTAGCGTAAAATGGTTGGCCTGGATATGGAATTGCGTTTGAAACTTGCTCTGTTAGAAGAGTTTTTATTTTGTCAAAGCGTTTTTGATGTTCTAATGTCCAATCGAAATTATTTTGCTGCCGGAGAGTAATAAAAAATGGTTAAAGATATTGATGAAGTTTAGCAAGCCAAGGATTTCTTGACTTTTCTTTTCATTTGATGGTGGTTGAAGTTTCAATATTGCATCTATTCTTGACTTTAAGGTGTAGTTGTGGTGCCTTTAATAATGTGTCCGAAGAACTTAACACGAGTAAAGAAAAAATTTGATTTATCTCGGGCTGCTTTCTTGTTTTTTTAATGAGATTTGGTAGTATTTGTCTAAAACTTTAAGGGTTTCTTGTTTTGCTTGTGACTGTATGAAAAAATTATCTAAATATCTGATTATGTTTTTGCTAAGAATTAAAAGGTTAAAAAATTTAATCATAAAGGCTGAAAAAGCTGCTGGTCCTATGGAAATACCATAGAATAGTCTATTAAAATCACATTGCGGGTTTTCAATTACGAATTGTGTTAGTCGAAGTGATTACTCGTCTAATGGCATTTGATTATATGCGCTATTCATATCGGCAGTGGTATATTATTAACCGTTTGTGTTTGTAAAATTTTCTTTGTTGCGGTACTATAGGCCAGTTGTGTTTTGGTTTATCGTTCACAGAGACTGAATATCGTGTGTCTAAAACAATTCTAAGTGATACTTTTTTAGCGAGAATAATTACGGGGTTGATGAATGTGGTTCCTTTGTGTTGTTGTTCTTTGTTTCCGGGTGAGACAATTTTGTATTGTTCGAGTTTATATAAAGACTGTTTATTTTGTCTTGTAAATGTGTTGGTAGTTTGTCTGAGAGTTGTTGTTGAAATTTGCGTTGAATTTAAGGGGAAGATTTAGTGGTGAATATATTTTTCCAGCATCAAACTTTGGTATTGAGTAAACCATGGGATATTTTTGTTATAAATTTGCTAGTTGTTCAAATTCTTGCTGATTGATTTGAGAATGTTGGTAGTTGAACATCGCTAAAACTTTATTTTTTGAGTTGTACATTTTGAAATTTGGATTTTTGGTTAAAAACCGTTTTTCTTTTTGAATTTTGTATTCGTGGAATTTTGTGTTGTATTTGTTTTGCAATTGCCTAAAAATTCTAAAGGAATTGTAGTTTTGGATGATGAATTGTTGTATACATGTAGGGATAGTATATATGTATTTGTACTTTTAGCGTGTTTGATAGATGAAGTCGTTACTCTACCAAAATTATGAGGTGGTTTGAGTTCAAGATCAGACATTTTTAGTTTTTGTTTATTAAGATCAGGGTTATTTTGATGTATTTGATTTTTAGAAATGTCATCTACATGTCTCGTTAGTGGTTTCAGATGTATTCTTTGTTGATTGTTTATAGGGTTAAATTCTGAGAAAATTGGGGGTTGCCTATTCATGCTTTGGAAGAATGTTAGAGATGTAAAATTCAGTTTTGCATATTTGTCTGTGATATGTAGTTTACTGTTTAAGTTGTTTATAGTTGGGATATATTTAGAAATATATGTGAGACCAAGTATATTGTGTGTTATGTCTGTTATGTGGAATAATTGCTTGGAAGGTTTATGTAAAAGTTTGTTTTGTTCCATTGCTTGAGCTGGGATCAAGAATAAATGAATTTTTGTATAGTATGATAGACTTGTGCCTTGTGGAGTTGCTAGTTTACTTGAGATTTTGGAAGGGGAAAGTTTTGGATGCAGAATTTGAATCTCATTCCATGTAGGGATCAAGATAATGTTTGATTCTGCAACAGAATAAATTAAAAAACCTATTTCAAGATCTGATGATTGGAAGGTTTTGTTTTTCGGGCTTTCTAAAAGAAGTGGGCTTGTCCAGCTTTTTTCTTTTGGTGGTGAAATTTTATTTGTTGTATTTTGATATATATTTTTTCATATTGGAGTTGGTTTCAGTTGAGTTTAATTTGTTGTTTCTAGATTATTATCTGTTTCTTGATAATTAGAGCTAACAATTTTTTTTGGTAATTTTTCGATTCAATTGGTGTTTGATGTTCATGTTCTGTTTTAAGCATGTTAACAATAAGTGTGTTTTCTGTGTGAATTTCTTCATCTGTGGGTTCACAATGTATGTGCTTTAACTGTAGTTCCAAAATTTCTGTTTTATCGATACCTGGAGGGTTTGGTTTTGTTTAATCTGTAGATTTTACTTGATTAATGCAGTGTACTGCTTCTATAGTTTTGATTTTGTGATCTATCATTCGCATAATTTCGCTTTCGTCAATTTGAATAGTTTCGATTGTTTGAGAAAGTTCTTGAAGGATCAGTTGAATAGTATCTTTTTCGTGAGTTTGAATAAAAACAGCTCCTATTATAGTTTGAATAATTACTTTTTTTTTAATTTGATTTAGTGTAACTGTTTCTATACTGATTATTTTGACTATTTGGTCTGCTATATCTATTTTGTGACTAGTTTTGCGATTTTCATCGATCTGGTGATTTTCTGCGAAGTTTATTTCGATAGGGAGATTGTGATCTGTTATTGCTATATCTATTTGGGAGTGGTTTTCTGAGCTATAGTTACTTGGAAACTTTTTGTTTTTTAAACTTTGATCTGTTTTTCATTTATTGATAAAAAAATGTGCTTGGTTGTCTGTGTTTTTGTGGTCTGTTTAAGTTGTCTTGTTGTTTCGCCTGCATTCAGCAATGCTATGTCTAAATCTGCAGCATTAGTTACAATATTTTTTGAATGGTAGTTTGCCTTTGAAATTCGGATGTTTTTATAATAATTAAAACTTGAGTAATTTATTCTGCTAGTTTCTTATCAGAGTCTTGTATAATATTAAAAAGTGAAGTTGTTGTTTGAAGGTTGTTTAGGTTTTGGTTTCAAAAATCAATATCGGGTTGTCGGATTGATGATGGATTGGTGATGCTCACTTTCATATTGCAATTTTGCGTAATTAAGTTGTTAGAGTCATCATTAAAACTTCGGTTATTTTCGTGTTTTTATAATGATGCGTATTAGGGGCATATGTTTTACCACTATTGTTTCGATTCTTATTGCAAGTTTTTTTTGGTTGTTTGGTTAGGGAGTCTACGAATTTCGTTGCATAGAACTCTTTGATGTTGTTTATTTCTTTCAGAGTCTAACATTTTTGAAAATTCTTGTGTGAATCGTTTCCAATCAGATTTAATTTCTATAGCTAAAACTGAAAACCGCTTTTGAGCTGCGCCGTCAATAAGGGTTTTAAATTGTGATATGCACCAATGATTCCTATTCTGAAGGAGTGGTTAATTTATTGGTTCTGGACCTATGTTTAAAATTAAACTTGCTGTAACTGCATTTAGGTAGTCTTTTACTGAATATTCAGGTTCTGTTCCTGTGAAAAACGTGAGCGGTTTATTGGATGTGATAGATTATCTACCCATGAGATATAGATTCATGCTCAATTGAAGTGATTCTGCTGTGTTTGGTTTTTGGGGTAAGTTTGTAATTTAAGTTTTTGTGGTTTCGTTTTGTTGTAAATAGTATGGTAAGGGAATTACATTTTGCATTGGATTGAGTTGGTAACCTTGAGTAATTATATGGTTTTGTGATTGCCTAATTTTGCTTGATTTTGCAAAAATTTGTCGTTGAAAAGGTGTTGGTGTGTTTGTCGTGTTTGTTCTGAGTTCATGAATGGTTCAAAAATATCTCGTTTGTTAATTTTATCTGGTTGATCAATATTATTCCAATAATCTTTTCGTGGGATATAGTTGTACTGTTGTTGCTTGTGGTTGAAGTAATTTCCATCTTCGGAATAATGTGGTTGGCTTCCTGTTAATTGTTTGATTATTGAATTTTTGCTTTGTTGAAAAATTAGTTACTTTTTGGTACGGTCTGTTGGAGTTTTTTGTTTTTCATATAAGAATACTGACTGAGAAACTGGTTGTGGTATCTGTTGAGTGCAACTATGTTCATGTGATTGATTTCGTGTTGGGTAAAGATTTTTTTTGCGCTGATAATGTTTTTGTTTGCAAAAAAATCATATTTGTGATTTGCGAAACTTTTTTCATTCACGTTGTTTTTGTTTGTTGCATTGTCCTGTTTTAGTTATTGGTCTTTATGTTTGATAATCCATAAGAGAATATTTTGAAATAACGATTGGTTTGACTGTTGATTGAAGTGTTGTTTGTGGAAAGGGGGTATTTTTATAAGGTAGTGTTGTGAGTGTTGGGTGAATTGGGGAAAAACGTTGGCGTGTTGGTGTAGGTTTTGTTTCTACTATTTCTTACACTGTGTGATGGGGTTTAAATATCCTGTTGTGTCAGATTTCTAGTACCATTAAGGGTTTCCTGTGTAATAAAAAATGTTGAGTTTAAACTATTATTGCTTGTCCTACCATTAAATATTGTGTTATAGTTTAAGTGATGTATCAGTGGTGAGTTGAGTAACTCTTAGGTAATCTTTGTGCACAGAGACGGTGGCAATTGCGCAACTTGAAATATCGTTAGGGAAAATGAAAAACATTATATGAGACCATTAAGGGTCCCATACATAGTCTGTTTAATCTGCTGAACATGTTTTATCGTCTGATGTTTGTGGTCGAAAATTTTTTCTTGCTGTTGAGATTAAATCTAAATTGTGTACAAAATAGTCTATAATGAGCCATGCTAGGAATGTTTGTAGATAAACTTTTACTATTTGTGATTTTTTAATATCGGAAATTGTTTTACGAATTGAATCTAATGATCGCAAGAAAAGGTTTTTTTTGTCCGGTTATTGCATGTCGAGATGTTTGAGGTGGTGATACATATAATAATTCATTTGATTCTAATGTGGAAATGTAAGAATGAATGATAGAAAAAACTGCATTTGTGAAAATTTAAGTTGCTTTTTGTGAATTTTGATGTTGAATAATCTTGATATATTCTATGAAATCTTTTAAACAATATAATTCTATGTCATGTGTTTGTATTCTACGTGGAGTTGGATGAGTTTGTGATGGTAAAATTTCAATAGTAAATTTTCCGTCATAGAATTGATATTACTGATGCCTGGTAGATAGTGGTCGAGTGTTTGTCTTCTAATTTTTATATCAGGTAATTCATATTTGCTTGGGTTTTTTCCTTCTTCGAACAAATTCGCAATTAAATTCTGGCAAGGTTGTACTTGTCCTCTAACGGGATCATTTTTTTATGAATGAGAAAAGGAAGAATAGAATTATCATCAAAGTTTTTGAATCATTTTCTGTGCTGTATTACGGTTAACCTGTAATTTTCAATATGTCTTATTGACTGATTCCAATTATAGAGTCGATCTGGTTTGCTGGTTTGCGAAGGTTTTTATTCTGCATTTACCTTTTATAGATGATTGAGTTGTAGATTCTAATTCGGAAAAATGTTTTTGTCGTTCATTGGTTTGCAAAAAAATCATATTTGTGATTTGCGAAACTTTTTTCATTCACGTTGTTTTTGTTTGTTGCATTGTCCTGCTTTAGTTATTGGTCTTTATGTTTGATAATCCATAAGAGAATATTTTGAAATAACGAGATGTTTGAGGTGGTGATACATATAATTATTCATTTGATTCTAATGTGGAAATGTAAGAATGAATGATAGAAAAAACAGCATTTGTGAAAATTTAAGTTGCTTTTTGTGAATTTTGATGTTGAATAATCTTGATATATTCTATGAAATCTTTTAAACAATCTAATTCTATGTCATGTGTTTGTATTCTACGTGGAGTTGGATGAGTTTGTGATGGTAAAATTTCAATAGTAAATTTTCCGTCATAGAATTGATATTACTGATGCCTGGTAGATAGTGGTCGAGTGTTTGTCTTCTAATTTTTATATCAGGTAATTCATATTTGCTTGGGTTTTTTCCTTCTTCGAACAAATTTGCAATTAAATTCTGGCAAGGTTGTACTTGTCCTCTAGCGGGATCATTTTTTTATGAATGAGAAAAGGAAGAATAGAATTATCATCAAAGTTTTTGAATCATTTTCTGTGCTGTATTACGGTTAACCTGTAATTTTCAATATGTCTTATTGACTGATTCCAATTATAGAGTCGATCTGGTTTGCTGGTTTGCGAAGGTTTTTATTCTGCATTTACCTTTTATAGATGATTGAGTTGTAGATTCTAATTCGGAAAAATGTTTTTGTCGTTCATTGGTTTGTTTTTGTCGTCAGATAAATCTCATAGATTTTGAAGTTCTTGGACTGTTGTTGTATCTGATTCCAAAACTGCGTTTTGTGTTTTCGAAAGTTTTCCTTTAGTAATTTGTTTTTGTTTTGTTATTATTGCCTTCTTTCTTGTTTTTTTTCTAAATCTAATCTACTATCCTATTTTTTATCAATGTGGTGTATTTTTTATGTGGTTTAATGAACGTATTTTTCAGTTTGAAATAAACATTTGTGGTTTACTATTGTTTGTTTATTTTCTAAATTATCTCTTGATGTAATTGTTAGGATGATGGTTGCAAAGTCCAGGGGTTAGGCTTTATATTTCCCAAACTGTTAGTTCTTATGGTTTTTGCGAGGTTTTACTAATGTGGGACATAGGTTGTCCATTATAGACGGGTTGTCTGTTATATACACTTCGTTTTTAAGTAACCTCTATCTTTCGTATCCCATGTTCCCGTTTCCTATTTCTCTCGACCAAACTAGTTGAACCAGATGTCAGAGTTTGACCAAAAATTCATATACGCACAGGGAAATTGGTCGGACGTAAGTTTTGAATTTAGTGAGTTAAAGTCCGGGGTGGCTCACTCATAGAATAATGTCAGATAGGGCACACTGTCAGTTCATCACGCTATCTTATTTTCAGGCGGATAGATTCGTGCAACTTCTTAGTCTAATACCATTCTTAATCTTACTCTTATATCTCCTAGTCACAATAGTTATAATGTATACTGGTATTTGCGAGTTAGATATCGGAACTGTTTTGAAGGAGAATGACTGCTTACTAAATTTCATGCATTTGTTCTGTTGCTGAAACTATGAAAAATTGCAAGTGTTAGTTATGGATCATGATTGGTTAGTTAGAAAAATTTTATAGCGATAGTTTTATCAGAAATATAATTGAATATAAATACTAGTTTTGATCTGCTTCCATTAGCAGAAGCATATGCTCGAATTGATTCGAATTTTAAGAAATTTGAAATGTTAATTCAAGCGTTTTTGCACATTATGTGTATCATCAGGATTAAAATTTTTTAAACAATTTTTACAAAACGGTCAAAGACATGAAAAATGAGAAACATGTATAAAAATGCTTTTAAACTTTTTCACTAATCAAATTTAAACAACTTTAATTACAAATTAAATTACACAACCAATAATAACATTTTCCTGTAAATTTCTTTTTCAGCTTTTGATTATTTCATGCTTATAAAATGTCTATTTGGGAATTTGTTCAATTCTGACATGTCAGTTTCCATTTTTACATGTCAGTTCTGTTGCTGAAACTATAAAAAATTGCAATCAGGGGCATATGCTTTTCTCACTTTTGATTCGATTCTTACTGCAAGTTGTTTAATTGTTTCATTAGGGAGTCTACGAATTTGGTTGCATAGAACTCTTTGATGTTGTTTATTTTATTCAGAGTCGAACATTTTTGAAAATTCTTGTGAATCGTTTCCAATCAAATTTAGTTTCTATAGCTAAGTCTGAAAACCATTTTTGAGCTGCGCCGTAAATAAGAATTTTAATGTGTGATATGCACCAATGATTCTTATTCTGAAGTAGTGGTTAGTTTATTGGTTCTGGGCTCCTATTTAAAATTAAATTTGCTGTAACTGCATTTAGTTAGTCTTTTACTGAATATTCAGGGTCTGTTCCTGTGAACAACGTGAGCGGTTCATTAGATGTGATAGTTTATCTACCCATAAGACATGGATTCATTGTCAATTGAAGTGATTCTGCTGTGTTTGGTATTTGGGTTAAGTTTGTAATTTAAGTTTTTGTGATTTCGTGTTGTTGTAAATATTATGGTAAGGGAATAACATTTTGCATTGGATTGCGTTGGTAACCTTGAGTAATTAAATGGTTTTGTGATTGCCTTATTTTGCTTGATTTTGCCAAAATTTGTCGTTGAAAAAAGTGTTGTTCTGTTTGTCGTGTTTGTTCTGAGTTCATTAAGATTTCAAAAATCTCTCGTTGATAAATTTTATCTGGTTGGTCAATATTATTCCAATTATCTTTTCGTAGGATATAGTTGTACTGTTGTTGGTTTTGGTTGAAGTATTTTTCATCTTCGGAATAATGTGGTTGGCTTCTTGTTAGTTGTTTGATTGTTGAATTTTTTTTTTGGTGAAAAATGGTTACTTTTCGGTACGGTCTGTCGTTTTTTGTTTTTCATTAAAGAATACTAACTGAGAAACCGGTTGTGGTATCTGTTGAGTGTAACTATGTTCATGTGATTGATTTCGCGTTGTGTAAAGGGTTTTGTTTTTGCGCTGATAATGTTTTTTTTTTGCAAAAAAATTATATTTGTGATTTACGAAACTTTTTTTATTTACGTTGTTTTTGTTTGTTGGATTGTCCTGTTTTAGTTATTGGTCTTTATGTTTGATAATCCATAAGAGATTAGTTTGAAATAACGATTGGTTTGACTGTTGATTGAATTGTTGTTTGTGGAAAGGGGATATTTTTTTTATGTGGTGTTATGAGTGTTGGGTGAATTGGGGAAAAACTTTGGTGTGTTAGTATAGGTTTTGTTTCTAGTGTTTCTTATACAGTGTGATGGGATTTAAATATCCTATTGTATCAGATTTCTAGTACCATTAAGGGTTTGCTGTGTAATAAAAAATGTTGAGTTTGTGTTATAGTTTATTAGTTTGTGTTATAGTTATACTGTTAGTTCTTATGGTTTTTGCGAGGTTATACTAACGTGGGACATAGGTTGTCCATTATAGACGGGTTGTCTGTTATATACACTTCGTTTTTAAGTAACATCTATCTTTCGTATCTCATGTTCCCGTTTCCTATTTCTTTCGACCAAACTACTTGAACCAGATGTCAGAGTTTGACCAAAAATTCATATACGCACAGGGAAATTGGTCGAACTGGAAGTCGACACGTAAAGTTTTGAATTTAGTGAGTTTAAGTCCGGGATGGCTCACTCATGGAATAATGTCAGATAGGGTACACTGTCAGTTCATCTTTCTATCTTATTTTCGGTCGGATAGATTCTGCAACTTCTTAGTCTAATACCAATCTTAATCTTACTCTTATATCTCCTAGTCACAATAGATATAATGTAGACTGGTATTTTCTAGTTAGATATCGGAACTGTTCTGAAGGAGAACGACTGTTTAATAAATTACATGCATATGTTCTGTTGCTGAAACTATGAAAAATTGCAAGTGTTAGTTATGGATCATGATCGGTTAGTTAGAAAAATTTTATAGCGATAGTTTTATCAAAAATATAATTGGATATAAACACTAGTTTTGATCTGCTTCCATTAGCAGAAGCATATGCTCCAACTGAGTCGAATTATAAGAAATTTGAAATGTTATTTCAAACATTTTTGCACATTTTGTACATCATCAGGATTAAAATTTTTTACAATTTTTACAAAACGGTCAAAAATATGAAAAATGAGAAACATGTCTGAAAATGCTTTAAAATTTTTTCATTAATCAAATTCAAACAACTTTAATTACATATTAAATTACGCAACCAATAATAACATTTTCCTGTAAATTTCTGATATTTCTTTTTTAGCTTTTGATTAATTCATGGTTACAAAATGTCTATTTGGGAATGTTTTCGCTTCTGATATGTCAGTTTCCAATTTTAAGCCATGTTATGCAAAGACCATAATTATAGTGTTATTTCCCGGCTCCTGAATTCATCGCGTGTGTTGATCCTCGGCCTCTCCCTCCAAATATGCAAAGCCTCTAGTGTGAGTATCTTATGGCTGTTTGGTCTATAATCTCTGACTTCAGCTCAGCAGTACCGCCTACCTCCTTATTACACTCTAACAAGTTTTGCCCTACTGGGGAATCCCTGTTGCGGTGTTTATTGACCCTTGCGGCTAAATGCCGGACTGTTTGGTCGACATAGGTGGAGTTACATCCATTTCATGGAAGCTTATACACCACTTTGGATTTCGTTTTACGAACAAAAAAAGTTTTGAGAGATGGCGAGCATGTTTTCAATTTTCTTGCTGTAAAAAATATTTGTGCCCCGTATATTTGCCGAACCTTTGCAGCTAACAGTTGAGATGGATTGGCTCAATATTGCTTTGTAAAAAGGCGGTGAGTTTTTTTAACCAATTTTCCTTTCTCGGTTCTGATGCCTTCACCTCTTAATTTTTCTTTCTCTCAATGATCTTGTTAAGAGTTTCAAACAATACCCTGTCCTGCCATTGTTTCGGATATTGATTTTTAATCCATTGTTTCCGAGTTTTTCCCAATGCCTGGTCAAAAGTTTCCCATCTTGAGGTACTTCTAAAAACGCTATGAACCGTCCCTTCAATAACGTTTCTTATGTAGTGCAAAGGTGCTCAACATCTGAAATTTAGAATGGTGCCGGTATCAGTGGGTTTCTAGTACCACCCACATGTGACCTTTTTTCCTGAGTCCACGTTGACATATAAGTCCAAAAAGGCCAAATTATCGTTAGTATCAAGTCCTTCTCTGGTGAACTGCAAGTTTGGATGCAACTCATTGGCAGCCTCGAGAAATAACCCATGATCGCCCTTGACAGTTCTAACTTTGTCGTCCACATATCTTAGATAAACTTCAACACCATTCTCAGCCCAATATGTTCCTGTTGTTTTTTGCAAGCAATGGAATACCATACTGTTTCAGCGATGTCTGCGTATTCAGATTCCGATATGTTACCACACCCTA
This sequence comes from Symsagittifera roscoffensis, assembly GCF_963678635.1. NCBI lineage: Eukaryota > Metazoa > Xenacoelomorpha > Acoela > Convolutidae > Symsagittifera > Symsagittifera roscoffensis. The sequence continues at coordinate 43,589,956 of NC_087070.1, read as the reverse complement.
AGTGGTACCAATTCAAACAAGCTTCGCATTCTACCCCTTTAGTCCGATATGTCCCCTTTTCTGACATCCAGGGCAGACCTTCTTGTTACGCTCATTTAGCGCGGTCAATTTTGGTACTTCTTTCTTTAATGCAGTTGGATTAATGCAGGTTCTTTCTTTAATGCGAATTATATAACCGATACTTTTGTTCAAAATTATGAAAAAAACGTTTATGCTCAGCAATGTGACATTCGACGCGAATGGACTAAACGCATTTTCGTATTCGAATTTTTATCGGAACATCAGACCGAGAGGATTGATGGTTTTAATTAACTAGAGGTCCTAATTGTGCATTTTGACGAACTCGGAAGGGTCAATTTGGAGTTCCATGTTAATTTTTACAAATCGATTTGGAGTATTGGACGTAAACGACACGTAACCTTTTGTTTTTTCGCACCAACTAAAACTGCGAAATCAGAAATAAAAACAGGATTCTGAGAGAGAACAACAGTAGTCTCAGTGACAAAAACAACGAAAAAACGACAGCAGATTGAGATTGTGATTAGAAATTGTCAGTAACCATTCCGAGTTGTAAAGATTGTGATGCTACAATTGTTACAGAGCAGTTCATGAGAACCAGGAAGGGTGTTGGGACGACGTGTCCAGCCTTCCGAGAAGAAGTAAGAGAATTATTTGTCCGGATTCCAGAATCCGGAAAGGGTCTCGGGAGAGAACTGTAACTCGTTATTTTAACAACTTTTAGCTTCCTGGAAATGTCCTGAATTGAGTTAATACCAAATTCGTTTTCAGATCATGAGAAGCTAGGAGTTGAGGGGAAGAGTTGATCCATCTTTGATTTTTTTCTACTGAACAAAAACAATAGTAATATAATAAGTAGTAGTAGCCCTGTTTTAGGAGTGACCTCGTGGTCTGGGGATATAGAAAAACCAGCCATGAGCTCACTATTTTGCATATAATTAAGTTAATTAGAGCGTTCTGATCGAAGCCGGAAACAGTAACGTTTTTATTGTCGACCCGGTGTTAGAAAGACCACCAAAAGGACCACCAAATTTACTTCAACCGTACCTCCTCTACAACAGAACTAATTGAATTGTCTATGAATTGCGTCCTACGCAAGGATTTGGAACCCCGTATACAAAGGATAGCGCTCCTGAGCAGCGCGAGGCTTATCTTAGTTATTTTTATAGTTTATTGTTTCTGCGTAGCTTTCATGCCTTTTTTCACTAAGTTTATCCACTGCATTGTCCGAGTAGCTGCTGGTGCAGCACCACCAGTGCAGTCAAAAATGAGCGGGGAGAAGCTGCTCTGTTCGACTTATAGAATTCTCTGTTGTTATTTTGAAATTTTTAGTGATTCGTGGTACTTATAGGCGTCTTTTAGTAGTCATCGTGAAGTTTTGCCTGCGGGTTGAAGACTTTGACATCAAAGAAGGTTCGGCTAAAACTTGAGCCCCATAATCCATATGCTTTTACATCTAGTCGAGCGTCTTCATCAGTTGTGGTTGAATTGTTGACAGAGCTCTCGCCTTGCAACGACTGAAGTTTCGGCTCGATTTCAACATCAAACCAAATCTCGCTCATGAGGTTGGCAAAGGTATCTCTGATTTCGTTATGCATCATGTGGGTGTATCCAACCTTTGCACAGTAAAGGGGGTAGGTAAGGTCAAAAGATTGACCACATGTGAGTGGAATGTTGGTTGGTTCCCATCCATATCTGAGATAAATTTCATCCGGAATTCGGATTTATTCAGGTTAAAATTATATCTGCTAGGAGGCAGTGCATTTAATCAGTTTGAGGCTCCTTTTTTGGAGGGCAACTCAAGTGCGTATTTTTCATTGTCGCTCAAGTTGTTCAAAATGTTATTTCTCTTTTAGTTTGTTCTTTCAGTTTTAATGTTTTAATTTTGTTATAGATTTTTTCTTGTATAGCTGTTAATGGGTCGTAGGGTCTTGCTCAGTTATCAAATAGCTATTTCAGTTAAAATATGAATACAAGGGGCAGCCGTGGTGGCCCCAATAGTCAATGTTGAATTGTTGAAACGTTTGTTCACGACGATATTTTCTGGATTACTTATCACTAGACACTGGGTAGAACTACACTCTGGACGGCTCCCGACTTGCTGTGTTCACCATCCCAATTCCCAATCAGCTGAGTTCATTCCAATTTTATTTATTTATTTTTCTTAGTCTCTATACTTTATGATCAAAATAGTAGGTGCAAGTTCTCTTTAACATTCCATCAATAAACTTGAACAATCGGAACAAGATAAGCTTGCTGATCCTGTTCACTCTCTCCCTGGACTGAATCTTGACCCTAGCACGTCAAATTACTGCCTCGATTATCTTACATCAACCCCTCTCAGGAACTGCAAAATTGTTCTCTGGCACAATTTATTAAACAACACAATAACATCGCACCCGAAAAAAGGCAACATACCCCAAACAATTGAAGAACTGATTGCGACCCTTAAGACTATTCCAAACCTCTTTTGCGTCGTTACCTGTCAACGCAAAGGTGCTTTCTACATATTCGACGATCTTCTAAAATCATTAGACTGTTACGTCATCGACGTGACCAAGCATATTATCAGTGCTTCCGAAAGAATTGACGACTCGTTAATTGCCGAATACCGAAAACTGCGCCAGGCTGCTGACATAGAGTCGAGGACTCTAGCTACTGTGCTGCACTATTTTCCCGACTTCAATAGAATCTTCAAAACACGTGGCACGAAGCGTCGAACGGCTGCCGAGAAGCGCGAAGCTAAACGGCGAAAATTCTAAACAGGTACGCAAATCTGAGTCCTAAACCTTAAAATCTGAACAGGCGTGCTCATCGAGTCTCTGGCTCTGAGCCCCTTTTAAGATTTTAAGATGTCTAAACATAACACCCGAAATCGGGTCAAGTCAAATCGGGTCGAGCTAAAAATGAAAGCTCTTTCGACTGCTTTTGCTGTGGCTGTCGAATGCACCTGAATGAAGACTGCACTGGTCTAAGTGAAGCCGCTGTCAATGGAGTACCAGCCTTAGGAAAAAATGCTCTATTGATATGCAACAAATGCGTTGATGAAAAACGTCAAGATATTTTGACCCAAGCTGCCCATGAAACTACAACCTCAAAAGAATTTCGAGATACTCAAATGAAAACCCTGGAAAACGAAATGACTGACCTCAAAAAAACTAGTGACCAAAATCAAAACGCTGCTAAGCACAAAACAACCTGTTTCACATTATCCAACCCAATCTAGATCAATTGCCAGTCGCCAAAAAGCGCCACCGAAACCCGCCGAAGAACTCGATGGCATTCGCATACGAGGAATCCCTGAATCAGTGGAGAAGGAAGCAAGATTGCGCCAAGAACACGATCTCGCCGAAGTTCAAAAAGTATTGACCCATATGGTTGTCAATGCCTCAATTGGCGATGTCATACGCCTGGGTCGATATGACGAGAACAAGATAAGAACAATCCTATTAAAAGTGCCCAATGCATATCAACGACGAATGATATTGCTATCTGCGAGGAAACTGAAAAACTCCCCTCAACCAATTTTCCTCAGCCGACAACTGACAAAGGAAGAAGCTGATCAAGAAAACCTTGCCCTCGTCAGAAGAAGGCAACTTATAAGAGACAAATCTGTAGACAGAAAGGACATAAGAGTCCACGATGCAACTCTGTACAATCGAAAAGGTGGAAACTGGATAAAAGAGAAATTTCCAGATACCGAAGCACCCAATTGACTAGCAGCGACGATGAATATCCTTGTTTACAATGTCAGAAGTATTCTTGAGTATCAACGGCGGACAACCTTCTCTAATGCTGTCCAAGTAAAAAACGCTTATCAAGTCATCTGCCTAACTGAAACCTGGTTGGCAAAAAGCATCGGCGACGCTACTCTTTTTCTGACAAACTACGTTATCCATCGAAATGGCAGACCTAGTGACAAAGGCTTGACAAAACATGGTGGCGTACTCATAGCAGTAAACCGTAACGTTCCAAGTAGCCAAATCAATTCCGCGTTTCAAGATTGTGTTATCATCCGCATATCACTGAAAAAGCCGATTTTAATATGCTGCATCTACAGCTTTCCTTCAAACAGTACCTACACATGGGGAATCTCAGATCTAATCGAACTCCTAAAGTTCCTGAGGCGTAAGCAATTTGAACAAAGTGCCATTTGTTCGTATATAGTTGGAGGTATAAGTTTTAACTGTACACACTGGCCGTCAATGACTTCAACTTCTCTAGATGAGCTGTCAATCCTTGACGAACTCTGTGAGTCAAACTTCCAACAACTAATAAACACCCCTGATGGAAAATCATTAGACATTCTCTTTAGTAACAAACCGCAATTTGTCACCAGCGTAAAACTTGACAACCGTCTGAGTAGTCTATTCAGTTCCGACCATTTGCCACTCCATGCCAAAGTCTCATTTGACTACCGACCTGTTGATAAAAAGACACCAGTCATCAAACAAAAACTAGATTTTGGCATTTTCGCGTCCAAGAAAGCAAACTGGGAAGAAGCGAATGAATTCATTCGTCAACACCCCTTCCAACCATTTTGCTTGAGCAACGTTGAAACGTTGAACTGATGCTCGATCATTGGTACGCTACCTGCTACCTATCACTACAAAACACAGGTCTGAACTAGCTCCTTGGGTGGGAAGCAATTCCTCCAACCTTATCAAGAAATTAAATACACTCCAACTTAAAGATCAGCGAAAACCTACCCCATCGAACAAAGGAAAAATTGAAAATCTGCAAACTGAACTAACACTGTCCCTTCAAAATGACCAACATCTCCACGATAAAATGCTTTTTGAGAATGGTAAATTAAGCGAAATACAACGATATCTGAAATTGATCACCAAGTCTAGCATGATCCCTTCAGAGATCTTCCTAGATCAAAAAATAGCCAATACAGACGCTCAAAAAGCTGAATTGTTTAACATATATTTCAATCAGTTTTCACACGAAACGCCAACGTTGGGAAAGCAGAACGACAAGATAACGTTCTTCTGAACAGTATCAATTTCACTATCGATGAAATAGAAGATACTCTGAACGAGCTGCACGTAAATAAGGCAAATGGACCAGACATGATTGGTAATATTCTTCTGAAAAACCTCTCAAAGTCACTTCCAAAAGCACATCACTTACTGTTCAACTTGATTGCAAATAAAGCGATATTTCCAACAAAATGGAAGATCAGCGAAATCGCACCAATTTTCAAAGACGGGGATAAACAAGACGTAGCAAATTACAGGCGGATCAGCCTGCTCTCAGCAGTGTCAAAACTGCTTGAGAAACTAATATTTGATGAACTGACCCCAATTGTCTACCCAACCCTAACACCAGACCAACACGGTTTTAGACCTAAGCGATCGACGATAACAAACCTAATAGAGTATCTACACGAGATATTTAGCTGCCTAGATTCGCCAAACTGCAACTACCTGAACAGTTTCTACTTGGACTTTCATGGAGAAATTATCGACTTCTGGAATTGGAGGAAATTGTTTATCTCTGAAACACAGCTACCTCTCGAACCGGAAGCAAACCGTGAGGCTGAATGACACAATTTCCGGAGAGCTGGAAGTCTTCAGCGGCGTTCCCCAGGGCTCTATACTCGGGCCGCATCTCTTCCTAGTCTTCATAAATGATCTACCGTCCTGTGTCGTGTCCGCAACATTTGGTTAAGCAGACGACTACAAAATTGTTGGAGACAACCCTTTAACTCTCAACATAGATGTTAGGAGACTTTGGAGGTGGTGCGAGGAAAACTGCATGTCAGTGAACCTGACGAAAAGTAAGGTCCTCTGTATCAACGGATCAGCTACGATTGCACTCCCCAGTTACAGCTTCGAAACCACTGAAGTAATGAAAGATATGGGCATCCTGATAACCGACACGCTCTCTTGGACGCAACACGCAAAAAAGAGGGCCGAAAAAGCCTTAAACGCTCTCTTCGTACTCAAAAGGAATCTCTCAAAGGCGAATTTTGCGACCAGAAAAAAACGCATATATCTGTTACGTTGTGCCAATTCTGTGCTACGGTTCAGCTATCTGGAAACCATCAAAAGGTGACTTAGGAATCATAGAAAGTGTGCAGCGGAAAGCGATCTCGTGGATTTTCATGACAAGCAATAGACATATCTCCTATAAAGACAAACTCGTGAAACTTAACATCCTTCCTTTGTCTCTATTCCAAGAGCTTCATGTTGGACTGCTGTTTGCAAAAATACTAACTGGAAAACTTGACATCGACTGGAGAAGCCATGTAAGCATCACTGACGTTGGAAACCGAAGAGCTCAAATGACACGAAATTTCATCTGCAAACAAATGCGTCTGAAGAAGTGCGAGTCGGATTTCTGGTTTCGGGCATGTCGTCTTGCTAATCTGTACAACGAATACTTCAAATGTGACATATTGTTTGACCCAAAATGCATAAGCAGACTTCTAGGAATGTACACAAAGTTTTTCAAAACTCGCTACAACGAATCAGACACATGCACTTGGCGCATTTTATGCGAATGCAACAACTGTAGAGACCTGAAGAAACTTACACTTATAACAGAAAACTAAACTTTGAACAATGCAATGACTGGGTTTTATGCGAACCCTTGGATTATATTCCTAAATCTTTTGTTATTTTTATTATTATATTATGTGTCTAGGACTGAGGATGTTTTAATCATGTAGTGCTGTGTTTAGACGCTAGCCAGTCGTTTTAGAACCTATCTTCATTTTCCGTCGATATGAACTTCCGTGCGAATGTTACGCAAAGAACCTGATCACAATGATCAGAACAGTCACTTTCGCAACAGAACATTTCCTTTAAACCAATGTTATGGGTTTGCTCTTTGTAACATTCGCCCGGAAGATACATATCGACGGAAAATAAAACTAAGTCCTAAGACGACTGGCTAACGTCTAAACAGAGCTTTACATGCTTTTCACCGTCTCTACCAAGCCAGTACTTTCGGTGGTCTTTCTAACATCGGGTCGACAAAAAACGTTACTGCTTTCGGCTTCGGTCAAAACACTCAAATTTACTTAATTACATGCAGAAATAGTGAGCTCATGGCTGGGTCTCAGTATCCCCAGACCACGAGGTCACTCCTAAAAACAGGGCTACTACTACTTATTGAATTATCATTGTTTTTGTTCAGTAGATAAAAATCATCATCTCCATCGAAGATGGATCAACCCCTTCCCCCAACTCCTAGCTTCTCATCTTAGTAGAATGAATTCAGATGTTAATTAAATTCAAATCAGGACATGACAGGGAAGTTAAAAGTTCATATAAGATGATAAAAGTTTCAGTCCCGAAACCCCTCCGGATTCTCGAATCCACTGAATCAAGCACGTTAAGCTTGATTTCTCTGTAACCCGGAAGGCTGGTTTCCACCCCTCACTGTTGTTAGCAACTGCCTTGCAACTATTGTAGCGACACAATAGTTGCAACTTGGAACGGTCTCTGCTATTCCTGCAATCTGTTGTTGTTTCTCAATCACAACTTCCGTTGTTCTCGTCAGCGCAACTAATGTTGTTGTGTTTTTCTTCGACTTTTTGCCAAAATGGCCGTTTCTGACGTTTCTCAGAAATATGACGTCATAATTCGAATTTTTAAAATATCAAAATACCAGAATATTCTAGCCATCACCGTTTGGCAAATCGTTCCAATAACGCTCTTATTCCCTCAAAATCGCCACTTCGGAAGGTTCACTGCTAAAATTTTGAATTGCTGAATCTGCATTTTGATCCATTCTGGTCGAATGTCACATACTCCCCAGACAGTCCGGTCAATGTCCTCATTGAATCTCGCAATGTTCGTAAAATAGCAATCTAGCCTTCAAATTCTGTCATCAATCTGCACATTGAGGATATGACCTAAGATAAAAACATATTTTGCGACTTATAACTTTGCGACTTAATGTTCGTAAAATAGCACTATAGCCTTCAAATTCTGCCATCAATCTGCACATTGAGGATATGACCTAAGATAAAAACATATTTTGCGATTAAAACTTTTTCTCCTAGATTTAAAAGATGTTGGTTTGCAGGACAGTCCTGCAAACCAACAAGCTAAAATTATCCTACTATGCTTCTTCCCTTCGGAAATCTTGCTTGTTATTGTCCTGAATACTGAAACTAAGAAACTCTGTGGTTAGAAAGAACAATGAAACAATCTCCCTCTTCGAGAGATTACCCAAGCCTTTCATATCACCACAAAGTGATCAGTTCTCCTAGCTGATTAAAAACAATCATGCAGGCTGGAATATTTAAATATACTCCTTCACTCAAGCCTTTCTAAATAAATAGTAAGTAAGTGTCTCTAAAGCCACTCAACTAAAATCAAAATGCAAATTTATAAATGCAACAATTTCAAAACTCAACTAAATGTTTCAGTTTTCAATTACAACTTGGTTGCTTGGTTTCTCACTTGAATTTTTTCACACACATAAAACAATTCTGAGTTTTAACTTTTTCTTCATCACTCTTTTGTTTTCTTCTTTTATCGTCGTTTAGAAGTTCTAAAACTTCTAAATTCTTCTAATTTCGTCTCTTTTTGCATCTCGTTTTTCGGCCATTCGTCAATATTCCATTTCCTCCTGCTGTGATAATGACTCTGCACTCTCAGTTTATGTATCCTGCAACACGTCGTTAGCTATCCTGACGCTGTTGGAAGCCGTCCTCCAACACTTCTGCTCTTCTACCCTCTGTTTGCAACAAGGTAGGGGATCCACGTTAGATTCTCTGTTCCTGCAGAAGCTGTTGTGGAGACACAACGTCACATTTCTCTCCAAATCTTCCTTCAACATCTCTGTCTTCTCCTTTCCACTACGTTCACTTGTCCTGGAAATTCTTTTCACAGCGGTGGTCACTGCATCCCGATGAGTCACGAGAGCTCGCTTGAAAGCTCCTGCTCCAATGTCCAGCTGATATTCACTGTACACTCTGCCGTGCTTCGACATATGCTTCCTAGCATATTCGTACAACCATGCAGTCATGTTAGCTCTGAACCATGACATCAATCGTTTTCTTGCCCACACCTTCTTCACTTCCATCGGAATGCTTAGAATTTTGCACATTGTCTCAAAAAGATCTAAATCTTTTAGACAATCTAATTTCCGCAATTGTTCTTTCGTCGGCGCCTCCTGTCTATTGTTTTCTTTCACATGAGCTTCCAGCCATCGTATCGCCATCATAATTCCCACTATAACTATTGTTATGGGCTGTGATGAGTCTGGTAAACCCATGGAGAGCAGCTCTCCAGAGTCCCAGATCAACATCAGATTACTACGCTTGGGATGCCACCAGGTCTGCAGCACGCAGTGGCAAAGAAACTCGTCATGTGTCAACATGATACTCCTCCAATTACGTTTTCCCGAAGCTTCCAGTAATGGTTCCACTTCCATCATCACTCGGTGGACTTCATCATTCTCGTCTACTGTATTGTAATCTGTGACAGTTGATCCTCTCTGTTTCTGTCTCTCAAAGTCACTGAAGTTCCCGCTCACGTATCCCATGAACTTCTTTCCTAGTATCGATTCCAACTCTTCCTTGGTTCTCTCTGGAACTGCTGAGAACATCTTACATAGCAACTCGTAAAATCTCTCGGACATTCTCGCCAGTCTCACACACTTCGGCACTGAGAAGGCTTGATCCACGATCGTTCTCGTACTCTTTACATCCACGGCTACAAAATGTACCGGGTATTTGCTCTTGCACATTGGAGCCAATGTCGAACCCACCAAATATCGTGCTCCCGATGGTCTACAATAAGTCTCACTGTATCTGATGTTCATTTCCGTCTCGATCGCTTCCCTCCATTTCCCTATGTGATTCTGCTCGGTTTGCAGAACTCCTGGGAATACGTCTACACTGATGGATGTGACCATCTCATGTTTCTGTTCTAGATTCAATAGTGACTCTAAACAACCAAACATGCTGTAGAATCCTAGTGCAGTTACTAGATTCACCTCGGTTCCTCCATGGCAATCTGCTATCAGTTCCGTTTCTGTTCTTGCTTTCATCACGACGTTTCCAAACCAAACCGTCAATTGCTTGTGTTGTTTCTCTAGGGTCTTCACACAGTCCAGACCTCCACAAACGTGACCCTCCAGTCCACAGACTTCCGCCAGACAGCTACCAGGTTTGACCCAGTCTTCTGGTCCCCAGCAAGGCAACTCCACTTTGTCTTCACCGTTGCTCCTAGAGGCCGTTATCATCACATTATATATGATGTTAAGGTCACGCAGGTTACAGTCTGCATTCAGTTCCCTTTGCACGTCTTGTGTCGCCCGTAAAATCGAGTCAGCGTTGGGACTAGGACACCATGATGGCCTCATCAATTCCCACACTGCCATCAAGCTCGTTCTCAGTAATTCATCTGAGAATCCCAACCCAAACTCCACTCTTTAGTCGGATTTTGGTACGGAAGGTGCAGTCACCTCTTCTTCCAAGACCAGTCCCAATTTGGCCTGCGGATTATTAACGCTCTTAATCGTTACAATTCTCGGCGTCCAGAATCTTAGTAACACTGCCTGTTCGTAATCGAAGAAGCAATCGCGTATGTCTTCACTCAGGAAAGGGTTGTACGCTATCCCTATGATTCCGGATACGTAGCTGTACGACTTCTTCTTGATCGGTCCACAGTATTCACTGGATTTCGGCAGTGCCCCCACAGATCCTTTAGTGAGTCTCAGCTCCTTGTTTGAAAATCTCCTGATTTCATCTATCTTTCTCATGGGCTCTAACTCCTCGGGTTCTTCCATATTCACCCTCATCGGTTTGCTTTGCTGCATATCCAGCAGTGCTAGCAAAAGTAAGGCTTTCACTTGCTCATCGCCTTCCCTCAGCATCTTAACACAAGTGTTCAATGCAGGTACTGAAATCTGCTCTAACATGAATCGAATGAAACAGAGAGCGTCTCTCCGCTTCGCACACGCTACTGCTGCTACCTCTTGCTTTATCAGATCCCTCAGGTTCGTCATAAGGGAAACCTTCTCTTCTTTTGACCTCTTCCTTTCTTCTGAATCATACTCTGTAACTCGGTTCTCACGTAAGGTACTACCATGAGAGCGTGTATTCTTGGCGCAGTCTTCATCTCTTCTTCGAAGTACCGTAACACCATTGCTTTCCATGGAAGGCTCACCAACTGCTTGAGGGTGGTGCCTTGCAACATTGTCTCCAGATAACCCTCCATGGCACCCTTGTCTTCCAGAGCCATCACGTATCCTCTAGCCGAGTTTCGGTACTCCAACATTTCCATGTATCCACCGGCGGGTTCATCTATCGACTTAGCCTCCGATACTGTCAGTCGGTTGTATTCCACTGGTACTAGTTGTCCTGCGACATTTCCATTTCCGTGATTCATGGCAGATGGCTTAAAGTCTTTCATTTTGCTCTCTCCACATTGGCTGAGTATTTCCATTTCTAAGGTTGCTCCCGTCAGAGTGCGGTCACTCCTTTTGGATTTATAACCTGTTGACTTTATTCCCGCCATGAGAATGGGTGGCACCATCGCTATATCAGTCAACATTTTATCTGTGCCAGGCAATTGATAATCACCTTGTCCCAAATCCATGACCTCTTTGACTCGTTTCCTTTTCGCAGAATTAACAGCTTTCATCGATATCTCCGAATCCACCTTCGTCTTTCCTACTCTCCTCGGTATCACTCTGCTGCCTAACTTCATTTTCATCGCATTGATCTTATCAATCACCAATTTTGATCGCATCGTCCCTCTCCTGGTTCTTGACAGATACACCACCTCTCCTTTATCGTCCTGCGGTGTCATCTTGATGGGAGAATTCGCTTCACTTTCATCAGTGGCCGAGTCGATCAACAACTCACTCAGTATCCCTTCACACTCATCAAGCTTGTCAAGGACTTCCCTCATCAAGGATTGGTTGAGACCCGTTTTCAGAATGGACTGGGTCCCATAGCTCTGAACCACTGTCCAGAGTTCTTCCATGAACGCCACTCTGTCTAATTTGCATCCCGTCCTACTCTCGTGGTCTCGGTGATGTACTTCCCTCTCTCCATATGCTGCCATCAACAGGACTTCCGTGGGGCGGTCCCCACGGTTGTCATGCCCCAAGATGTTGATCAGGGCGGTCAGCAGCATGACTACCTCTGTGTCCTCCAGAGCGAAGTCTCGATCGATCAGCCGACGATAGATCGCATCTATCATCGGTCCTACATATGCCTCTGCCAAGTCCATCAATTCATCCAAGTTGAAATTGTCCATACTGTTCTTCGGTTTTGACTCAAGTGAGTAATTAAATGATCAATCAGGATCTAGAAAAGAAGTCACAAATATCACACTTGTCAGTTTCACCTTAACATATATCGTTAAAAGTTGCTTAAAAACAGTTCAGATAAAAGATATTTATTCTAAAATTTATTATAATCAATCGGTCTCTAAAATTTTGAAATTCGACCTAAGATTGGACAGTCCAAACTTTGGATCTATTCCTAAGATTGTCATTCAGTTGTTCATGGTCACTAACCCCTTCTTGCCCACGATCTTAATAACCTAACACATAACATAACATAACACACATATCACACATTACATACAACTTAGTCTTTGGCCTAACACCCTCTCGCACGTCACTCAGCCTATTCTTAAGTAATATTTCTTATGTAAATATACTTGTATATTAGTATCAGAGAATATTACGTGGTATAAGAAGCATAGGTATTTTCCCGGTATCTGTGAGGCCGCCGGAGCTAAGGCTGCTACGCCCCCTATCCCTGGTCTTTGCTTCCAAAGGAATTCCACGTTTTTGTATTCTCTCTTAAAATCTTCCGCTAACGCTGTCGTAAAACTCATGTCTGCTGTGATTGCTATCGCACATGTTCTATTTGTGAGTATGAAATTACAGTCTGTTAGTATTATGTTGCTTGAAGATTCATTTGGTAAGTTAAAGCATGACTCAACTACCCTCCCTATGTCAGGTTTCTTAGGTTCTTCGCCTGTTTCTGCTTCTAAGTCTCCTGTTTCTCTCGCTACTCTTAATTTTTTTTTATTGTCAAGTTTTCAGTCTGGGTAAGTCCTACCCCCACTCCCCGGACAAAAATATCCATCGACGTCCCCGTCGATCGCATACCGGGTATCAAGTCGAGGTTAGAAGCTCGAACGAGTAGATGTCCTTCCTGGGCAGCCCAGGAAGGATCATCTCGTTCGGTCTTGATGACGTCTTGAATCGTGACGCTGGTCTCCTCAGGGTCCGAGGTCATTTCGTTCAGCCACTCTAAGACACGCAGGTTCGTCAAGTCTTGTTCATATGACTGCTGTTGCTCGTCGTCGAATTCTACCTCGGGTTTCGACCGGTCGTCGACCCACTCATCATCGTGATCATCGACTATGTCAATGTCTTGTGACACAGTTATTTCCTCTAAACCCACTACTTCCTCCACTATCTTCTTCAGATCTATCCTATCCACTACAAAGTCGTCACCGTAAGGATTGTATTTCTTTCTTGTTCTTGTCCCGTCCTTCTGACGAGTCTGTATCGTGAACGGAAGATCCGGTTCCAAGTTCTTGGGAACCTCTATCTGTTCGGGATCCTGCCAATCTTCCTCTGCGTAGGGTAAGGTTTCATCGTCCGCTTCGATCTCCTCGTTTGAATCCAGGTCCAGCGGTGTATCCGTTCCTTCCTCCACGACTTCGTTTCCATCGTTCTTCTCCCTGGTGCCCTTCTCGTTGACCTCACAAGCAGGATCCAACATTAAATAATCCCCTTTTTCCTTATCTGCAGGTATACAACAGTCTTCTGTCGATGGATTGTGTGGCTTGATGTTCTCGTAGTGGGCGGCTCGGCCAGTACTCAGTCTATAAAAGCGTCCCTTCTGGTGCCCCTCTGTAATCATGAAGGGTCCCCTCCACTTTTTTAGGAGCTTTTTTGTCCCTTTCGGTGGTATAACGTTCTGAAATACCCATACGTAGTCTCCCACCGGGTAAGCTTTTGCACCAGCTGCTTTCTTGTCAAATTTTTTCCTCTGCCTTGCCTGTGCTTGCTGAGTATTTCGTCTACACAAATCGTTCAACTCCTGTTGGCGTCTGATCACATCCCTCGCGTCGACCTGTGGGGACGTTTTCTTTCCCTCATACTCTGGGTAGAAGAAGGTTAAGGGTAAAGACTTCTCGTGTCCAGTTAGGATCATGTGTGGACTGACTCCGGTGGTGGAGTGTTGCGTGCTGTTATATGCTCCCATCACCTGTGGAAGGTATCTGTCCCAATCGGTCATGTACCTGGAACAATATACTATCAGCATCGACACTAACGTCCTATTCTGTCTTTCCACTAAGCCATTCGTTTGAGGGTGGTATGTCGTGGATTGAGCTTGAGCGACTTGTGAGCGTCTCATGAGCTCTTTCGTAAGCTCTCCTACGAAAGCTGTTCCATTATCCGATTGAAACGTCATCGGACAACCATGTCTTGCTATCCACGTATTGATCAGGTGGTCGCATGTCTCTTCCGCCGAGGCAGTTATGCAGGGCACGGCCTCTGCATACTTCGTAAAATGATCTATCATGACCAAAACCTGATTATAACCACTGTCTGTCATGCATATCTTCTGGTGATCTATCTGCACCACCTCATTGAATTCAGATGACTCGATCGATTGTAATGGAAATCGCAACTACCTTGGATCCTTGACTTGTTGGCATGGCAGACATGCTGTTACCCACTTCTCGCATGCCTTTTTCATTCCAGGCCACTCAAAGCGCTTCAGGATCCTCTGATATACTTTATCGATCCCCTGATGGCCCATCTGATCATGCGACCTGAATAATAGTTCTGTCTGATAGAGTTGCGGTAACTCTATCGCGTTATACTTTACTTGTATAGGACTCTGTCTTCTTCTCTTCTCTTACAAGCCACAATCCCGTACTTGTTCAAATATAACCTCCCTTCCTTCTGCATGAAGTACTGTCTCAGGATGCGATAACTATCTTCCTCGAGGTGCCCTTTATCCGGAGAACAATTCTCGATCCACCTTTTCAGGTTGCTTGTCATGCGATCATTTCTCTGCGCCCCTAGAAGATCCGAGAGTCTGTATCTCGCCTTTAAGTACGTCTTCATGACCCTCATCTGACTATTCAGCTCGTTGGGCTGGTGTGTGTCTTCTTCCATCTTAACGCACCAAATCTTCGCCAATGGTTGTGTTTCTTGTTTAAACGGCTGAAGATCAGTCCTGACTACCTCTTTCTGCGGCAACAGACTTATCGAACATTTCGATACCGCTATTGTCTCCAAGTCGTCCGCTGCGTTGTCAAAGACTCTTTCGCTTGGTATAACGTAGCGATCGCTGTCAGGATCCTGGCACACCTCTCTGTCCAGATCCCTTGCCCGAGTTCCCACTAGTAGTGTATGGATCGCTAGTTCGGACAGTTCTGATCCCGAGCTCGAGTTCCTGTCTGAATAGGTGTCCATTCCTGAGTTTCGGGAATTGTCATCCGTTGAAGAGGCTGTGCTGGAGACTGCACACTCCTCCAGATAATGTCTGTGCCTTCTTCACATCCATCTGAACTCCTCGGACAAAACCTTGTTCTCTAGGTCCTGTTTCTCGTCAGGAATTTTTTCGTCTATCTCAGACTCCCCGGACAAACTTTTTTGGCCCGGGTGTTGATTTTGTGATCGCTGGTTCTTCTCATCATTCGTCTCCCCGGACAAATAGTCTTGCAGCAGATTTTGTTCTACCTTTTCACCTTCCTTATCCTGGTCCACAAAGGTGACGGTTTTCTTTCGCTTGCTGCTCCCCTGTTCTTTCTGTCCGTAAGAAGTACTGGTTAAAATCTTGTGGGGTATTGAGGATACTAGTTGCTAAACTATTGTCCTACAATCCCTCTTGTTCTCTGCGTGCTGTCGTCTGGACGGCATGATCTTCACCTTCTCACTGACTGTTAGCGATGCCACTGCTGCCGTCCACTCGGGGTCATCTCTGGTCACTACTCTTTCTAACAATCCACCCAGCATCCGCATCACTTGCGGTGTGACCTGCACCGTTTTATCCAATAATGAGAGGCTGTTTATGTTCATGCGAGAGAGTTCTTGCTGGACCAGATTCGAGCGCAGCAACAGATCCAAGGGGACCGGGTCCTCCTTGGATAGGATCTTTATCTCGGCTGCTTTCTCTACAGGTAACTCAGGATGCCCTGGAATTGGATGTCCAGACTTATCCAACCATCTCGTTAAGGGAAGCGCTTCATAAGTTTCTTTGTCCAGAAACGAAAATCCCTCCTTTATTTCCGCCTGATTGGCCTGCTTCTGCTCCAATCTTTCATAGAACTCAGTTTTCTTGCTGAGGCTGTCAGCATTTTGGTGTTTATCACGCATCCTATGTTCGTTTATCATATGGTAGCCATCCAATCTTACTATCCATCTACCAATATAACTCTGATCCATCGAGTAAGTCTTCAACCAGGATAACGCTCTGTTGTCCACGCGTAACTTGAAGGGAGCGCTCCCCAAGTATGCACGGTACTTTTCCACGAAAGTGACTACTGCAAACATTTCTGCTTTTGGTGCGCCATATTTCATCTCTGTGTCACTCAAGACCTTGCTGCCGTATGCAATGGGACGGAGAACCGTTCTTCCGTTCCATTCTTGCTCTTGATGCAATATTCCTGAGATGGCTACTACCGATGCGTCTGTGTCAAAAACATACATGCCTTTTTCTGTAGGCATGCCTAGCACTGGCGCTTCGCACAGTTCCCGCTTTATGTTCTCGAAGGCAACCTGTGCCTCATCGTTCCATTCGAACTTTTTCTCCTTGTTGCACATCAGCTTCTGCATCGGATACACCTTGTCCGCATATCCTTTTATGAATTCCCGGTAGTAATTGGCAAACCCTAGGAAGCTCAGGAGCTGTGTGTCCGTTCTGGGAGCTTTCCATGTCAACGCTGCTTCCACTGCTTCCGGGTCCGGCCTCACAACATGCCTGTCCACCATTCTTCCCAGGTACTTAATCGAATCCCTAAGGATTTCACATTTCGATGGTTTGCACTTCAATCCTGCTCTTTTCATGCATCCAAAGACCTCATCGAGCCTATCAATGTGGTCTTCCAGGGTCGGTGTCGCTATGACTACGTCATCCACGTAACACATCACGAGATTCCCTTACTTCTTGGTCACTCTCGTCAAAGCCTGAGCCATCAGTCTTTGAAAAGTGGCCGTTGCATTGCACAAGCCGAAGGGCATCCTCTTCCACTGGTACAATCCCAATTCGCACGCGAATCCGGTTTTCTCTCTATCCTTCTTCCGCAGAGGGACCTGCCAGAAGGCAGAACCCAAGTCCAATGTGGTGAAGAACTTGGCATCACCAAGGTTAGAGAGGCTCTCGTCTATTCGCGGTATCGGGTACGCATCTTTTATCGTTACCGCGTTCAAGTAACGAAAGTCGCAACAAAATCTGAGCTGCACCCCTTTCTTTTTCGCCATTACTAACCCGCAAGCCCATGGCGATTTCGAGGGTTCTATCATGTCGTATTCAAGCAACATTTCTATTTCCGCTCGGCACGCTTCCAATTTGTGTGGCGTCATTCGTCTTGCGCCTTCCCTATGGGGAACGGCGCCCTCTTCAAGTTCAATTTCGTGTTCGACGTAATTACAGCAACCGATATCCGCCTTATGTTTTGAAAATACATCTGCGTTCCGATTTAGGAGGTCCCGCAATTTTTCGAAATCTCCCTCACCTATTTTCCCTTTTAAATGTTCTATCTCTGGCAAAACCGGTTTGTTAGATTCTATTTCATATGACGAGGGGCGTTCCGGAAAATTCGAGCAGCTTGATAAGCCGTCGTCCGTTTCGGATTTCATTGAAAACAATTTATGAATAGATTTTAATTCATTAATCCTCTTTAAAACTTAATCTTTATTGGCATGATAAGGACAGTCTTTCAGACTATGTTTCTTCAAGTTTTGTGTCTCCTCATAGTCGGTCCTCATCGGCAAAGCGTAGCCAAGCTTCTTTCCACGCTGGATTGAAACCGTGGTGTCCAGTGTGTTCAATAACACACTGACACACAGTCCGTTTCGCGTTACCGAGAAGCTCCGGCCTAAAACCACCGAACTCTATTTGGATTCGGTACTAAGCAAACCTGTTTACTATCACTTAACGAATTCAAATTTCTCATTCTAAAAATTGCCACCACAGCTTGTCCTGGCTGTAGTTTTACTTTTCTATCTAAAAAATTTGGTACCTTGTTTTCGTCTGTTATTATCCTATTAATTGGTCTCTTAACATACTTCCGGTCCGGGTTTCTAATCCGTATCAGACAGTTTTTCAAGTCAATCATCACGTCAAAATTCCTGACAAAATCTCTGCCCAAGATGAATTGGTCGGCGTCGTCCAAATTCTCTACGACCAGGAAGCTCATCCAAAGATCCCGTCCTCCCATGTGGAGGACCGTTATTGGTGTTTTTCCGGCTACGTAAATAGCTCCTCGATTGGCGGCGGCCAGTCGGAGATTCGTTGGAATTATATCTTCCCTCGTGAAGCCCATTCTTTCCCAAGTTTTTATCGGCATCACAATCACTACCGCTCCTGTGTCCAGAAGCCCTGTGACTCCGATTTTCGTTCCGTTGGTGTCGAGCAGATGTGCGGTCACATCTGCTTCATACCCAATGTGTACTGCATCTTGTTCCATCATGGCGTCATGGCCTATCCTGCGGACTTTGAGTTCCTCCTCACCCAAATAGATCTGCCCCATTTGGTCATCATCTGTTGTTACATAAGTCCTAGTGTAGATACTGATTCCATCCACGTTCAGCATCACTTGATACGGCCCATAGACCTCCCGGTAGCGTCCATGAAGTTTCTTCATGCGAGGGCCACCCGTTGTTAGTAGTGCTCGCACAGCTCTCGACTCAGTGCGTGGCTCCACCTGCCTCAGATAATCTGCATATGTGTCCAAATGCATCAAAGTGAACTCGGATGGTTCACTTAAATTTATGATTACCTGATGTCCAGCCACTGAGATTATCGACTGTATCTTGCTTCTCTGCGGCACCAAGCCGAACCTCTGACCGGAGATCACATTAAGTTTCATGCTCAAACTGCTTGGTGCTTTAGTTTCTTCGAACTCCGTTGCTTCGAAGGTATTCAGTTGCTCCTGAAATTTCTCATTCTCCAGTTCAAGTTTCACTTTATGTTCGATCTCTTTCGTCACCAGTTCCTGCTGCACTCTACTTAGAGCATCCCTCGCTGCTGCCCTATAATCAATCTTGAAGTCATCGGCCGCAGTTGCCGGTTCCGGTTCACGTGTCTCTGCTGTTACCGCTTGCATTTTCTTTGCCGCCAGCTCTTGAGGTTTATCCTTTCTGCGTGCCTCTGCTTCACTCAAAAGTCGAGCCTTGCTGGCTTTCACTCCTGATAAAGCTTCTTCATGTCTTGGATGCTTGATGTCTGCCACTGCATCCCAGAATTGCGGACAATCTGATTTAAAATGACCTTCCAAGTTGCAAAAGAAACACCTTGGGCCGAATTTTGCAATTACTCCTCTCATGAAATCCTCATGGTCCAATTCTGACGCATTTTCGTCCTCGAGGCTAAAGCCTATTGCTTTCATGCCTTGTTTGTAAGCTGGGCATGCTGACACATGATGGTCCGTTGAACTGCAATTGGCACAAGAGCGTCTCTTGTCCATATCATCCCTCGGTTTGTACCAATTGTTCCCTTGATTTGCTGGTCCGTTGTTAAAATTGCCATAATTGTTCGTGTAGTATCCAGATCTCGAAGGAGGTTTCAACAAAAGTTACTCTTTTGACTTGAGCCTCAACTCCTCTGGTGTTGGCGTATTGGTTGATAGTGGTGTGTAATGCGTTGCTAGCATTGTTCGAAGTTCATCATTCTTCACACCATCGATGCATTTTGAGACTACGGCCAGGTTCATCCTTCGGTTTGACTCATCCGGTTGGCTGCGTCTTCTCAGCATTTCCAAGTCATCGAGAAACTTGTCTATCGTTTCATCTTCTCGTTGCCTCCGTTTCTCGAAGCGCATCATCGCTTGGTGCCCCTGCACCCTTGATCCGAAACGGTTTAACAAGATTTCGAAGATTTTCTCAGCTGTGTCACGCTGATATTGCTTGTTGGTCATGACACAGTTCAGGGCTGTCCCTTCCAAATTACTGGTGAGCGCACTGCATTCCTGTCTCTCCGACAAGTCCTCTTCCTCGAAATGCAGTTTCATTACCACTATCCCGGTATCAATACAGCCATCAGATTCGTCTTTATTTTATAGCATCTCGGTTTCTTAAAGACTCTTCTGGACTTCTCACTGCGTTCATTGGTTCTGGATAACCTTGTAAGGAATGTCTCCAAAGACCTGTTTAGGGGTTCAAAGGCTGTGGCCATTGCCGTAGCATCCCTTGAGTGTCCCGCCTGAGTGTCCTCACACCTTGTCAAAGGCTCTGTATGCGGTGCATCCCTGCAATCCGAATCGCCGTGAGTGTTTCCCGCTTGGCCCACATGACTCCTCCCCGGGCTTGCATGCCCCCTGTTACCGGAATAACTTCTCCCAGTCGCATGTGTGCCTTGCGTTGGTCGTTCATTAGAGGTCTGTCTGTTCCCCGTTGAACTTGCTCTACTGTTCGGGCCCCATGTTCTATTATCCCTTGTGGCATAGCCTGATGCACTGCCCCTGCCTCTATTGGATCCATACGTCTTCATCTTTTGATGTTAATTGAAGTTCACCTTCGGCTCCCTGCTGGGACCTCCCGAGTTCGGTTCCCCTTCTTTTGGTCTACACTTGCTGCTTAGTAGCCCGTCCAACCTATCCATGATAGCCTGAGTTCGCCTCTCCATCATCGCGTCTATCTTTGTGTCAAGAGTCCCAAGAGACTGCTCTTGCTGAATTCTTAACTTCTCCATGTTGTCTCTTAAGCGTAACTCTCTCTATTCTGCTTCTCTTGTCATTCGCGACAAATTCTTTGCTATATGCTCGTTCGTTCTTTCTTTCAAGCGTTTTTCGCTCCTATCAACTTCTTGTCTATTGCGGTTTATTTCTTCCCACAGACTTTCTCTTTCAATGTGATCTGCTCTTTCTAGTTCACTCATTCTTATGGACATCTGTTCATTTTGTTCTCCTAAACTGTCCACTATGTTGTTCAAGGCTTCTTCTAGTGCTGCCCCGTTAACCACGAGTGGCGTCACTAGCGGCGGTGTAACCCTGTCGGTCCCAGGTAGCTTCGTGCTGGTCGAGATTCGGGCCTTGACTCTCTGCCTCGACGTCTTTTCTTTATCCACCTCAGGATCCGCCAATGCGTTGCCTAGCCCTCATTTTCTACTCTCCCCAGTTTGCAGCTCTGAATTTGTCATAATCGCGAAGTCTCTTGACTGACCCGGTGTGTTTACCTCTTTGCTTATCGTTCTCACTACACCAAATTTGTCCATGGTTCCAGTCTCTCTTCCGACGTATGCCTCATTCTCCTGGGTCGAACTATTGAGGCTGAATTGAGACCCAAAGTCCACTTGCTCTTCTTCGTCCTCCTCCTCCTGGGATTCACCTTCAATTCCTGCGCCCCCTCCCATGGTGAATGGAAAGATGTTTCCTAAGGTGTTCCTCATTCTTTCTGAGAACGATGATGACGTTGTTTGTTTCTCAGTTCCGCCTGCCATCATAGTGTTGTCTGTTGGAGATCTTCTACTTGCCGCTATTTCAGTTGAGATGTCGGACAGTTCCGACATCTCCTCTCGATCCAATGTCCCAGTGGAAGTGGCAAAATCATGGCCTTGTTCTACCGGAGTAGATTCACTCGCCAGCCTTCTGCCTCTCCCTTCCAGTCCATGTACTTCCTGGTTGTTATCCATGACATGGTCCGTATTGACCTCCACTTCTAACAGTTTTTTTGCTCTTCTGAGGTCTTCTGACTCCTTGTTTCAACCATTCTGCCTGAAACCGTCTCCCCTTTGTCGGTCCGGGCTCGTTTGATCCAATCCACAAAAGGATCGGTCATTGTTTTTCTTTGCTTTTTAGGTATGAATTTCCTAGAGCTATTACCTCATTTAGGTATCCTTGACTTGTCTAGACTCACTCTCAATTTGTCACTTCCTAATGCCTATACACTTAATTCGATTGCTAGTGACGTTATAGTTTGACTACCAATAATAATGACACAACGCAATAAATTTCACAAGATGCTATAAAATAGTGACCACGAATCCCTGTATGTTATCAGAGTACAGTTTGTATATAATTTATTCACACTAACCGATTATCGGTCGTAAGATTTGAGAACTAGCACAATATGATGTTATCAGTCAATTTAAAAGATAGTGTACTCACTACCCAATCAAGCACAGTTTATGTTGATTTAAAACCAAAAACAAAAAAATATATATAATGACAGAATATGAATACCTCTATTTAAAAAAAACGTATGTGTATTGTACTATTAGTTGGTCGCAGTACAGTAGTCGAACTTGTCTTTTAAAGAAAAAGCTTTCCCTGCTTGGTGCTGCACCAAACAGACAAAACTTTGAAGGCAGTAATTTTCTCAAGTGGGCGTCTATTGCACCCACCGAGTACTGTGTTACCTATCTGCCTTTGGACTGCCCGAGCTAGACCTACTACAATCCTCAGGGCAGTAACTTTTCACAAAAACGTATTGGGTTTCAATCCACACCAATGAATTACGCTCTTTTTAGTTTAGACTTAGTGTCGCGAATATCCGAGTTCGGACCTGTTTTGTTTGTGGTCTTGTTTTTATTGAAAGGCAAGTTACCAGTGCAGTCACTGATTCCTAGCCTGTCTGCTAATGACCTAATACCTCTAACTGTAGTCTTTCTTCTGTTTACTTAAGTCTTTTAATAAAATAATACCCCTCCGGATTGGCAAAAATAGGACCCTTCCGTACTAGCAAAATTTAGACCCCTCCGGATTGGGAAAAAAAATATGACCCTTCCGGATTAACAAAATTTAAATCCCTCTGGATGGGATCCCTCCGAATTAGTAAATATAAGACCCCTCCGGATTCGGACCCCTCCGAATATTTGAAATTTTTTTTTGACCCCTCCGGATTGGGAGCCCTCTGGTTTTGTAAAAATAGTTTTTCGGAGATTTCCTTCTTTCAACCTATACCCCTCCGGGTACGTTCTCCGATGCGATTTTGCTTTTTCAATTAACTAGGAAGGGTATGTAATGCTTTCCTAGACCTTTTCGGATTGAAGTTAAGCCTCTTATTTGACAATTCACGCTAACGGTGAAAGGTCTTATCGCTAGCCCAACTTCGGCTCGATTAAGGTTTTTTTGTGCCTTTAGCCTTCCCCTTTCGTCTAGAACAGCCTAAATATACTCTATTCAACCGCTGTTACCTTTTGGTAGGGGTGTGAGGGCTTTTCTAAAAAAATTTTGAAAAACGTGAAGGGTCTACCCTCCAAATTGGTGAATTTGCTAAAAGCAATCTCAAAAAATTTTCACGCTTACTTTTTCGAAAAACTTTTGTCCCTATCAGTAAGCTCAGCTAATTTCTGATCTATTGATACCAAGATCAACTCGATATGCCCAGTAGTTCCAAAGTTATTAACCAAAACGTTTTTTTTCTAAAGTCAAAAAGTTTGTCTCTTATAGGTTCCGCCAAAATTTTTCCGCAATTTTGTTCTTTTCGACCTAAAAATTATTGATCCGAGCTCAGAAGTCCTATTCTTTTCTAGTTCAACGCAAAAGACCCGATCTAAAACGCTTTAGTTGAAAAAATTTGCGAAAAACTATGCTACCTGTACCCCTCCGGTTTGCTGAATCCACCAAATCAAACACGTTGAGTTCGATTTCTCTGCAACCCGGAAAGCTTTCGGGTAGCGGGTTTTAAAACTCGTAGATTCACTATTGGACGTTGTCCGAACAACTATTTTTACTGTTCTAACAAATAAATAAGATAACTAGATAAGTTCAATACTGGTCAGTTCTAATAACAGAATTGAGTTTTGACTCTAGAATTGGAGTTTTTGTCTGAACCATTGGGACACTCAAGCTGTCCACCTTTCCGTTGAAGGTTCACTCTGGTTCGGTTCGAATAGTTGTATTCTTTTTTTGTGATTATCTCTCCTCCTAGACTGGCCTCTCCTCCTGACTCCTCCTCCTCTCTTCCAGATATGACCGACTGGCACAGACCCGTGAAGCAGGTTTTCGGCGAATACTTTTTATTGCTGCTTTGAGCGAAAAATTCGAATATTTAGAACGAAAACATTCCATAGGAAAACCAGAGTATTCTGAATTTGCAAATAAGATCCGGTGTTTCTTGCTTTCTCGTAGAACACTTTCCGATATCGATCACCAATAAACAAAAATATAGAATGTAATCGAACCCAGTAAACCTCCTCGCACTGGACTATGGTTTGAAATCATTCTCATCCCCTCATATTTAAGATATTCAAGAAGAAGAAGGAGAAAGAACACTTGAATTACTATACAATAAAGAGCCGAGGCATCAGTGTAGCAAAGTGTAAATAATAAAATTTTTTGAAAAAAACTTTGTTTCAATTTAAAAAATTGGTAATCGGACATGATAATCAATGTATTCGGAACTATCTGAACTATTGCTTCTATCTATTACAAATGAACAATCACAAAACAAACAACAAAAGTGGGATGAATCATTGAGGATTGAAAAGAGAGGGGGAATGCGCTAACAGCAAAGGAACAAAGGAGCACCAGAATTGGGAATCCAAAAAACGTAATAAACTGCACAAGACTAGATGGCCCGGCTGACAATCATAGTGGCGTTTCCTCTCATGAGGCACACTGAGAGGCTCTGGAGAAAGCGAACTGGGGCAACACGAGCGTCACGTGAACCAGAACGACTGGCATCAGCGAGGATAGCAACTGACTTGAGGGTTTTGATAGCTAAAGCGGACCAACCCCCGAGCGTTTCGACTGCTAACGGGAAAAAACTGATTCCTTGTTCCTCACAGTTTTTCTCGTGTTTCGAAAATTTGCGGTCCTCAGCAACTTCCAGGGACGCCCCGGGGGTCTCCGCCGCACGAGAGAGAAGAGATAACTGCAGCGGGGATGTCACGGTGACGTCGAAAGCAGCTGGGCGACCAGCGCTCCAAGTAGGGATAAAAATATCGCCGGGTTTGGACCGTTCTCCAGGGATGAGGTTCCGTTGCTCCTTGATGGGGGCTAAAGAGGCAGCCGAGGTAGCATTGAAAATAATGTCCCGTAGTCTGTCGTGACGGGAGATCCGGCCACCACTCACCCCACAAGCGACAGCGTGGTCCCCGAGGACGTCCAGAATGCCAGACGGACACGCGGGGCACCTACGAGCAGACGCGAACACAGGAAGACCAAGGCGGTATCTGACAGCAGCTTGGAACTCAGCAGGTAGCAGGTGCAGGCCAAGACCTTTAATGGGGACTGCGGTAAGCCAAGCGCCGGCGTAAGGCAGAGAGAGCGACTGAAGACGAGCTTGCTCGCGGGAATCGGGAAGAGACGAGAAGAAAGCGTTGTAGGTGGCCTTATCGAGTTTCTCTTGGAAAGCTTCTTGAGTAAAACCGGGAGTGTTAACGCTTCCAGACTGTTCACGGAAGTCGTTCGAGGCACGCAGGAACTCCGGCGTATCAGTGATGTCGCATTCGGTAAGAAACGAGACCAAATGAGCTGACTGACACGAAGACCCTAGGAAGACAGGGATGTGTTGGTCGCGAGCTTGCCGGACGCCAAGTCCGCCATCTTTGATAGGCAGGGAAGACTGGGACCAGGCAAGATCAAGAACAGGTGAGCCAACTATGACAGAAAGAGCATCGCGGAGGAGTTCATCAAAAACTTGCAATAATAAAATTGGTTATAAATTCATTGGTTACATCAAACAAAAACAAAACATCAGAAAACAAGCAATAAACAAAACCGGTTACAGTTCAGAAATTGGTTGATTAAGGTATATGAAGTTTCGGATACTATAAACTTCATATACTCCAGGCAATCCATATAAAAACATTTAGATTTAAGAATTAGGAACAAGCTGGTATTAAAACTTTACAAACAATTTTACAGATAGTCCAAACAATTGATAGGCCGACAAGTTTTTAGCATGAGGGCAGTATTTCAGTCACTCACAGTATTTGCGTCAAATCACGAGGGTAGATCCCAAATATTCATTTTGTTCATTTTGTTAATTTTGCTCATCGACAAATCCTAAATAATGATTGCACATGCTCTGTGATGTTTTGTGATATGCTTTCCAAATTATGATCCCAATAACAGCTTGCTGGGGAAATTTTCCCTGAATACTGAAGGGTACAAAGACAATTTTAATAAGCCAGTAGTTTAAGATTTGTTTCTGGATTCCACTGACAATGATTGTCCTTGCTTTTGAATTTGGTTATTTGCTAGATAAGAATTCTTGCTCTAGCTAATTGTTCACGCAACTATAAACCCGTTATTGAAAACTCTTTTTTAAAATAAGTATTTGAACAGGTTACAGATAGCAAAATCGTTTTCAAGAATATCCGTACTGACAGAAAAGCAAAAACGATAAAAAAGAATATTTATTTACTTGTATTTAAAGATCTAACGGTGGCAACCTATGGAAGCCTAATTGTTGTGATAAACTTATTAAATAGTGTTTCCAGATCAATGAATTGCTGAGCGCGCCGGGGTGCGCTCCAACTTATCATCGACAACAGAACTACAAACGATTATATCATTTTGGAACTGGAAGTTATCGACTATGCCAAACAAGAAAAAGACACCGAAATATCCATGTGGCTCTTGTGGTGATGAGTGCAATTTGAATACCTTACAATGTTCAGGGTGCTTCAAGTGGTTTCATCAACTGTGTTCAGGGGTTCCAGCCCCGGTTGTGACTTATCTCGGTAGTGTCAAAGGACTCATGTGGAGATGTGAACCATGCATCATAGAATCACATAACCGAAACAACGAAGCACCATTGCTGTTTCAGAAAAAATTCGAAGAAATATCCAAGCAACTGAACGAAGTCAAAGATCAACTCACGGAAATGAAAACTGAAAAAGAAACTGTTGTGACCCCAAACAATGTTGTTCAACAATCTATGTCTGAAGTCACAAAAAAATCCATCAGAGTGAGCGGCTTGCCTGAGAGCTCTGAAGACAACGTTTACAAACGGAAAACTGACGACATCAAAAAAGTCAAAAACATAGCATTGAAATTGGGTTTCGAAGAACTTAGAATAAATGGTGTTATTCGAGCAGGTAAATACGACCCGGATAAAGACAGAACACTAATTGTGGAATTAACGTCAAGAACAGATGCCGAATTACTTGTATCCAAAGCAATTCTGGATAAGTTTGGAACGAAAAATAATGTTTACATTTCCCCTGATCTAACCCGCGAAGAACGTCTTGAAGAAAGAAAAGTCCTCAAAAAAAGACGAGAACTAATAAATACTGGAACAGACAAAAATTCCATCAAAATCCGTAATCTCAAATTACTTGTTGATGGGGTTGTTGTCCCTGTCTGACTAGCACGTCCTCCGGCTCCGTCTGTTTTATTAATAAATGCAAGATCATTGAAAAAAGAAAATGGAATATCTAGCCTCATATTGGATCTCAATCAACTGAAACCTGATTTATGTTTAATTACCGAAACTTGGCTAAATGACTCTATTTTATCGGACTCACTGAATATAAAAGGTTATGATCTTTTCAGATCTGACAGAAACTTCAATGCTACTTCCAAAACTAGAGCTGGGGGTGTGTGTATTTACGCATTAAAATCATTACAAACTGAATGTATATTGTTTGAAGACTCTTCGCATCAATCATTTTCGGAAACTTTATGGCTCAACTGTGTACTGAATGAACGAAACTTTTTTGTTGGCTGTATATATTACCCGCCTGACTCAAACTGTGACATACAACTCGCTGAATATATACTGGATAAAAGAGAAGTAGTACTTAAAAAAAATCCAGCCTGCACATTTCTCGTTGCTGGAGATTTGAATAACTTCAACAGTGACCTCTTGACCGACTTTAGCGACCTTGTACAAATTAACAAAAATCCAACTCGGTTTGAAAAAATTCTGGACAAAGTTCTTTGCTCAAAACCAGAGCTTTACAAACCAACCAGCGTCATAAACTGCTATTTGTCGACAGATCACTTAGCGGTTTACTGTGAGCCCTTACAAGAAAAAACAGAAAGATACCACGCATCATTCAGAAAAACAAGTTTTGCTAACAGAGAAGTATTTGGTATCACTTTGGACCGAGTAGATATGTCCCTTATTGATTACTCTTGCCCAGACCTAGCCTTTACCCAGTTAAATAACTTGTTACTTGAACTTCTAGATGTTACCTGTCCTATAAAAACTGTGCGTCTTTCAGCTAGAGACCCCAATTACATGACTCCTCTGCTGAAATCGCTTCTCAAGAAAAAGTACCGCATGAAGAAAAAAGACAGAATTTCAACCGAAGTAGAAAATGCTATCAAAATGGAGATAAAGAAGAATCTCACAAAAAGTAAACGTCGAACCAAATCTTGGTGGCAAGAAGTGAACTATTTAACAGGCCGAAAAATCTTAACTTCTACAGCAAACCACGAACCTGACGAGCTGAATCAATACTTTGCGGAAATTTGTACTTCTACGGAGTATATTGAGCCGCATGTATGTAACGTATCAGGTTATGACTCCCCAGAGGTCTCACTACAGCAAATATACTCCCAGCTCAAACGATTAAAACAAACTGCTGCCGGACCCGACCAGATTCCGTATTGGGTCTGGAAGGAGAACGCTCATTCGCTTGCAGAACCAGTGTTAAAGATATTGAACTTGTCAATATTGCAAACCAAAGTCCCCTCACTCCTGAAAACTGCAAAAATAGTTCCGATCGCCAAATGCAAAGCCCCTATGGGCCCTGAGGACTATCGACCCATCTCAATCACCCCAGTAATCTCTCGGTTCTTCGAAAGAATTATTATGAAAAACTTCATCTCAGCACAGTAATACAGCTGGTTACCTAAAAACCAACACGGTTTCAGAAATTCAGCGTCTACCACAACGGCTATGATTTGTCTTCAGCAAGAAATTGCTTCTTTTCAGAAAAGTAAAGCTGATTATATACAGATACTATCAATAGACCTTAGTAAAGCATTTGATAGAGTCCAGCATTCAATTATAATTGATAAGCTACAATCAGTTAGACCGGAAATCAATCCATTCATAATCAATTGGATCGCAAATTTTCTTCAGGACAGAAAAATTTTCACGGAAAGTAATTCTCAGCGTTCGAACTTGCTATGCATTAACCAAGGTGTTCCTCAGGGAACAGTTCTTGGCCCGCCGCTTTTCAATACAGTAAGCTATGATTTGGATTTGGAGAGTACAAACAGTGCTAGAATTATAAAGTTTGCGGACGATGCAAACTCTGTGATAGCGGGGTTCGGCTCGGTCGAAAACACGATGAAAGTTTTGGAGGAAATTAAAACTTGGTGCTCCACAAATAACTTCATACTCAACGAGGGAAAAACAAAACTGATGACTATCAAACCGAATGACATTAGTTTAGTACCACAAGCTTTTGATGGTATTGAGCAAGTGGAAGAGCTTAAAATTCTCGGAGTATTATTTGATAGCAGGCTTACGTTTTCATCGCACATCAAAAGTTTATGCAAAAAAGTAACCAGCAGTATATACCTTTTGTATAGACTAAAGACATTTGGTATGAACATCTCTGCCCTTGATATTTTATACAAAATTTTGGTGCAGAGTAAAATTACTTACGCATTACCGGTATGGGCATGTGCCAATTCGACCGAATTGGCCGATGTGGACAAAGTTCAGCGCAGGGCTCTTAAACTTGGTGTTACTTCTACATTTACTCCAATTTTCGAGCTCATAGAGAACCATGACAACAAACTATTACAGTCAAGTTCAAAACAAGACCATATTCTTCATTCAAAATTGCCAAAACGAGAAACTTATGCAGAAAACAGACTTAGAGAAAAAGCAGTTGCAGCACACGAAAAATTAGAAAAACATTTCAAGCTTTTTCCAGCCAGAGCCTTAAGAAACAAAAACTTTCTATAAACTTTTGTTTGCTTTTGTTCTATCACGTGTAAGATAGATGTGTTTCTATCTTAATTTATTCTTTTCTTTTTTTCTTTTCAAAATTTTGTGCACAGATTTCAATTTTTTTTAGTGAAAGTTCCTTAAGATTGTGATACAATTATTCAAAAGCTAAAGATTTGTATTCAATGTTTTTACTGTATTTGACAATATCTATCATAATATGATTTACATTTGAAGATACTTTCAACTGGCAAATAAAGTGTTTTTTTTTTCTATCTAGAGAGGAAGAAATATTTTGGTAATAGCCGTTAAGTTGTAACGATCTTGAAGTTCCATGTCCTAAGCGAACCGCTAATTGGCTACAGACCCTACCATTCTTGTTCTCAAATGCTACTTGGTTGAACGACGGTTACACATATAACAGTTTGACTTATACTTGTATATTTGAAGATACTTTGAACTGGCGAATAAAGTGTTTCTTTTTAGTACCCGTATTAATTGACTTTTTCAGATCAATCAAAAAATGTCTGATGAAGAAAATAACATGCCTCACGGGGCGCCAGTTGACATTGATTGTACACAGGACGTTTGGGGCATTGGATCTCTTCCTGTTCTTGACAACAGTATGGCAACCGAAACATCGACACTTGATCTGTCAAGTGTAACAAAACCAGTCAGTCTCATATCCTGCAGAGATCTTTTGCTCTTTTCGAACAAAGCCCCACCTCGAAAAATAACAATTTGAAGTTTTATTGAAAATTTTAGAGCAAATCCGTCTAAGGAAAATTTTTGAAGTCTTCTATAGTGTGGGATCCATCGAAACTTAAAAAACTTGTACTGACTAATGGCAAAAAAGGGAACTTGCTACTTTACCAAGTGACATAACAGGCATTAGACAACTGCAATGGTGTGTGTGTTATCTGTGTCTGGATATAACGCCTTTCACAAAATTTTGCGACAACACTATCCATCGCAAATGGCAGAGCGATCATTTTCTGCGTTGAAACTCTTAAAAAAGATATAAGATCAACGATGAAAGTTGAATTGATTTGCAGTTTGGCAGTTGTATAAGTTAATAAGACTGCTCGTATCAGGGTTCTGAATGTTCCGACTGTCCAGGTCTCGAATAGTTTTTGGTTAATGAAATATTGCGGACAAACTCCTCATTTTATGCTGAATATTAAGCATCGTGGGTACAAGTTTGATTGAGGGGTCCTGGTAAAAATCAAGTGTGTGAGAGGGGTCCCGGTAAAAACCAAGTGTGAGAGAGGGGTCAGAAATTACATTAATTTCAGAGAAATAACGCAATTGGCTAATTCAAAATGCGCCGGTCGGTCATTTTAAACCTTTTTTCAAACGTTAATAACCTGCCTCAATCGCGCAAACTTATTCGATACTTGAATTGACGTCATCAAAGCAATAAATTTGTTGAGGCAGTTTTTACACCGAAGACTTTAGTCAAGGTGTTATGGTATCGTGTAACGGGTTTTTTCTTTTAATGTTGTCTGTTGTCAAGTGTCGACAAATAACGTCCACAGTTATCAATTATCATGTGGGCTGGAC
This sequence comes from Symsagittifera roscoffensis, assembly GCF_963678635.1. Taxonomy (NCBI): domain Eukaryota; kingdom Metazoa; phylum Xenacoelomorpha; order Acoela; family Convolutidae; genus Symsagittifera; species Symsagittifera roscoffensis. Next base: position 43,558,390 of record NC_087070.1, on the reverse strand, counting down.
TATATCGCGCTATGTCACGTGATTGCGTATGTTTGTTTCTTTATTTGTTCATCTTTATTTATTTAATTATCTGTTCTTCTATTTATTTAATTATGTTTAGTTTGCTTATATTTATTTATAATTTATGTATGTACATATTTATTTTTGTTTATTTTTATCACGTGTTTTGTTTATTTATTTAATTATTCTTGCTTTCATTTAGTTTTGCTTTTATTATTTCTGCGTGTGTATTTATTTAATTTATTTATTTATATTATGGGTCTGTTTGTTTGGTTATTTGTTGATATATATTTTTTCATGTCTATTTAATTATTTGTACATTTCACTTTTGCTTTTATTTATTTATTTATTTATTTATGTATTTATTTCTGTATTTATTTATTTATTTATTTATTTATGTATTGACTTATTTTTTTATTGCTTATTTATTTATCAGGTGTGTTTTGTTTATTTGTTGATATTTATTTCTATATTTATTTAATTATTCTTTCTTTCATTTAGTTTTGCTTTTATTATTTATGTATGTGTATTTATTTCATTTATTTATTTTCATTTATTCATATTATGGGTCTGTTTGTTTGGTTATTTGTTCATATATATTTTTTTGTTTTTTGCATTTGTTTTTCGGATTGTTTTACTGCTACATACTGTCAATTCTGAGACTGCTTCACAATTTCTCAATATAATAAGACTAATAGCTTTTTTTCATTTTAGCTCTTTCTTGTAAGTATATGTGTAAGTACGATTTTTAGTTATTCCGGAGACCCATATGAGTCTACATGCCAATTTATACGATTGGCCGATTGAAACGACAGGAGGCGTTTTGCTACACATACAAACACAATCTTTTGTATTTTATTATAGCTATAGAAATTGATCTACAATGCGTAAGTACGACATTTAGTTCTACGATTGTTATTTCAGGTCCTCTGTCAATATCTCAGGCTCTTTGTCAATATAGCAAAATTTTGGTGTATATATGTGTTAGTAAGATTTTTAGTTCTACAACGTTTATTCAGGCTCTTTGTCGATATAGCAAAATATTGGTGTATACATGTGTTAGTACGATTTTAGCTCTAGAATTGTTATTTCAGGCTCTTCGTCAATATAGCAATATTTTAGCGTATACATGTGTTAGTACCATTTTTAGTTCTCGAACTGTTATTTTATGATCTATGTCAATATATCAAAATTTTAGTGTATACATGTGTTATTACGATTTTTAGTTCTCGAACTGTTATTTCATGATCTTTGTCAATATATCAAAATTTTATTGTATACATGTGTTAGTACCATTTTTAGTTCTCGAACTGTTATTCCATGATCTTTGTCAATATAGCAAAATTTTGGTGTATACATGTGTTAGTACGATTTTTAGCTCTAGAACTGTTATTCCATGATCTTTGTCAATATAGCAAAAATTTGACGTATAAATGTGTTAGTACGATTTTTAGCTCTCGAACTGTTATTTCATGATCTTTGCCAATATAGCAAAATTTTGGTGTATACATGTGTTCGTACGATTTTTAGCTCACGAACTGTTATTTCAGGCCCTTTGTCAATATAGTAAAATTTTGGTGTATACATGTGTTAGTACGATTTTTAGTTCTAGAAGTGTTATTTTATGATCTTCGTTGATATATCAAAAATTTAACCTATACATGTGTTAGTACGATTTTTAGTTCTAGAACTGTTATTTCAGGCTCTTTCTCGATATAGCAAAATTTTGGTGTATACATGTATTAGTACGATTTTTTGTTCTAGAACTGTTATTCTTCAATTATTAGTTGTTCAATTTGTTTGGTTTTTGCTTCAGTTTCTATGCCTTCGGTGTATTGTGCGTAGCGCCTATGTTTAGATTAAGGGGCCGGTACGTTTCTTGGGAACCCTCTATCACACATGTGCCTAATTGTGTATGCAATTATTAAGACCAAGTAGCCTGCCTCAATTGAATTTGGAACGATTTCGTGGTGCGAGATAATTCGCCACGCTAAAATAGTGTGCATTTAACTTTCAGCTCCAAAGTATCTCAGCGCTTGTATTGTCACATAAGTATATTAGTGAGCGTTTCACAGCAATTTATAAGTCAGGATAGTCTAGTTGTGAACTCGCTACTTCTGGGACTACTAAGATCCATAGATCGATCTCTCGAGGGAAATATTTCTAAGAATTGGTCTGAATAAGAAAACCACCCCGAGCATATATGTTCTTTACTTTCTTCGAAATTCGTAACAATGAAGATATCAACATTGCTGTTGCTGAAATAATTGATATATTTGCTGATTTGTTTTCATAGCTTTGTCTGAGGATGCTTAACTCATCGTTCATACATGTCCTCTTTTCATTGACTTTTTGGTAAATTTAAAGGTGTTGTTAGAGCGAATTAGAATGTTTTTTAATAATAGTATTTTTTTGTTCACATATTAACTCAATTAAAAACACAAGTCATTTTTCCCATAATTTTATCATTTCATTTACTCGCAATTTATATTAATTAAAACATCTGTAATTCAATCTCTGTTTGTAGCTATCGGGAAGTCTTTCGTTTTGGTTTGCTTAAAAACCATAGGAAACTAAGCGCATCAGAGCCTTCAGCTATGAAGATGCTTAAACGAGTTCCAAGAAGTGTCTACCAGTTTTGAAACGGCAAGTTTCTGAAGTCAGCGACCTTAATGCTAACCTCAACTGTAACCAAGATGAATTGAGAGAGAAAACTATCGAGCTTGAGCATTGCTAGGCTCAATCGTCCATTGCTAATCACGAGCTGCGTAAGCATATCACTGATAATTCAGAAATTTATCAAGCATTTGATCAATGTCAGGAGTCTTAGAAGGCTGCTCATTAAACGCTATAAGCCGCGAAGATAATGATAGACGCATCCAGTCAACATCAGTGGGCGCTCCTCGACAACTGCGCTCAGAGGAACTTCATCACCCTTCAGCCCATGCACCTGCTTGATTTCAAATCAACAAGCTCCAGATAGCGTAATTGGAGTGAAAGAGAGGAACGCTATGTCTTCTCATGGTCGAATCAATCTCACAATTTTACCGAAGTTTCGTAACAACATCAAAGTCTCCTGTGGTGTTAGAAAACATCACAGGTCACAAGCATCCAAATACACAAATGTAGCCAAAGAACTACGAAATTTTGGCAGTTGCAAGCTTTCGACAAGCCTCTTAAAATTGATCTATTGCTTGGACAATCCGTCCATACACACAGTGGTCAAAGAACCTCAAGGAAGGAACCATACTGTTCACTGACTTGATGCTTAGTTGGACAGTCTTATGTGTTGCTGATACCGACTAAAAGTTCACAGCACGAAAACACTCGTCGGACTGGAAATAATTCCCTTGGCAGCCAGTGGACAACATTTGATAGACACTGTGAATACATTTCCTGACGAGCTTGAGTGAGTCACTTATCAACAAATCATTGGGGCGCTACGAAGAACTCACTCGATTTTGGTCACTCACCCATGACTCGGGTAATTCAGCTGTAATGAAAAAGAGCTACGACTGATTCGTGAAGCCAAAAATCAATTTAAAGGTTTTTCCTTGGAGATTATTGATACTGTTCATATCGAGAAGGTACCTGCGACAGATCAACTTCTGCCAGTCGGGAAGCACTTCCTCCTGCCTCGTCATGCAGTTTGGAAGTCAGTTCTTCAGCAAGTAATTGCAAAACTGTTTTCAACGGATCTGCTCTAATTTGGAGTTGACCAGCACTAAGTTGTTGCTATAACCAAATTTTAACCTAATTACTTCCAGCACCAAATTGAAACTTATTAAACGAATGTCTGCTGCTTGCTCCCAAGCAGCAGGCAGACTCTTTAATAAACTTGTATTTTTTCCGATGACGCAAAGTCGCTTTATCTGGTAACATTACCAAGATGTACAGGCAACTAGAATTACACTCAGAAGGCCGAAATCTACATCAGCTCTACGAGAGAGAGAGAGAGATAGAGAGAAATAGATAAATAGATATAGATAGATAGATAGATAGATTGATAGATAGATAGATATATAGAGAAATAGATAGATAGATAGAGAAATAGATAGATAGATAGAGAAATAGATAGAGAGATAGAAGAGATTGATTCAATTGGAACCCATCAAAGTTGACATTTTGAGTCTTTTCATGTAGATGGCTTCATTGGTGATAACAGCCATCAGGTTGTGCCAAAGTATCAGTGATACTCTGAACACAGCGTGCTAAGAAACGGACCACAGCGTCAAAACTCATGGATTCACTTGGCATCCAAAATCTCATTGACCCGAGTACCAGTATATGAATAATTTATATTCTGCGAAGCCATAGGCCTGCCACCTGGCACAGCTCGCCTCACCAAGCCAGCCAAAGTCTCTTCTGTTGCTGCCGAAGTCAGTCTGGCTAAGTTGAGCCCACAGAAGACCAAGATGTAGGAACTTTTGGAAACCAAGATCTGGTGCATTTCGACCCCTGCAGAATCTCGATAAATTGACTGAATTTCGCCATGAATCAAATTAATTGAGAAAAAACGTTTATTAAGTGCTGAAAAAGAGTAACAAAATTTGAAGCCAAAAAATCACCATCGCCACCAATCTTCTACTTTGGTTTAGATTGAGCATGAACAATCTGCTACAAGGAAGCGGACCAACTAATCAATGCTATATAGTAGTTTTCATTTTCTTTTCTACAAAAGGCCACTATCTGGCCATGTTGAAGTTTTTTCAACGTATTATTTTCGCATGTTTAACGAAAGAGTTTTTTCATATTAAGCTATATCGTGTATTGCAATGGTTAAGATTTTTTTGAATTTTCCAAATTTTACCAAGTTTTGAATTAAAACCCATTTATGGAGTACTAGTAGGCTTCTCCAGGGTTTGCGGTTTTTGCCTCCAATTATGAATACCCAAATACTCTAAGCTTATGAGATAGGACGATTTTTGGGACTTTCTTTAAAAAAATTCAAAAAAATTAATTTAAAAAAGTTTTAAAATGTGATAATCTCGATCCTGTAATTGGGTGCTCTCAGGGAACACTCAGAATTGCGAACCTTGTCTCCAAATACGACTGCTCAAGTCGTTTTTTTTTGAGGTATGACCTGTTCAATGATTTTTTTTTTAATTTTTCAGAGAATTTAGGTATCAAAAAGTTAACAAAGCATTGAAATTCCAATCTCTTAGTTTGGTGCTGTGAGGCTACTCTCAGGATTTCCTAATTGCAAATCTTGCGTTCAAATGCGACGGCTCAAATGCTCTTTCGTTTCCGAGATATGATGTTTGTTATATCTTTTTTATTTTAAAATTGTTTAAAGAACTTGGAGATAGAGAAGTTTAACAAAATTAGAAGTTTTCATCTCTAAAGTGAGGCTTTGTCTCAAATTTGGTTTTCTTTAATTTTGTTTTCGAGATATGGCGTTTTTTCATTTTTTTTCAAAACAATTTCAGAAAAAATAAATTTAAATTAATTTTCAAAATTTGAAATTCCAACCCTTTAGGCGAAACCATTAGGTCAAAAGGCGAAACCATCCTGGCCACTGAGGCAGCTAAAGGAGAGGAAAGTATGCAAGCAGCAAAAGTAACTATGACTAGACATCGGTTGAACAAAAAGGGCGGAAAATTCATCGAAATCAGTCCCTTAGTAGCAAAGTTGTTAGCCCTGAAAATTTTGAAAAACACCAACGATCGGAATCAGCTTCGAAAGCTACGACCGAAGCTTCATGTACGAGGCGAGGCATTCAAGAGCATCTTTTCGTCGAAGAACTAAAACAATAAAAATCGTCCAATACATTAATTGGACATCAAGCCTCCTTCAGCTATATCCATTCATAGACGATGATGATTTGTTTAAAGTTGGTAGACGACTCGCAGCAGCCGACTGCCTAATCGAAAAAGCAGTTTTTTGACGATCTTGACTCCGAGCAGTCCTTTCTCATGAACTGTGATTCGCCATAGTTACCTTGCCCATGGACATTGAACTGATTTACACTGTCGCTCACACTCGACGTCAATTTTGGATCGTACGAGTCATGATGGCGCGAGCATTGATAAGCAACTGCACCACTTGCTTCAGATTTCGTAGCAGAGCAGTGAATCCGCTAATAGGAGATTGATCTAGTGAGAGAGTCAACCCATCGCCACCAATCTACTACTTTTGTATCGATCTGCCGGAACAATGTATTACAAGGAAGCCGATCATGTTTACCGATCATGTTTGCCGATCATGTTTCAAAAATTACCAAGTAGTTTCAATTTGCTTTTCTTTTAAAGCATTCCCTTTGGATATTTCGAAAGGCTTTGACTCTCAAGAATGCTTGATGGATCTCAGAAAGTTCAATGATAGACAAAGATGCCCCAATCAGATCTTCTCCGTTAATGGAATGAATTTCCTTGGATAGCTAGACGATCTAATTCAATCGAAGACATGTATCAAAGGGAAGTGAAGACATGTATCAGTTCGACTACCATAACCGCAAAAGCTCCAAAATTCGGATGCTTATTGGAAGCTGCTGTTAACTCAATGAAACTCCTGTATCATAAAACAAGGCAGATCACAATAATTACGGATAATGGTTCTCAGAAAGTTCAGGGCTAAAGATACTGTGCAGCTCTCCCCATCGGTGCTGTTAAATGGTTTCAAGTTGAGTCATTTGCCAATTAGTTGATTTTACCATTGATGACCATAATTAGGATGAAAATGCCCGAGAAAGCGGTTTAATTTTTTATTCAAACTGGTGGCAGAATTCGGGATAGTTGAGTATCCTAGCCGCTAGGCAACAACGCAGAACTGTGTAGAAAAACATCTTGAGAATGGATGTTTAGTATGCATAACCGTTGATAATAACACGCCTCCTATCATGGCCGCTGATAATGGTGGGAAATGAATATGCCGGAACGATAGCCTGAAAATTTTTTACTGATTGATCAAAGATCAACGGGGGAGGGGGGAATGTTGGAGCAAACAAAGCACAGTTTTCAATATTGAGGTTTTTTTCATGTAAACTCCATTAAAACGCATGTTAGTTTTCCCATATTTTATGTATTTCTTTTACCATCAATTTTTAACTGATCATCTTTTATCTTTTTTTTCTTTTGATGAAGTTTTCAGGTGTCTATGTTTTGAGATTTTTAGTTTGTTATTTGAATCGGAACATATTTATATGGCGTTAAAGGTGATAATTTTTACGTATTTGCTCTCAAGAATTAGCAGCGAAGAAAATTTTTATTTACGTTTATTTCAATTCAACTATTTTGTTCTAGCTGGCCTGGTTGAAGCTCATTTCCACGGGGTCTGTGTCAAACGTGCCTCCGGATCTTCCCAAAGTTGTGGAAATATTTTCAGGTAGGAAAAACAACGTTGTAACTTGACTATTGGTCGCGATATGGATCATTTCTCTAACTGTATATGTTTTGCTTGAGTCGTGAAACAATTTTACGAATTCCGTAAAAGAAGTGGAAAGCTTCTTTTGTAAATATCAAATCGAAAGAGTTTTATCTGTGTATAAAGCCAGCGTCTGCGGTAATTTTTTTTCCTGAAAGTGTTGCTTCACTGTTCTTCCAGCTGGCGACCTAACTTCAGTCATTTGAGGTATCAGTTAATGATTTAAGTGAAAAAGTAGTCCGGGGACATATTCTCGACATTCCTAGCTGTAGGTAATTTTCCATAGTAGGAGATTAGTTGGATAGAATTTATTTTCACTAGCGAGAGCAAATGACTTGAAATTGGGAGACATTTTACCGTCTTTTTTAACTTTTCTTACACTGCTGGATTATGGAACTTAAGTTTCTTTGAAGCCCATACTCATTTGGTCTTGGGGTAACCCACGTGACTTTTTTCAGTCTGACTTCCAATGTTTTCTTTTTTTTTACTCTTGCGATTAGCGAGCGTTATGATTTTACAAATTGTTTTAAGTTGAATCTCTGAACAGGTGCTGACATGCTCAAATTGTCGAAAGTTTAAATAAAACTACTGCACTACCGGACAACTAAACTCATGTTCTTATTGATATACTCAAATTTTTGCAATTTAATTTTAAATTACTGGAACACTACAATGAAAGTACACTTTAAGATTCATATCAGTATTCTTGATATTGATAAACAATTCTATTTTTTGACTCCCCGGTCTACTGGACCTAAAGATAACGGCTACGCCTGGGACGGCAAAAGTCGAACGTTCGAATCCGGCCAGGATGTAATTTTTGTTCTTACCGAAAACACTATTTCAAAAATTGTTGGTCTATCATTTATCTGATTATGTTTCGATGGCTTAGTAACTGCATCCCGGATTTGTTTTTGCTGCACGCCATTCTTTTTGTGGTCGCAAATGTTTTCTGTATTTTTAAGTTCACTAAACATGACTTGTTATTTTTCGTTTTTTGATTAAAAGCTTTATTCGGCTTAAATGGTCCCGGTTTGTGTTTTATCGGCTTAATGAATTTTTTAAAAGAAAGAATTTCAGGGACCTGCAACTCCGGAAACACTCAAAAGGAAAAACTTTTGCTCAAATAAAAGTTCTCGATGACATTTTGACTCAAATTGTGATGATAGTTTTTTTTATGTTTGTTGGTTTGGTTGCTGCTCGCTTAATGATTCTGAATGCTTATTCATGTCATTCGAGAAAATTGTTTACGCTTGCGGTTAGTAACCTTTATCAAAGAGGAATAGATACTTTTTTGGGTTAACAATTTAAAATGGTTAACAACCTTAAAAAATTAAAATTTTCTAATTGTTTTCTGACATTTTTTCGACCTCATGGCTTTTATTTCATTTCGTCTGTTCTGCTTTTGTTTTTTTTTGAGCCTAAATGGTTTCGGTTTATGTAGAAATTTGTAATTAAATAGCTCAAAGTTTTTGTATTACAAATTGTTTTGATTTGGCATTTTGATTTCCACCTGATTTCAAGCTGTGACGTTCCTGAATTGGCGTCAGTATATTTTGTGACATTTTGGTAAAAATTCAAGAAATTATATCACCTGACTATTTCAGATTGACGAAATACCAATTTTTTTCTTACTTTGTGTTGGTTAATTGAATACATAGCCTGCTCACTAAGTGAAAAGGATCAAAGAATTTACCTTGAAGAATAGTCGATCAGAAATTATTAATCTATATTCAATTTTTTTTGAGAAAAGGTCCAGCTGAAGATAAGTCAAAGCATTTGACCCAAATACCACTTAGTTGAAGATTTTCGAAACCGCCTGCGAAGTAAATGGCATCAGAATATATCTAAAGGGAATACTAACAAGGATAGCCGGTTGCTGTGCAAATAGCACAAACTGTTCCGATCATATTCATAAGAAAAATGTTAATCTCCTTTCTTAAAGTTAAGGTCGTTTTTAGTGGGTGGGTTGATTCGAGAGTTATACGATTGCGTGGAAAATAAGTCAATTAGGCATGATCGACAGCATTTATCTACAAAAAATGAATAAAAAACAAAATAAAAAAAACTAAATAAAGATTGTGCACAATTTTACTAAAAATTTAAAAAAAAAGTTTTCTTGCCGAACAAGCGCTAAATTAATTATCCAAAACTAAAAAAAAAATTGGACTAAATTTCAATCATTTCAAAAAAGTTTTTCTGATTACTGCGACATTTTTAATGTCGTTCGAAGCACGATTCAATGGGCTTTAATATCATATAACACTCGGCCCATTACGATGGTTATGATCTATCTGATTTTGCATGGAAAAAAGGGGAAAAAATAAAATACACCCGAATACGAAGTTTCTCCCCATTTTCAATGTTCGGAACAATAAAAGAACAGTATGCCAGAAAAGGTATTTTAATTTTCAAAATTTTGTTGTCTCAGTGGTCACTTGATAAGCGATGCTGTGCTTATCTATCGCTGTAATTTTTTCGCAACTGTGTTTTCTTGAAATTAAACATCAGGTCGTGATTATTTTAAAAAGTTATTTTTTCAGGAAAATTTGTTCAAGCTCAAATTGAGTTTTTCGCTGTTTGTTTTTTGACTTCTTATTAATTAAAGTTCATTAATTTTTTAAAAGGAAGGCAAAATACACTATCGAATAGCAAAAGTTTAAAGATCATAAAAAACATGAATGAAACATAGTGAAAAAGTTCTTTAATTTCTGATATCACAGTAGAATAAAAAAATTTCCTATTAATCCAGTTTTCCCTATCTAGGATAACTTTACGGATAAAGTGCCATTGATAAACAAATATGGAATTTCAAAAAGCTTCAGCTTATATATTTTGTCTTCGAAATTTGAAAGTTTTTTATTTTGAAAGAAATAATAAAAAAATTTCGTCAATTTTTTTGGTTTCAGTGTTCTTCAACCCTTTTCTAACCATGTGCTGGCTGTATTGCGTGTTAATTTCATTGCATAATTTAGGTACAACTACATTTGGCCGTGGAGCTTCTGACTACCAATTCAAACTTCCGGTTAGTTTTTGCGTTTCGGAACCATAATTTAATTTTGATGGAAAAAATATCGGGCTTATGTTCTCCTTTGTGAAGTCGTATGTTCTTTAAAGCTAATTCGTGGTTGAACAAGTTCTGTGATGATTATGGGCGTAAGATTTCCGCGAGGGATAGATTTTTGTAAAAAAAAAAACATATAAAATGGAGATCTTTCATAAGTCGAGCAATTCAATTTTCTTCAGTTTTGGCATTTTTGGGAAGTTTATGACGAAAATATTTATTTTCAGCGCCAGCTCCCCATTCAAAGTTATTACCTTATGACTCCAAAGGCTGCTTTGGGTAGTTTTTGGTGTTTTCCGACAAAAAATGGATGTCTTCAAATATAACCAGGGTGGTTTTCGGGTGGTCAAATTGTCGAAGTCCGACGCTGGTTGCAGTCATAAGTTCGAACACTAAAACTGTTTTGATTCAGAACTGTTTTCTAGTCGCTGTCAAGGAACCATGCAGTTATTGAGGACATTGACTTTGGAGGGGAGAGGAGACTCTTAGGGGTTCGGGACCTGGGCAGCAGAAATGGAACATTCGTCAACAAGGTCAGACAGACATGCTTCTGAAAAATAGAGAGAGGAGACGCAAACGAACAGAACTCAAGAAAAAGCTGATTCTTACAGAATAATAAAAAATTAATTAATTGAGAAGGGAAGCTAAGCTTTGCGTCAACTGCTTGTCTCTGCTAAAGAATGCACTATTATTTGATCAGATTTTGAGTTATTTTAAGTTTTTGAAATTATTTTGCCTAGTGTAGAAACGACTGGGGAAGAAACTGAAAGTTCTAGAAGATGGAGATCACGTTCGCTTTGGAGATGTCGAATTTCTGTTCACTAGCGAAGCGACAAAGAAAAGCGAGAATGCAGTGAGCTATTTGTTTAAACTTTCGATTGTTTCTTAAAGCCTCAAATATAAATTAGGATTATTTTGTTACAGGTAGCTGCCCGGATCAGCGATGAAGTACAATTGACGTTGTCAAGTCGGAAAGTAAGTTTATCAGCTTATATTTAATTTTTTTTTCGCGGTTTTGGAATATAAGAGGAATCGTTGTTAACACCAACGAGCTTGCGAGTGTTAATGTAATTGCACCAACCTTAGTCGCAACCTAACCTTTTCAACCTAACTCGCAAATAAAATTGTTCATTAAAAGTTCACTTATTTGGTGGCCTTTTTGCTGTAATCAAGATCTGTAGCATTGGAAATTTCAAATCTTCTGTTCTTTGGGTTATTTGTGGCTAGTGTTTGTGGTTTATTAAGCGTGCGTGGCTGAGTGGGTAGTGCGGGTGGCTCATAAGCTCTAGGTCGCAGATCTAATTCGAGACGTAGCCGAATTTTTACTAATTCAAGGCTTATTTATACTTTTTCTTATTGCACTTTATAGAGCTGCTTTTTGTCGAGTTCTCGCTAGTGTTTGCGAAGCACAACTTCGTCTCTGCGTAAAAAATTAAAAACGATTTTAATGCGATATTTTTGAAATCAATAAGTCTGGTTTTGATTTTTTCAACGTAAAATTGGGTGCTACTAAAAACCTAAGATGAATAGTTTAATTGGAAATATTTAAGGCTTCTGTATCACGATTCGAGCTAAATTTGTCTGTTGTAACAAGAATAGGTTTGAATGTTGTGCTTTGAAAGGTACGGATTCGTGGCGCCTAACCGTAATGCCTGAAAGCTGTTTTGGATATAGAATTAGCAAAGATGTATCTGAATAGATTAGCTGTGATACTAGCTGTCAATTGAATGTCTATGAGTTTCGTTCATTTCGAAACCAGGTTTTCAAATACAAGTCGTGCTTTTTTTCTATATCTTCTTTGCTCATATTCTTTATTGATCTTTTGTTCAGCATCCGCTCTTTCGGCTTTATAGCAGTGTATTTAATGATGCCTGTATTTGTTACACACATAAGTGTGATAAGCTATTTTCAGCCTTTCGTAGTGATTGGAAAAAAATCACCAAATTTTTTTTTGTTGAATTGTCGATGAACGTAATCGTGATATATATTTTTTCAGGAACATCTTAAATTTTCATTGCGTTAAACAAAATTGGGTTAATTTCAACATAAAAGTGTCCATCATAAATTGTTCTACAAATTCAAAGAGCTCTAAGGCAATCTATTTTTCGAAATTCAAAACTTGAACTTTTTTGAAAATATAAGTCGTTTTTTTTTCAGTTTCCTTGCGTTCATTACTCTTTTCCAACTGTCAGTTGGCTATGTTTAACTTCTATTTTCACTAGATTTTGAGAAATCTACTATCCTGTTTTCTGTTTACAGCGTAAACTTCCATCAGCCGATATGACAAACAGCGTTTCATCAGGTTCACCGATCAGAAACGGAGATCTACAAATGTTACCCAGCAGTTCAATTGTACTTCCTGCATCGTCGGGAGCCAAAAAAGCGACTGTTCCAGACAGCAGAAGTAGACATTCATTGTTTTTCGTAGATTCGCCGCGAGCTTCGCTAAATGTTTTCGATGATTCAGCTGAGAATCTGAACAATTTGGTTTCCTTCGAGCGAAGTAGTAAACGTCTAGTAGAAGAGACGTTTTGTGACGTTGACCCTGATAACGCGGAAGACAATGAAGATGACGATCAGGATGATGAGAAGATAATTTGTTCGAGTGGTTCGGCTGAACTCAATTTGAACAACTTCAAGTTCAAAGATGAACAAAATAGTAAGAGCGTATCGGTTTCGAGTAATTCGTCCAAAAGAAATAGCTTAGAACTAAAAGACTGCAATTTTGAATCGAAATTGGAAAACGACAGAGGAATTAATCTGCATAAAAGTCTGTTTCTCCGAAATAATCTAAACGAGGTGAAGGAGTCGCCGTTAGTAAAATTAATTGAAAGATCTTCCTACGAGTCCATTAGCATAGCGGAATCTCCACCAGCAGACGACACTGTTATTGTGAGCGAGACCATGTCTTCGAATGAGAATTTAGCTCTGATGTCTCCGTATAGTAGAAATGCAATTTTCAAGCAGCCGATTTCGAATGCATATGAAAAAACAGAGTCGAGCTCGTTTGAAAAAATAGTGATTAATGAAACTTGTTTTGACCAGTATGTGACGTTAGATAATGATGAAATGTTATCTGCTGATTCGAACAACGCACATGAGGATGCTGCGAAAAATGAAGAAAATATCATTGATTGCATTGAGGAAGAGGCAAAAGAAAAAATGGACACTGAAGTAAGTGAAAATACCCCTAAGAAGGACATACGTGAACTTGATTTAAGTCCACAAAGTTCCCCTACATCTCCATCGATGCTAATGTTGCCGCAAAATGACGGGAAGTTTTCAGACCAGAGCGAAGACCCTTTAGTTTTTCCTAGAGAGGATAAAACTCTGGATGAAATTGATGACGAAGGTTTTGCGCGGGAAGAAGAAAATAGCAAAACGGGCGAAGTCGACCATGAACGTGGTATTTATGAACAAGAAACGTTAGATCCTTTAGGAGCATCTATATCAGAGCTTGAACATGTAGAAAAAATAGCTGAAATCGAAAACGTGAACGAAAAAACTTCTGAGGTACATGTCGGTGAAATGAAAGCAAAAATTGTGGAAAAGGACGCGAAACGTGTTGAAGTCACTTTTTGCGACTCGGAAGAAGGGGCTTTCACTCGGCCGAGATCATCATTGGTTGAACCTGATTTTTCAGACGGTGAAGGTGATGAGGAGGCTTCTATTGTGACATCGAGTCAACGAGAGTTGGCCCATAGAACTATTTTGTCCATAAACACTCCGATGAAACACAGATGTGAGTATAGATTTAAACAACTTAGATGATACAAATTTATGTTTTTTTTTTCAGCTCTTTCCTTGTCTCCTTCCTTGACTAATGCCGAAAGTAGTTCGTTCCTAAAATGGTTTACAAATAACGTTAATAAAACTCCCAGTTTTTGCTGTACTTTAAAATTGATTTTTTTTGATGTTTTAGTGAAGAACCGAGCAGCTCAACTGAAAGAAAAGAGATCCAACAAGCAGCTTTACAAGGTCAGTTGCTTAAATTGGAGTATATTACATGAATGCGGCCTTAGAGCCAATTCTGCATATGATAGAGAACATGAAGATCAAAGAAAGGAACCATGGATCCTGTTGTGTCGTTTCGATTCTTTTTTTTTAACGCGGAGCGTAAACAAATCTTAAAAAACATGCTGCTTTTTGCGTACGAACTAGGGGGTTTTCACCGGGCCCTTATAGAGCAAATTCTGCTGCTTCATAGAAAAAGTTCTGCTTGTTCTGCTCTTTGGAAATTCACATCAATCATGCGTTTATTACAAAAAAAATTGCCGTTTTAATCGCTTTTCGAAAAAGCTATCTTTTTGAAAAACTAGCAGAGCACAGCACTTTGAGTAAGCAAATAAGTAGATTATTGAAATCGCGGATAGATTCATTTTTTTATGCGTCTGAGAAACAAAGCAGTTTTTGTTAGAAGTAGTCGGGTAGAGCATAGATCAGTATGTGGTATTTCTGAAGAAAAAAAGAATTGCAGCTTTCATTTTATTATTCATAAGAAGATTTTTGAGAAAATTCGTATCCTTTGGGGACTGATTTATCACCGAAATACTGACAATTGGTTCGTTTAAGGATGCCACTGGTTGCGAGGAAATACCGGCCACTTATGATGATGACGCTCACGACACAGTCGATCCATTGGCAGCCTTAAAATATGACCTCAGTGCAATAGACACGCTTTCAAAGATCAAGGTCAGATTTTGGAAAAACGAAAATCCTTAGTTGGCTTTTTGAGTTATTCTTTTTAAATATATTAAACCAATTATTTTAAGAGTCAATGAACGTAGTTCAGACTCTTAATATAGATCGCGATGGTTTTTTCAAAATGTGCACTTTTGCGGCTTGACTTTTGATTACTTTTTATTTTCATTTCCTTTGTTTAAAGGAAGTAAATTTCCACTATCGAACGGTAAAAATGTAAAGGTTACAAAAAACGTGATCGACTTCTAGTTTCCAAAGTGGAATTCAATTACACGGTTAATCGGCGAAATAAATTTTTTACAGATTGATCCAGTTTTCTCAAATTGGGTGCATTTTAGCAAAAAATTGCCGGTCGTAAATTGTTTTAGAAGTACATAGAGTTTTAAGGGCATCAATTATTTTTTTTAATTCGAAAGTTGATGTTTTTTCAACAACCAAGTCAATAATTTTTCTGTTTTCTTGCGTTCATTGACTCGTTTCAGCTGTTTGTTGACTATGTTTTTGTTTTTCCTCAGATTTTTTTCCATTATTTTTGTTGAAAACAAAATTTACTACAGAGTGACTAAATTTTATTTCAAAAAGGCAAGAACGAAAGGTTAAAATGGCAAAAGTAACGATACAATTATATCAGAAAAAATTTATAGGAGGTCAGCCTCCAATCAAAGTTCGTCTCATTGAGTTTGGAAATGAAATGTACCGAGCTTGTTTTTTTACTTAAACGTTTTCAAGTGTCAATGAACGTAGTTAGACTCTTATATAGGTCGCGGTGTTTTTTTTTTGTTTTTTTCCCCTGAAGTCTAAAATTTGTTCAGGCTAAATTTTACGTTATCGCGGTTTGACTTTTGATATCTTTTGAAGTTAGTTCATTTTTTTAATAGAAAGTAAAATGTCACTATTGAACAGCAAAAGTGTAAAGGTCGCAAAAAAACGTGATTGACTTCTGACTTCGAAAGTGGAATTTAAATATCAGATTTCCCTGCGAAATAAAAATTTTCACTATTGATCCAGTTTTTACACAAGCATAGCTTGCGTTTTAGTATGAAGTTAAAGTGCTATAATAGTCATGTTAATATCTTTAGCATTGGCTGCACTTAATAGCTGGATCAAAATGAACACTTTCAAAATGAACTTGTTTTGTCGCAACAATTGCATCGCAACAATATTTGCGACTTAGGTTGGAAAAAAGACACTTCAAAGTCGCAAATGTTGTTGCGATGCAATAGTTGCAACAAAATGAGTTCATTTTGAAAGCGTTCATTTTGATCCAGCTATTATTTTATTACAAATAGCACTTTAGTTTCAAGGCATCATGGATCTGTCGCGTTGAGGTAGGGAGAGAGACTAGAAACAACCAAGGCTCAATTTGATGTTTTTAATTATTGCTTTTCGTATACTAGTTAAAATGCGTTCGCTCTATAAATTGAGGCATGTTAGCTGGTAAATATCTTTTTTTTTCTTCAAATTGACTGGTACTGCTAATGCGTCGTAATTGGCTTGCGTCACTTAGCAATTATGTAGACTCAAATTTTTTACTCATTCAGTTTTTCCCAGTAATGTTAGCGGTAATATTTTTGCTTGTGTATGCGAAGTGCAACTTCGCTCTGTGTCTCAAATTGGGTTAATTTTTTAAAAGTCCTAATCATAAGTTGTTCCATAATTTTCAAGAGCTTTAAGGCCATATATTTTTTCTCTGAAATTGGAAATTATTTCAAAAGTGAAGTCAAAAGTTTCTGTTTTCTTAGTTTGTTGGCTCCTTGCCAACTGTCTGTTGGTGATGTTTTGAACTTTTAAGTACTATGGACGCAATGAAGGGTGCAAGGTAAATAAGACGATATGACATTTAGACTGCAAATGAGAGTTAAAAACGTAAATTCAACTGTTCGAAATAATACGAGTTATATTTTTCAGAAATAGAGAGTAGAATTTGCGTGTAGCATCGTCTTAGTCCCACCAGAAGTCTTTTTTGTCTTTACAGCTGTCGTCTTATTTACTGGACACCGTGATGAAGAAACTCATACGCCGCGTTAATTTTTTCGTTATTCACTAAAAATTCATAAATTGTTCAAACTCTATTTTTTTTCGCGTGAACTTCGAGTTCTTGTTCAGATCAAATTCATTTGCTAAAAAGGAGGAAGAATTGCGCTCGTTAGTTTTGAAAATGAAAAAGGCCCGAAAAAAGTGAATGATTTGATTCTTAAAATACACATGCTTCAAAATGGTATATTTTTCCAAAACTCGAAAGTTTTTTTAAATTAAGTCAATCGATTTTTCCAGTTAATGGTCACTTTTTTAACTGTTCGTTGGCTATATTTTTGGAATTCGAATCATGACCAATATATGATGTGCCACACTTGGCCTCTTGCAAGCTTTCTTAGAGCTAGTCACAATGCGTAGGAAAAACCACCTACGTCAGACAAAACACAAACTTTTTGTGGTCAAGACAATAATCTGTTCTTTTTTTTGAATTAATAATCGAGTAAATTTTTTTATCAAATCAATGTTCATTGAAGGTCGCAAAGGCAGAGAAGAGCAATGAATTTGAGGAGATAGCAGACAAGGCTAAATTGACCGGGAGGGGAAAAGGAGCGGGAAAGAAGGCGGTAAAAGTTGCCAAAAAGAACAACAAAGCAGAAGGTAGGTCGACCTCATTGATGATTTATGAGAATGGAAGGAGAAAAGAAATGTTAAAAGAGCATCACAGAAGCCTCATTCTTTTTGTGAAAAGGATTGGATGAGACTTACATCAGTTGGTAAATAAATAAAGAATTCATGGTTGTAAAGATATCGAACAAATTAATTTTCCGAGCTCTCACAAAACACTACAAAGACATCACAATTTTCTGATTTGTTCAGAGAAAAAGGCAAGCAGTTCTGAGCGTTTTCGAAAAGTTTTGTTAAAAAATGTTTTTTTTTGCGCGCGATGAATCCTTTTCAAAGTTAATTTACATCGGGGGCAAAGATCCTTCTAAAAAACATAAGGGATAGTCGGTTGAAATAGAAGTGGCGAAATAGTATCAGAGGGAAACTTTTTGAGCGGTGAAGGGGCTGGAGGTGGCGTCCCACCACAAATCTGGTTTATTGATGAGCAGATGTTTGATTCTTAATTTTCATCTCGGGTGTTCTATTCCGACACAAAGCTAAATGTCTATTAGTTAACTCTTTTCTTTCCGTTTTGACCCCTTTTTTCGCCGTTTTTCGCTGGTGGTTGCGAAGTTCCTTCTGTGTAAAAACTGTTTTTAAGTGGCATTTGTTGCAGATATTTTGCTCAGTCAAGAGCTGTCGATGCCATCTGCGAGCAGCACTAGAATCGGCATCAACCCCAAATCAAACGCAAATGATGCCTCTAATGATGAAGAAAAACCTAACTTCACAGAGGCTGTTAAAACTGAAAATGAGACCAAAAACATAAAGTTGGATAAAGACGAAATAAAGGATGAATTTAAAAGCCAATCAACTGAAAAGGAGATCAAAAGTCAAAAAGGAACAATGTCATCCAGCAAAAAGAAAAACGCCAAAGTTTCAGTGCCTGAAGAACGCGCTAAATCCACGATTTCATTGCGCCAAACCAATCGATCGTTGCGAGGCACTCGCAAAACGAATAGAAACGCTTCTACAATTGAAGCTAGTGAAAACAGCTCGAATGAAAGTGAGTTGTCTAAACCAAATTCAGAAGATAAAATTAACAAAACGAGCGATACGACTAGTGTACGCGCTAGCAGAAGAAAAGCAGCTGTAAGTAGCAGAAAAACTAAAATGTCTGTTGCTAAAAGTGATTTGGATGGAGATTTAGATAATACTGAAGATGAAGTTCTGAAAACGAAGGACGAGGAAACGAAACAAAAAGTTATAGGAAAAGGTAAACAAAAAGGCAAGATGTCTAACGTTGAATTACAATTACAAGAGAAAAATGACATTCAAGAGAAAGAAGCTGATCTGAATTCGGATCAACTGGAGAAAGAAAAAGAATCAACAAAAAGCGATCAATTCAACTCGGCAAAGGCCAGTAAAAACTCAATTGAGTCGAAAAATGTTCATGAAAATGAAACTAGTAAGCCGGAAATCAAACCGAAACGGTCTCGGAAGACGAAAGGAAAACAACCGAAGGTGTCAGAAGATGTAGATGAATCTGAGCTAATAGTTCAAAAAAGTGACCAAGACGTGAATAGCTGTGAAGATATTCGAACCGAAGCTCTTAACGCTGATGAAACGTCTGGTCGAAACGAGATTATTGAAAATGACTTAGAAAATGACATTCAGTATGATAATGAGAAGGATGATAGCTCACGTATCTCGAATATTCCTTCTCGTAGTCGGGAAAAAATTCAACCGCGAAAGAATCCCGGGGGACTTGTGGTGAAACAGGAACCGAATACCAGTGAATTAGAACAAGGGCAAGATGAAGATTGTGAAGTTTTGGAAATTGGTGTGAAGACTACTAGACGTGTTGTGCGCGGAAGGGCTAGAGATACGAAGTCTAGCAACGTTGCTGTGTCGAAAAAAGCAGTCAAAGCAGGTTAGAAGGAATTAGAAATTATTTAAATCGTTCGTTGCTATTTTTTTGAACTAATTATATTAGCTTATCGAAATTGCGCTTAACGTCGCTATAAACTAATTAAAACAAATTTAAATTAATGTTTTAAAACTGAATTTGAAATGTCGTTTTTTTGAATTTTTTTTATGTGAAACAACAAATTTAGGCTTGTTGTTTGTCGAGAGCAAGGCAAAAAAATTAACAAATGGGATATTTTTTCTCATAATTCAAGGGTTCAAATGGTTTATTTTTTTCTCATAATCAAAGGGTTCAAACGTAATAATTTTTCCTCATAAGCAAATGTTTCATAGCAAATGGCAGATTCCCAAGCCCTAAAAATTTAGTATCTCCTTTTGGACAGATTTTCCATATAAAAGTATCGGAAATCTGAACTGTTGTGTCCAAATGATACTTTCAGAAGCGGAGGAAGCAGAACCAAGTTTGACTTCAAGTCGGAGACTCGTGAGAAACTCTCCTAGCAAAGTCGTTTCTACACTAGAGATATACTCGCCCAGTAAGTATTATCTTGGGGGGGGGGAGGGGCGTGGCTACTGTGTGTGTGTGTGTGTGCAGGGGCGGATTTAGGGGGGCGGGGGGGGGGGGCGGACGCCCCCCCCCCCCCTCAGGGATTCGACCCCCTGCCGACCCAAAGGGTCCCCCCTTTGATACTTTTTCAGAAATCCATTTTTGGCCGACCGACCCTAAAATTTTTCTAAAGGCGCCTTTGGCGCCAATATATACTAATTTTGAGGGGGAGCGCGCGCCAAAAAAAACGCTTTTTTGACTGTTTTTTCAAAAATTTGCCTGCGGCGCAGAAAATTTAGCCAAAGTAGGGCCAAAACAGTGCTTTGGGAGAGCTCGAAAAATCAATTTGGTCGACCTAAAAAAAAAAAAAGGTCGTCAAAATTTTGGAAAATTTTTTGAAAATCCGCCCCCCCCCCCCTCGAGAAAATCCTAGATCCGCCCCTGTGTGTGTGTGTGTGTGTGTGTGTTTGGAGCCTTTCACTGATCGGGGGACTCCGCAAGGCGTCCTGTGAGATGTGCAAAGCGGAAGACTCCCTCCGGGTTGGTCTGTAGGCAGCGTGGCTGCTACTTGGTATTCTTCAAACTGCCCAAAATTGATTGATTTGCGAGCTTAATCTTTTGAATATTGGTCTCTGTTTGTCTCACAAAAAAAACGAAGTTCAGGAGACAGTATTGAATGTCGAATTGTCAATCTCGCTCCGAGGGCAATATTTCAGTCTTTATTTTACGCCATTCTTACGCCATAATTTTGGAGCTCTTGCTTTAAAAAAAGATAGTAAATATACAATAAAGCTCACTCGTCAACATTGTGCCAAAAAGACTAAGTGACTTTATATGATATGTAAACAATTATCTTTTCCAAGAAATTGCTAGTTTGGTCAATTTCTAAATCATCCAAAATTGGCAGATTTTTCGCTCATGCCTAGGAAGCGTTAGCACATCGGAACATAGACTTTTTTCAAGTTAAAAACTTGCTTAAGAAAATCTTTGAATAATTTTGGGCAAGTAGCTGGGATATCTGGCCAATAGATATATTTTCAGCGTTTGTTCATTATATTGTCACATTTTATGCACACAAGCGAGCTAACGAGCGTAGTGTAATAGTATGAGTCTACTTTGCAATCAAACTCGCAAACAAAAGTGCTTATTTGGTAGCACTTTTGCTATAATCGCGATCTGTGGCATTGGAAGTTTCATCTACTCATTGCTTATTTGGTGATGGCACAGTTGGAATGACGTTTAATGAATAAGTATTTCGTTCAATGTCGCACCTAGCACTAGTTTTGTTTTAATTTGGTGGCAGTTACTGCATAGCATTAGCAATTTTTTTGCATCTGTAGCTAGTGGCGCAGATCCGAGGACGGAGGTTCGAATCCGACAAAAAACAAAAGTTTTATTACCTAAGGACTATTGTTACCTTTTATTTGCTTATTAAAAATCAATTAATGTAATTCATACTCTTAAATAGGTCTTGATGATTTTTTGTTCGTTTGTTTTTAAAGAAAAGCCTTAAAATCTTCTTATAGCTGCAGAAAGGGCATTCATAAATGTTAATGCATATATGAATTTCCTTTGGTATATGTGCTATTTTTCAGTTCAATTCAAGTTCATATGCTAAAAGGTAGGCAAAATTCGCTCTCCAATTACAAAACATGAAATGGCACAAAGAACGTGATCAATTTCTAGTGTCGAAGTGGAATTTAATTTCTAGATTTTCCAGCAGAACAAAAACACTACCTAACGTTCTAGTTTTCTCAAATTGAGTTAATTTCATCAAAAAAATTCCCATCAAAAATTGCTCTTGAAATTCATAGAGCTTTAAGGCCATACATTTTTAAAAAAATCAATTCAGTATTTTTTCTGTTCAGTGACTCTTTTCCATGTGTCTGTTGGCTATTTTAGTTGTTTTTTTTTGACATGTTTCACCTAATGATTTTGTCGTTTTCTCGGTTGTGTTTGCGAAGTGCAGCTTGAGCTCTGTTGATTTTTTTTTATTGTCTGTGAGCCAACTCTGAAATGTTTGAGCTTTAAGGCATAAATTTATAGAGCTGTAAGGCCTGATTTTTTTATTAAAAGAACATCTCAGTTTATTTTCTATTTACTTACGTTCATTGACTTTTTTCAAACTATCTGTTGGTTATGTTAGCTGTTTTTTGACATTTTTGACCTCGTGAATTTTTGTCGTTTTCTCGCTTGTGTTTGCGAAGTGACACTTCGACCCTGTCGAAATGTTTTAATTGGTTGCAATGCAACTCCGAATTCTTATTTTTTTATTTTAGTTTCTCTAACTTAAAATGTTTCGGCTAAAAACGTTCCGATTGATCTTATATTGGCTTAATCCTCTCGTATTGCGTCGTTTGAAGAGTGATATCAAAATTTTTTATTCGCTTGTGTGCTGGATGTATGCGAAGTTTGAAAACTACGAGTTTCTCAACTTTTTGACTCAAGTTTATCATGAAAAAGATATATATGAAATGTTAACTAAACCGAAAACTAGCTAAGTAGACACCCGGGTCAACGGGTGTCTACTTAGCTAGTTTTCGGTTTAGTTAACATTTCATACATTTTTTGATGTTATTTCAATACTGGCATTTCAGAAATTTAACACTGGCGGGTCAAGTTCAATACTGTTCAACATTGTTAATTGTCGAGCTTTTGTCCGACTAATTTTTTTCAAATCATTTTTTAGGCTGAGTTATTTTCGCATTGTTTTTCTCTAGGCTAGCTTGCCATGCTATATTTGCAATGTTTCGCAAAGGTTGTGAAGCGCCGTCTTTTGCTCTCTGTTTTAATAATTATACTGTTTTTATTCCGGGTGACTACCCTAACGGAATAATTCCCGAATGACATAAAAGAAAATCTAAACCTTATGTTTTTGATAAGATTTCTGAAAAATGTTTTTAAGATAATTTCATGTTTTTGAGCAGAATTCTGAAAACTGTTTCATGATTAAAGGTCAATCCACAATTGAATTGTTAGTTCAACTGCCTTTCTCAACTTCTTCAAAAAGAGTCTCGCATAAAAATTATCATCGAAACTTGGAATTTTTATGACATTTGGAAAACTTTTCTTTCTTATGCATTTGGGAATTTTGTCAATTGAGACTTAATGTTTATTCCGTCATGGCTGATAATTCCTAATTCAGTTTACGATTTCGTCTTTATCACCAACCCGAGCAACCGCCTAAATGAACAGCTAAGAAATTTAGGGGCCATAATGAATTTTTTTTCAGAATCGTCGCGCAAAGGCAAGAGGCAACTTAACTTAGCAAATGACTCTAATTCAATTAGCAAATCGAAGAAATCCAAAGTCACCGCTGAGAGCTCCTCGAAAGGCAAACAGAGCGCAGATGAATTAGAGGGAGCGGTCAATAAGCCGAGAAAAAATGCCAAGTCGAGTAAATCGAAATTAGACACTGCAAATAAGAACGATTCCGACGAGGAAGAAAAGTTAATGAAGTCGAAAGGAGGAAAAGAAGATAGAAGCAAAACTAAAATGGCAACTGCTGTTGTAGCTGGAGACACAAAGAAGAAGGATAAGACTGGTTCGAATAAACGGCTTCTTGAGACCAGTTCAAGTTCGTCAGTGACCAGCGAGCACAATTGCGACTCGCCGAAGAGATCCAGATCAAGTGAGTGATTTCATGTTTTTTGTATTGTAATAACACCGTAGTGAGCGAGAATTAAAAAAAATTGTTTCTTCAGAGCTTGTTTCTCCCATTCTCCCAAGTATTGTCGGATGTCTGCCCAAGTTCGGACTCTTATATTTGTTGTTATGGTTTTTTGTGTTGTTTTTCAGGAAAATTATTCAGGCCCAAATTTATTTTTTCTCGGTTTGACCTTTGATTTTTTTCTTCGAAAGCCAAATTATTCGAAGCCAAGGAAAAGAAGAGTACATTTTGAGTTTTTGAATAAAATTTTATCTAGCAGAGTATTGTATTTACAAAAACTATCTTAGCAGCATGAACAATTGATTGAAAGTGAAATGATTATATTATGCATTATAGTTCTCAAATTTAATACATGCGCTATAATTAAAATTACCACCTATTGTTACATATCACCTTCAGTTCATATCCTTCCTGGATTAATTTTATTTCGCTGAAATAATATGGTTTCGGATTATAACAATCGACTATTAACCTCATTTTGTGTCCTTGGAATGTTGAAAAAAATTGCCGGTGTATGCATGTTTTAATTCTAAATCTCGTAATGTTTTTTGTTACAACGGATGTCTGCCCAACCATTATCGGGTTCGTATTTTTCTGGACATTTTTGGCAATTACTTTTCTGATCTAATGGTTTTCATCTCTTTCTGTCGGCCATTGCGCCATGATGCATTTTGCTGTATCACAAGTGGTGCCAAGCTCCACTTCGCTTCTGTGCACAAAAATACTACTCTGGTGAGCTTTTTTATGTGTGGGGGGTGCTTCAGTTAACTGATTGAAAAAGAGTTGTCTTTAAAGGATTGCGTGTTTTAGGTGGGGGTCAGTCGTCTTCATATGTGATGTTCACTGGCATACAGGACAAGGATCTCAACAAATACAGCAAGGTACTTTTCTCACTTAGATTGGATTTCTTTTTTAAGAGTAATAAACGTATGGAGACTCTTAAAAAGGTCTTGCTGGTTTTTTTCTTTTTTTTACAGGAAACAGTATTATAATGCTCTAATAACTACATATGTGCATTCATACATATTAATGCATTTATGAATGCAATTAGATATATATGCTTTTTTTGAGTTCAATTGAAATTCATCTGCTGAAAGTGACGTAAATAGCACTCTCCAAATACGAATGTGGAAATGGCGCGAAAAACGTGAACGATTTCTAGTTTTGAATGTGGTATTTAATTTTTAGATTTCCTGCGGAATAAAAACTTTACCTATTAGTCCAGTTTTCTCTAGTTGGGTTCATGTAATAAAAAAAACGCCAATCATAAATTATTCTAGAAACTCAAAGAGCTCAAAAGGCATCTATTTGTTTCTTTGAAATTGAAAGTTGAGATTTTTTCATTAAAGTCAATTTTTTTTCTTGCGTTCATTTCTCTTTTCCAACTGTCAGTTGGCTATGTATATAAGTTTTGTTTAAATAGTCATAATAGTTAGAACGACAGTAAACCACTGTAGATGTTCAAATTTGTCATTTAGGTTTTGTGATTTTTAAGTGCCAAATAGGTCGTAATATATTATATAGGTCGGGATGATTTTTTTCAGCAGAAGTCTTAATGTTTGATCACGCTCAAATTTGATTTTGTAGTTCGACTTTTGACAAAAAAGCACCTATCCTAAATTGTTTTTGAAATTTGAAGAGCTTTAGGGGTATATATTTTTTCTTAAAAATTCGAAATTTGAATTTTTAACAAACCAAGTCTGTTTCTTTTTATTTTCTTGCATTCATTAATCTTTTCTTTCTGTCTGTTGGCTTATTTCAGATTTCTCAGCGGGATAAAAATGTATGTGTAATTTTCTTAATGTGGGTTTTTTTTAATCAAAAAGATGCCTGTCTTAAATCATTCTTGAAATCGACTAGTTTCTAGCGCAGATTTTTCTTTGAAATTCGAGTTTATTGAGGTCATGTTTTCTTTTAATTGGCCTAAGGAAGGCAAATCACTCTCTTTAATAACATAAATTCAATTGGGTCGAGTTAATTTTCAAAATTGGATTTTCATTTTTTTGATTTTTTAGCGGAAGAATAAATTTACCTAGTGATGCATTGTTATCAAATCGTCCAAGTTTATCAAAAGTTTGCCAATCACCAATAAATATCTTTGAAATTCAAAGATCTGTAAACTGTTTTGTAAAATGCTTCAAAATTCATATGTAGATTTTGGTTTTATGAGCTCATTGACTTTTCCATGTTCAGAGCTATTATTTTTAAGGAAAATGTATCCAAAGGTTTTCACGTTCAAATTTAGTTTGTCTCTCGATTTCTCTTCAATATTCAGTAGTTTATCCGTTTTTGAATTAATTGTCAGCTGTATGTCAGGCTATGTTCTTTTTTTGTTTTTAAGTGTAAATGAAAGAAATAAATGTCAGGTATATAGGATCTTATCGTTTTTGTTTTTATGGGAAAATTGTCTTCCGTTTTTTTTTACAATCAAAATTGATTTTTAGCGGTTTGACTTTTTTTTAATTAGTTCATATCCACGTTAGTGACTGCAATTTTCAAAAATGGATTTTCATTTTCTGAATTCTCAGCGGAATCTAATTAACTTGTTGAGTCAGTTTTTTCTGAATGAGATAAATTTCAGAAAAAGTGGTTCTTCAGAAGTGTTTTTTTTTTGTTTTTGAAATTCATAGAGCTTTAACTTCGGTATAATTTTTATCCAAAAATTCAAATCTTCTCAAAAGAATTAAACCATTTTTTTTGGTTTGATTTAGCGCTTTTATACGTTTCCAACCATCTGTTGGCTATGGTTTTTTAAGAAAACTGTTCACGTTCGTACTTGATTTTTAGCTGTTTGAATTTAAGTTTGTTGAGTTTTTCATTTGCTGAAAGGAAGAATAATTACGCTCATTAATTACAAAAGTGGTTTGGTACATAGGTGGAATGAAGCTCATCTGCAAATCTGTACTTCGTCAACCAGCAGAGTTATTTTGAGCTTTGTTGCCTTTTTTAAATACCGTTATTATCCAAAATTTGATGGCTATAAATTTACCAACTTCAAATTGTTATTTCAGTTTTTACGATTTATGCGGCTTTAACGGTTTATGATGTATTTTGTGTCAACTAAGTGGCCTTTTATTGCGCGTTGGATGCGCGATTTGCGTGTGTGAGTTTAAAGTTCTTTTTAGTTGTATTTAATTGTGTTTGTTAAGTGCAGCTTTGCTTTTGTGCACGCAAAAAATCTTTATCGTGAAAGATTCCTGAAAAAAGAACTCTAACTTGATATCATTTTTTGATACCTTCAATCTCTTTTTTAGACCAGTTTTTGAATATATTTCTATGCGGTTCCGTGTTTAGAAGCAGTAAAGTGCACTGAAACTTGAAGCCAGCATTTGGTAAATCTCAACTGCTAAAAAAAAACGTTATTTCCACGAGCAAAAAAACGAAACATCGCTCCCTAGCAAGAAATTAACAAGAAAAATTGGATCTAAAAATTTCCTGATCTTCTGCTCGTTATTACGCTAGCGAGCTTAGTGTAGTATATTGCGAAACTTTTTCCAACGAAACTCGCATACAAAT
Organism: Symsagittifera roscoffensis; assembly: GCF_963678635.1. NCBI lineage: Eukaryota > Metazoa > Xenacoelomorpha > Acoela > Convolutidae > Symsagittifera > Symsagittifera roscoffensis. The sequence continues at coordinate 43,531,021 of NC_087070.1, read as the reverse complement.
GTGCTTATTAAGTGGCATGGATTTTTTGCTGCATAGATTGGGGGCTAGTGTTATAGCCGGAGACAATACCGCAGATGCCAGGACGCGAGACTCCTAATCTCTAGGTCGGAGGTTCGATTCTGGCAACATAGTTAAAGTTTCATTTTAAGGCCTATTTTACCTTCTTTTCCTTAGCTCCTTTTTTGAAGTTTTCTAGCTTTATTTGCGAAGTGTAGCTTGGCCTGTGGTGCTCAAAATTTTTAAAAAAATAAATTAATGTTAGTTAATGTCTGAGTTGGTTCATGTTTTTGTCGATGCCTTATAATAATTTCATTATAGAGTTCTTTTCAATTTAATTCTCAATTTATGCTAAGTTAAATTTTTGCAAATTTATAGTTTGGATGTATATGTTGGATTGTTCAAGATAAGGAAAATCACTCTTCTACTTAAGAAAAAAGCACCATACGAGCTATTCAGCTCTTTGTGGCTAACTTCTGTTGTGCCACTGCTTAGGAACGTTTGCTCAGATTTTGAGAATTCTGGACTTGATGGGTCTCGAACCACAGACCTTTTGACAGATAAGCGGAGAGTTAGCCACTTAAACACCATTCCTTTTTGGCAGGTTTAGATTTGGGTGTTATGCAATTGCACTAAACGGGCCAAAAAGAATAACTAAATCAAACTACTTCGATTTGTCTAATTTCAACATTGACTTCTGTTGTATTTTGAATAAGTGATTTGTTTGATGTTCAGCAACTGAAGAGTGCATGTGGTGCTGGAAGTGTGCACCTGGGAGACGATGTGAGCAAGTGTCAAATCCTGGTCACTGACAAGATCAGACGCACCCGCAAGTTCCTCTGCGCCCTGGCTAGAGCAGCCAGCATTGTGGGAGTGGATTGGGTCAAGGCATGCGTCACTGCTCACGCCGTTGTCGGTTAGTTGTTCAATGCCATTTTGAATTACTAAAATATCATTTATCATATGTACCGAACACCGTGTAGAAAATTAAACAGTAAATAAAACTGTTTTTAAAAGGCAAAAAGTCGCTGTTACTTATCATGTATCTGATGTTGAGTGTTGTTGAAAAGAAAAGACATATATTGGTTAGTGTTTAGTCTCATGTTTTTTTTTGCTCTGGGGAATTCAAATGATCATTCTAAAATCGAAAGAAAAGGAAAAATTTTTAATTTTTTAGTTGGCACCATGACTAGCACTTTATTATTTTCCTCTGGGTATCGCTCGGGGTATCGAAAATGAGATAAAAAAAATGGATTAAAATGATGCATCTGGCGCACCTTCCAATAAAACCCATGGTCAGTCAGTTAATGTCGCTTGCTTTTTGTATTGATGACCGACATGTTTTTTAATTTAAACTGTAAAAATTCTAATCAACGAAACGTTTGAAGCTTCTGACTTCAAAAATAATGAAAAAGGATAGGTCCTTAATTGAAATTGAAATTCTCTGAACCTGTATAGTTGATCCGCTGGAACAAATTCGTTCTACCAAAGCAAAAAAAAATATTTTTGATGCAGCTGTTAGATAGCAGTTATTCATAACTTTTCTATGCATTTTCAGATGCTACTGGTTACATTTTGAAAGACAGAGAAAACGAGAAAAAATACAGTATCGATCTGGCTGCATCCATAGACGAAGCGCGTGAGCACAAAGGAGTCTTGAGGGGGGTTCGAATCCACGTCACGCCATCTGTACTTCCTCCGCCAGCAGAAATGAAAGACATTATCGAGAGTGCCGGTGGCACGGTGTTGCCGAGAATGCCAGCGACTGTGGACGACAACACTTTTGTGGTTACAACAGAAAAGGATGCTTCGAAAATGAAAAAAGATTTGATGTCTTGTTGTCGTTCGAATGAGTTTGTGTTGAGTGCAATAATGTCTCAGAAAATTGACAAAGAAAATCATAGAATCGATTTATGAGCCGAATGTTCACATAAAACTGCTTTTTTTTTTCAAAATCGCGGCCCAAAAAGTCAAAGATTGTGTTCTGAATTGCATGATATAGCCTAAATTGAATTGCTATTTGTTCTTCGTTAGATTCCGTGGTTCTCATTTAAGCTTCGTATCTCTGAGGTTGTTTGAATTAGTTAGTGAAGTTACTAAATTGATTTGAAAATGATTGAGGATTAAACTTAAATGATAAATTTTTGTTAGAAGTGTTTGTATTTGAATGTTTGTGAGTTGAGTTATTCTTTGAATTCAGCTATAATGATATCGACTGCTATAACAGTTTTGTTAACGAAAGAAAAAACCGCTTGGTTGTGCAGCTCTGGATGAAAAGTTGTAGTATCTTTCAAAATATAAATATTTGCTTTCCCGTAAAGAACTTCTTTTTCCGCTTTTTTTCTGCGTTAGAATTGAATGTCGAGCATTCGGTCGGGTACCGGTTTACGATAATGAAAGCGTTTTTCGGTGAAAGTTGTTTCAGGTTGCAAAAACTTCCAACGTCCTTAAATTAACTTTTGATAAACGTTAATTTCATCGGTGAACACACCAATTTGAACACACTGAAAAATGAATTTTGTTAACTTATTAGGAGCTTAGAACAAATGCAGTTTTTCTGTTTTTTACCGGTTTGATTTTAAAACTTGATGAAAGTTTGTTTCAAATTTATCTGCTCAAAGAAAAGCAAAATGCTTTCTCCAATAACGCATGTGTAAATGGCGCAAAAAAGCAAGATTGACTTTGCTTCGATAGTTTGATGTTCTTTCGAGATTGTCCGCCGAAATAAAGCAATTGTTCATCTTTTCTCCTATTGATTAACTTTTATCAAAAACTTATTAATCAGCCATTAAATTTTTTTTAATAACTGGAATATTGAAAACCTTTGTCATTTATCCTCCGTCTTCTTAAGTTCACTGACTTATTTCAACTGTTTGTTGGATATATTTACAATATTTTCACAGCTTAATGGTTTTAGAAATAACCAAATATACACTCGGAGTCGGTTTTAATCGCTTCTTATAAAAATAGCTACATGTAAAGAGAGTTCTGTACCATTTTCCTGAAATGCACTTTTCTCCTAATGGTTAAGTTTTATCAAAAATTTATTAATCAGCCATACAATTTTTTTAAATGACTAGAGTATTGAAAAATTTCGAAAAACTTTGTCATTTATTCTCCGTCTGAAGTTCACTGACTTATTTCAACTGTTTTTGGATATATTTATAATATTTTTACAGCTTAATGTTTTTTGAAATTAACCAAATATACACTCTGAGTTGGTTTTAATCACTTCGTATAAAAATGGCTACATGGAGAGATTTCTGTCCCATTGTCCTGAAATGCACTTTCGACAAAATCAAATTTTTTATCTAAACAACAACTAATTAATGTTGCAAGTGGCTCAATGTTGTTTAAAATGTGATTACCCTTGCGATAGCAAGGGTATTGCAATCGGGTACTAGACTTTTTTCACAGGTTTCAGCATGCATGCAGTACACCTCAGTACTTCACAGATTTCAGCATGCATGCAGTCGTCTTAGTTTCCGCTTTGTTTTTACCATCCAACTAAATGGCTTATTTGGAATTTAGTTTTTTTAATAATATATAATTGCTTTTAGTGTTCTCATTTACCTCTGCTGTTTCTTTGTATTTTTTTTCACCTTGATATCGTATATATTTCTTTTTTGTTTTTTTTTTATCTAAAATTTTATTCTGTGCAAATGATTTCGGTCCATATTTTATCGGCTTAGTGGCCTAATTTCGAGTTGTTCTAATGGAAACATTTTTTTTGCTCATTTGTGGATTGAACAAAATGCTAAACAGCTTAATAGAAATTGTCTATAATATTTGCAAATGCGGTCTTCACTATCTCAACGTGTAAGTTTTTTCAGCGTATTAGTTTTGCATGTTTAACGAAAGAATTTTTTCACGTTCAAGCTATATCGTTTATGGCATTGGTTAAGATTTTTCCTCGGTTTTCCAGGTGATTTCAGTATTTATTAAACCGAATCTAAAAATTGCAGCCTTATAGTGGAATGTTGTGAGTGTTTACCCAGGATTTGCGAATTTAACCTCCAATTATGAATACCGGAATTCTTTTAGTATACAAGATAAGGCGATTTGTGGCTTTTTCCAGAAAACCCAAGTTTCTAAGTAATGCACAAAATTTGAGATTCCCAACCCTGCAATTGGATGCTGTCAGAGTACTCTCAAGGGTTGCGGCAAATCTTGCCTCCAAATTTGACTGCTCAAAACGTTGTGGTTCTCGAGATGTGACGTGTTTTATGATTTTTTCAATTTTTTTGTTCAGAAAACTTAGAAACTTAAGATCATAAAAATTCGAAAGATTTGAAACTCCTAATTTTGTAGTTGGGCACTGTGAGGGTACTCTTAGGAGGTCCAAGTTCCAAATCTTGTGTCAAATTGCGACTTCTCACACGCTCTTAGCTTCCGAGATGTGACGTTAATTTCATCGGTGAACACACCAATTTGAACACACTGAAAAATGAATTTTGTTAACTTATTAGGAGCTTAGAACAAATGCAGTTTTTCTGTTTTTTACCGGTTTGATTTTAAAACTTGAGTAAAGTTTGTTTCAAATTTATCTGCTCAAAGAAAAGCAAAATGCTTTCTCCAATAACGCATGTGTAAATGGCGCAAAAAAGCAAGATTGACTTTGCTTCGATAGTTTGATGTTCTTTCGAGATTGTCCGCCGAAATAAAGCAATTGTTCATCTTTTCTCCTATTGATTAACTTTAATCAAAAACTTATTAATCAGCCATTAAATTTTTTTTTAATAACTGGAATATTGAAAACGTTTGAAAACCTTTGTCATTTATCCTCTGTCTTCTTAAGTTCACTGACTTATTTCAACTGTTTGTTGGATATATTTACAATATTTTCACAGCTTAATGGTTTTAGAATTAACCAAATATACACTCGCAGTCGGTTTTAATCGCTTCTTATAACAATAGCTACATGTAAAGAGATTTCTGTACCATTTTCCTGAAATGCACTTTTCTCCTAATGGTTAAGTTTTATCAAAAATTTATTAATCAGCCATACAATTTTTTTAAATGACTAGAGTATTGAAAAATTTCAAAAAACTTTGTCATTTATTCTCCGTCTGAAGTTCACTGACTTATTTCAACTGTTTTTGGATATATTTATAATATTTTTACAGCTTAATGTTTTTTGAAATTAACCAAGTGTACACTCTGAGTTGGTTTTAATCACTTCGTATAAAAATGGCTACATGGAGAGATTTCTGTCCCATTGTCCTGAAATGCACTTTCGAAAAAATCAAATTTTTTATCTAAACAACAACAACTAATTAATGTTGCAAGTGGCTCAATGTTGTTTAAACTGTGATTACCCTTGCGATAGCAAGGGTATTGCAATCGGGTACTAGACTTTTTTCACAGGTTTCAACATGCATGCAGTACACCTCAGTACTTCACAGATTTCAGCATGCATGCAGTCGTCTTAGTTTCGGCTTTGTTTTTAGCATCCAACTAAATGGCTTATTTGGAATTTAGTTTTTTTAATAATATATAATTGCTTTTAGTGTTCTCATTGACCTCTGCTGTTTCTTTGTATTTTTTTTCACCTTGACATCGTATATATTTCTTTTTTGTTTTTTTTTAATCTAAAATTTTATTCTGTGCAAATGATTTCGGTCCATATTTTATCGGCTTAGTGGCCTAATTTCGAGTTGTTCTAATGGAAACATTTTTTTGCTCATTTGTGGATTGAACAAAATGCTAAACAGCTTAATAGAAATTGTCTATAATATTTGCAAATGCGGTCTTCACTATCTCAACGTGTAAGTTTTTTCAGCGTATTAGTTTTGCATGTTTAACGAAAGAATTTTTTCACGTTCAAGCTATATCGTATATGGCATTGGTTAAGATTTTTCCTCGGTTTTCCAGGTGATTTCAGTGTTTATTAAACCGAGTCTGAAAATTGCAGCCTTATAGTGGAATGTTGTGAGTGTTTACCCAGGATTTGCGAATTTAACCTCCAATTATGAATACCGGAATCCTTTTAGTATACAAGATAAGGCGATTTGTGGCTTTTTCCAGATAACCCAAGTTTCTAAGTAATGCACAAAATTTGAGATTCCCAACCCTGCAATTGGATGCTGTCAGAGTACTCTCAAGGGTTGCGGCAAATCTTGCCTCCAAATTTGACTGCTCAAAACGTTGTGGTTCTCGAGATGTGACGTGTTTTATGATTTTTTCAATTTTTTTGTTCAAAAAACTTAAAAACTTAAGATCATAAAAATTCAAAAGATTTGAAACTCCTAATTTTGTAGTTGGGCACTGTGAGGGTACTCTTAGGAGGTCCAAGTTCCAAATCTTGCGTCAAATTGCGACTTCTCACACGCTCTTAGTTTCCGAGATGTGACGTTTTTTATGTCCTTTCTTATAGTTGTTTAAAGAACTTAGATATAAAAAATTTACAAAATTTGAAGTTTCGATAGCTATAGTGAGGCTCTGTCAGTTTAGTCTCATGAGTTGTGATTTGGCCTTAAAATGTGACTGTTCAAGTCCTATTAGTTTTTGAGATTGACGTTTTTTGTGATTTTTCAAAACTTGAAATTTCCAACGCTGTAGTAGGTTACTGTAAGAGCACTCTCAGGAGTTGCAAATCTTGCGTCTAGATGCGCTTGCTCAATTTTTTTTAGTTCCCGAGAAGTGATGTTTTTTCAAGTCATTTTTAAAGTTTTTCAAAAGAACCAAAATGTGAAAAATTTATGGGTTTTTCAACAATTGAATATAAAACAAACTTAAATAGAAAAACGCTTCACAAAATTTGAAATTATCAACACTAAAATTGGGTGCTGTCAGAGTACGCTCTTTCCAATATATGCGGTTTTGTATAGTGTTCTTAAAAGTTCGCAGCACCGGAGGTGCGTTACACGCTAGTACTTCAGAACTTTCATGACAACTTTTTTTCCATCGCCTTGTTTTTTTTTGGGTTGATAGGTTTCAGCCTATTTTATATCGGCTTATCGGCCTCATATTGCGTCGTTCGACGAGCAAAAAAAGTGTGTGCGTGTCTGTGTTTTGAGGGCGAGGGGGCTTAATAACCTCTTATCTGTCTATACTATATTATTTTATACTATATCTATACTAATGCGTGCGACAACTATCTCCCCATGTTTCAGCGTACTAATTTTTCATATTCAACGTAAGAATTTTTTCACGTTTAAACTATATCGTGTTTTGCAATTGTTAAGATTTTTTTTCGATTTTCCAGTTTGATTTCGTGTTTAATTCACCAAGTTTGAAATTAGCAACCCAATATTGGTATACTGTCGGCGTTTCCCCTGGTTTTGGGATTTTGGTTTCCATATATGAATAACCAAATTCTTTTAGTCAACGAGATATTTCTAGAAAACTTAAAATGAAAAATTTCACAAAAGATTTTTCCAAAGTTTTTCAAAGAACTTAGATATAAAAATTTCATAAAATTTGAAGTTCCCATCGTGTTATGGATTTTCTTTTTGTTCTGTAAGTTTAATTTTGATTGCTAGTTCTTAGTTTCCAGAAATCTATTGGTTCCGGCCACTGAAAAAGATGGGAAGGAACTTTGTATTCTGGTGTTTTTTGTTTTCCTCGCAAAATCAGCTAACACAAATTATCATCGGACTGGGTCGAGTGATATATCATACAAAAATTCTTTCAGTCGTGATTCGAAATTTTTCAATAAGTTGTCCTGTTTCGAGAAAAACCGGCATGAAATATTTAATTTTTAGTCTAATTTCGAGCGAATAATCCGCGAAACTTTTATTCAAGCCTTGAAAGTTAAGTTTTACTTAATTAATTTTAGTTTGAAGTTTTCTTGTGCCACAGCAAATTCTGCAAAAAATTGGAAAACATGGCTTAGTTTTTTCTAGAACTTTTTGAAAAACTCATGCCTATTTACTAAAAGTGTTGAATGTGCTAAAATTTTAGGCTTTCTTTCAGATTTTTTGTGACAACACGCTCAAAAGAATTTTAAAAAAAAGAGTTTTGTTGTTAGAGTTGCGAATTTTTTGTGTTTTTTTTGAAGGCTTCTGAAAATCTTCTAAATTTGGTATAAATAAATTTATTTGCGTTTGGTAGCTAAAAAATGTCATTTTAGTTTTATAATATATCAATTTTTCTTTAACATTTTTTTTTGAATGTTTTGCTCTAGTTTTTGGAGGTTATACTCGTCCTAAATTTTGTTGGGCTACATAAGAGTATCACATTTCTATTATTTTTTTTTGCAATTGAACCAGTAGTTATAGCGTTATTATTGATGGAATAAAGAAAAGTCAAAAATGATCGTTTTTAGGGTTAAATTTTGGGACCGAATTTTGCAAATGAAGTTGCACCAAAATAATTCGTGAAAATTCTAAACAAGATTTCTATTCATCATTTTATTTTGACATCATAATCAACCCAATTTGACTCACACGTATTTGAATTTTAAAGCTTTGTATTGTTCGTTTTTCCCGATAATTTAAATCAGCTCTGTATAATCTATCGAAAAGTTTTAAGTGGATGTGTCTACTAGAAAACATAGCTCGCGCTTACACGCTCGGAGCTATGCACTAGTAACTTGATGCAACTTTAAACTTAACATAAATGACTTCTGGAAAATCAATTTGTTCAAAATGATAAAAACGACATATCGGAGTTTTATTTGTATCACTCCAAGTGTTCTTCTGTTGGCATGTGTTGCAGCTGTAAACTGCAAATGGGTCCCGGGGGTTGGCTGTCGCCCGAATAATGCAGAGTAAGTTTGGGTCTTTTCAATTATACAAGCCTCTTCCAAATTCTAAATTTGAATTTCGAATTGAATGAACGTATTTTATGTGCAAAATAAATGCTCTGGAAAATAAATTCAGTAAAATTAATACGGTAACTGTTTAGTTACCGTAAAATTTAGAAATAAGAGGGGAGTTTCAGTAATTTGATTATATTTTATAACCATTCGTTCTTTCTTTACATAATCGTTCGAATGTGGTGCTCCTCTAGTTTCAAACCAATTTTGCATATTTTCAAATGAAAACCGTTTCATTTAAATGAAAACATTTTTGTTTTGAGGTTGTCTGATATTTATAGCTCGGGTAAAAATCTCGGCCGTCTTTTATTGATAGGCGGCTTGGCTTTCCTTCGAGAAGATAGTTGGTGACTTAATTGACGTTTTCAAAACGGAGCAAATTTTACCTTGTTTTAAATCGACCATATCAGCGAAAATTACAAATCCTCAATCTCCTATTACCAACTTGCATAAATTTGAATAATTTTGTTACATTTTGCTATTTGTGTTAAGTTCGAAACGGCCAGAGTTTTTTTTCAACTTGAAAGGGTACATGCTCAAGCTACTAATGTAGTTAATGCTATATGAAAGAAAAGTCAGGCAAATATAGAGCTTTGTGTGAGGCCAGCAAAAAGATAAAGTTCATTTCATACTGCCAGAATGCTGAATCTCCAATTGGATTGGCTGAAAAAGATTCTGATAATTTGTAAATATTCATGTAAATATTTGATAAACTTCAAATAATTCAAACTGAAATTATTCAAATTGAAATTATTGTTGAGATATTTAATCAAAACTAAGCTGTTTTATTGCTTAATAGTACAGAAGTGTGTTTATAACAAAAGTCGCTAGCTGGTTAGTAGTTTGGAAATCTGTCTGCTTGCTGGCCTGTCTGCTAACTATTTTGTCTGCTTGGGACAAGTGAACTACATGCTCATAAAACATGAACAATGTTACAGGTCTCTGTTCCCTGGAGGGTTGTTCACCCAACACCTAGTTCTTATCGCGCTGTTGGTTATAATGGGGTTACAATGCAGACGACCTGACGACAGTTTTTGAACAATTTAAGCGCCACCTCAAAGCGGATATTCAATCGTTTCCTCGCGATGCAATTACGTAGACTTCATTTCCTTGCCAAGAAATATAATTATCCGTGATGACAACACAAGTTTGCCGAAAACCTTTGAAATAGTAAAAAAAACATATATTAAAATCAAAAAGAATAGAAATCAAGTTTATTTTGCAGATTTTCGTTCTTTTTTCCCTGACGAGATCAGAAATGTGAATTGTTTTCAATTACAAATTGGTTTACTGATTTTCATTACACGTCAATTCAAATTAATATCTATTCCATTAATTTTTTTCTTTCAATATCAAAATTTCACATTCGTTCATTTACATTTTCGACAAACAAGCTTTTGAGTCTACGTGAGCTATGAATTAATCAAAGAAACCAAGTTAACAACCAATTTTTGCGGAAAATTATGTTTTGAAACTTAGTTTGCAGTAATTATAGGGATGTGGTATGGAATATTTGGTATTCTGTAACCTTGTGTTAAAGTGCAAAAATTCTGTGATATGCGCGCAATTTACCACGAATTAACTTGACGAAATTATTACACTTGAGTCGATGAACGTTGTGAATACTCTTACTTGGGTATTGGTAATTTTTTTGTCTGTTTTTGTTTCGGAAAAAGTTTTAAAGTTCTTTTTATAGCTACAGAAGTGCATTATACATCTTAATGCATTTATGAATGAACTTAAGCATAAATCCAGTGTTGAGTTCATTTGCCTAAAGATAGGCAAAATTTGTCAAAGAGAATTTGACATTAAAGTTTTTTGGCGCTAATATAAAAATCTTACGTTTGCTATTAGGAAGCGTTCTTAATCTGGAACATTGAATTTTTCCAGGTAAGCAACCTGCTTAACCGAATCATAATCAATTTAATTTCCTAATGTGATGCCGCACGTTTTGCTTGGAGGTAACCTTTGGCATGTAGGCATGGTCTTTGCTTATGATTTGAACAGTTTTCACCAAAATTGAAAAAAATTTTGAGGCTTTCATGTAATGGTGTAAGTAATCAAATTCCCTGATATTTTTTATAATAATTGAGTCCAATAATTTTCAAAAAAACTGAAAACTTTCAGTGGAGCCGTCTCTTAAGTTACTTCTTTAAAGAAATTATATTGATCTGTAAACGTAAATTCGAAAAAACAATCATTTTTGCTTACTTTCCACCAGTCATTGTTTTGCCTGGTTCGAGTTTGTCATATGAGTTTTTAACGAATCAAAAGGGCGCTACAGAATGGCACGACGTGCCTACTCTTTAAATACTTTGAAGTTTGCACAGTCATTTTTTTTATTTAAACCTGAAAATTCATATATTTTTGAATCGCTAGAATTTCTTTCTGGTTTTATTTAATTTAAGGGTGAACCAGTCTAAGTGGTAGTTGTGCAGATTGCATAGCTTGTTCCAACCGTATTAGCACTGCAAAATTTTCAAAAACAAACGAAAGAAGATTGAAATTTTAAGTATTTGCAAATTTTTCAGTCGTAGTGAGAGATTGGATGTTCAGCCGAAAATTCCTCTCAAATTACTTTAGTTTAGTCATTGACTTCGTTCTTCATTAGGTTCTCGAACTGTTCAGAACAATTTTTCTCGGACTGAGAACATTTTTTGAAATAAATTTTTAGTCTGAGTCACCAATGGTTTTAATATGAATATCAGTCAACCTTATTCTAGCTGTTTTTGTGATACCCGTTTTTGAATGGAAAAACACCCTTTAACCGTAGTTCCCTTTCCTTAGGGGTGATCAGAGCAAAAATTGAATGATCAAAAAAATAAACAAAAACAAAACTTCAATGATGATTTGTTTAGATCACAAATGCTTGACAATATTTCCTTATTGATAATTACTGCCAATATTTTGTCTTCGACTAGTGGTTTCCAATTATTTAGTTTTTTTTTCATGTTTTAATCTTCTCAGCATCTTATAAAGAAGCTAGATAAGATAAAAGAATTTTTCCACGGTAAAAGAGATAAGCGTTTTTTTTTGGTGGAAAAGACCAACATACGAGCTATTTGATCATCAGAACTGCTTTTATGCATCTAATTGATGTTTATCTCCTTCTTTAAGCTGACTGGTGTTACCTCGGTCTGCAGCAACGAGTTAGCATCTTGGTTGGCCTCAATCAGTCATTTTTATTCTGAGAAGGAATGCTGAATTCCTACTCAGCCACTGTTCCTTGGAAAAAGAACAATTTATTTCTCCGTTTTTTTTTCAAAACAAATTCAAGAAGAAAAATAAGCAATGGAAACAAATGACAGATATTGCAAAGTAGTGAAAGATGACAGCATTCTTCGAATGGGCATACTTCAGGCAAATTAATTGGCAACTATAGGTCTACCCGTCTTCTTCTTCGTCTTCTTTTTCGTCTACTCTTCTTTTTTTATTCCTCTTCTTCCTTTTTTTTTCTTCTCATTATTCATACTATTTTCTCATTATTCCTACTATTTTCTCATTATTCTTTGCTATTTTACCTTAAGCCATTGAGCGTTTGTTTAGGTGATTAGGAGTGATAATTAGCAAAATATATTTAGTTTTCTTAATGGCGCTGAAATGTGCTGTTTAGCGAAGTGTAATTAGCGGACGTTACTCTGAAAGTTTATCTTATGAAGATCAGTAACATGCTTTCTTGTATCTTAGGTTTTCCTATTGTGAGAAATTCAATTTGTAATAGCCGTGAGCTTGTGTTTCAGCTTGAGAGTGTAAATTCATCTTCTATTTAAAAGGTTTTTAATCAAGTTTTTGTATATCATGAGTCATCAAATATCTGTCAAAAGGTATTCAAAAAACTTTACTTTTTAACCATTTGTGGGACCCGTGTAGGGGTAGTAATAAGGTTCAAAGCCTCAAGCGTGTTGTAGCTGCAATTGCGTATTGGTAATGCTTGGCTGGCGGAGCGTCAGTTCATAAAATGGTTGAATGAAAACCAGGAATCCGGATCATTGAGGAAATTGAGGCGACAGGCAAGTTAGTTCATGGGAAATGGAGACGACATCAACAAAAATTTGAAAACTGGAAACAAGGCAAAAAAAATGCAGTGGAAAACAACGAGCGAATAGTTCTCCATGCTTGCATTCCGCGCAAAAGTGTAATAGTCGTGAATCGTTGTTTGCAGAGTTTTTGTTCAGAAGTTAAGCTGAAAATAGACATATTTCAATTAATATAAGCTTCAATTTTACCATCTTTGTTTTTTTTTCAGGTAAACGTTATCTTTTCTGACGTTTGAACTTTCAGACTCAATCACCTAACGTCCTAGTTTCCGGTCACCTGATTTCTGGGTGACCAGAAATTGAGACGGCAGATAATTGAGTTTAAAAGTTCAAAAGCGAGAAGTTGAAACATTTATTTGAAGAAATAGAAATGCGAAATATGTATAGGTTTTTTACAGCTCAATTTTATGGAAAATCTATAATAGCGACAATAATGTCTTCATGTGAAAGTTATACTACGTATACAGAATGTAAGGTAGTTAAACAAGCGTTCGTTACTTGTGACTGCATTTTTTGTATTATATTCCGGATCTACTGAACAATCCCTTCATGGTATCTACTGAAAAATTTCACCCCCCTTTTTTGATAAATACAGTAAAACAGCACTTAAGTTTTCTATTGAGAATTATAATTTTGCTGCACTCTGATTGGTCGAAATTTCGACTTGCTTGATCTACTTAACAACTACTGGAAAGTAGATTGTTAAGTAGATCCATATTCCCAACTGTTTCATATTTCTATTTTTGTCGTCTCCCTTTCCCGTCTACTGATTTACCTGTCGCCGCAGTTTCCTAGCCCAGAGGGACTCATTGGTACATAAGCATATTAAAAGCTGTGTGCGGCTGTTTTTTAATATAAGCCGAAAAAGGGATAGAATATATATGCATCTTCTCATATTAGAATTCATTCCTGGCTAAAGCAAAAACCGGCTTATTTCATCGTTTATTAAAAGGTATTATTTCATTTTTTGCTTTTATATTTAATTCTTACTTCGCTCCTGACTCTATGTTCGTCGAATCAATATAATAATTGCACGTGAACTTATGACTGTTGTGAACATTATTTTTTACTGCTACCCTTTAGTTTATCTTTAAAAGTAGGATTTTCACACCATGTATCTGATTCAGTTATTGTGTTTCAGAAGTATGAAAGCTTGTTAAGATATTTGTCATCCTGATAATGCTATATTCCTGCTATAGTGCTCGCTTGATGCTGCGCGAATTTCTCTTTAATGCAAGCTAAGTTTATTGAGCATCATCATAATTCCTTTCAGCATATTTTTACTACCTAACTTTGCAGCTATATAAATTCCTGGAAGTTATGTCAACGCTATCGCATCATTGTACCAACGACAGCCAACATTCGGGTTATTCGCATGTAAATGGAACTAAAGCATCACAGAGGTCGTGTGATTCGAATGGTGGCGTAGATCTCTTGCCCTCAGTCACTTTCCGAGAGTCGAGTGCTGACGAACAGAGTAGAGACGAAGAAGAAAAAACACCTTCAGACGAAGCAGGAATTAATTCTACCCCTTCGCCTAAATTCAATGAAAGTCAAAAACATTTCCCGCCCCTCATAAGGGTGAGTTATGCACAATATTTAGTTATTAGCTTATTCGTTTAGAAAATAGACAACGAACGATGTGACTTTTAGGTCGTGTGGGTTTTGCATTTACACTAGCGTCAGCTTAGTGTATTGTTAAGAACGTTCTTTTTTTTCTAATCTAACTCGCAAATAAATGTGTTCATCAAAAGTGTTCACTTATTTGGAAATTTCACTGTAGAATTGGAATTTGCATAGCATCTGTTCTCTGTTTTATTTGTGACTAGTGTTTGGCTATGTCGTATTAAGCTTCCGTGGCTGAGTACTGAGGATGTGAGACTCAATATCTAGGTCGCAGGTTTGAATCTCAGACGTAGCCAGATTTGTTGCTAATTCGAGGCTTATTTCTACTTTTTCTTATTGCATTTTATAGAGTTGCTTTTTGTCATCTTCTGGCTAGTGTTCTCGCTGCATTGCTTTGCATGGTAAGTGGTGATTCGCTTCTATGTTACACTTGCAGGGCCATGTATTCGTTTTTAACCTCTTTTTTGTGCAATTTATTGAATTTTTCCCAATGAATTATTATAGCTGATAAAAATCTTATGGCTGACATAGTTTTTCTTTCTATTTTTTCATCAATAATAATTTTTTGCATTTTTTTTCTGTTTCGACTTTTCTGGGAGCTGTGTTTGGACTGAAGTTGTGAAGTATTGGTTGAACTTTTTTAATTACAGAATTTGGATTTCAAATGCCCTACCCCTCAGACTCACCACGTTTGCGGTTATTATATTGTAAAATACGGCATGTTTAATGCACATGCGGAGGATGTCAGAAAAAGCTAGACAGCTTGTCTAAGTACCACCCTGAAATCTTGAAAGCGCGCAATTTGAAAAAAAGTGTGGTGTAGTAGTAATGAAAAATCAAGCGTAAGCCTTAGAATGCATGGAATAATCACCTAACTCATTTTTTGTCTGTCAGGAACAATTTCCTTTGAAGCAAGAAAAATGTCACTTTTTATGTGGCTTGTGGAAAAGTACCACGAAATTTAATATAAAAAACGTGAATTTGGAATTACTGAAAGACTGAATTACTGAACTGTTAAATAAGCCGAAAAATTTGAGTTAACCTAACACTCGTTTCGGCAACAAGCACTTTTTTTACAAGCACATGTAAACGTTAAACAATATCAAAAGTAGTTGAACTAACTTTAGGATCTCGCATTTTGACGATCTGAAAAAAATTTAGTAGGTGGTGAAGTGTGGTCTTATCTAGCTTACGATTCCTATCTCTCCTAGCAGTTTTCAACTTGTTCGGTTTCTTCAAAAATCCAACAGGAAATTTAGAAAAAAAGAAGTTATCAAATTGGAAGGTAGACTTTTACTTCGTTCAACAAAATCAATCGAATCATTTGATCTATTCTGATTTTGTCAACAAAATATATATTTGAGCATTTCTGCATCTTAAACTACCTTCTAATCATTTTTAAAAGTCGACGAGCGTAGTTCAGACTCTTTTATAGGTCGTGATGGTTTTTGTTTTTTTTATCATGAAAACTTCAAGTTTTTTCGGCTCAGATTTGAGTTGTCGCGATTTGACTTTCGATTTTTTTAAGTGCAGTTCATTTCCCTTTTTTGAAAGTAAGGCAAACTCAACTATTGAACAGCAAATGTGTAAAATCACGAAAAGCCTTACCGACTTCAAATTTCGAAAGTTGATTATAATTATCAGATTCCCAGCGAAATAAATATTTTGCCGAATGAACCAGTTTTCTCCAATTTGGTTAATTTTATCAAAAAAGTGTCAATCAGAAATTGTTCTTGATATTCAAAGAGCTTTAAGGCCATCTTTTTCAACAAAAATTGAAAGTTGAGATTTTTAAAAAAACAAGTCAATTTTCGTTTCTCTTTCATTGTTTTAATTGAGTCTTTTCCAATTGCCTGTCTTTTTTCTGAAATCATATAATAAATTTCATTTTCGAAATTAGAAGTCGATCACGTTTTTGTGAAATTTACACTTATTCTGTTTGGTTGTGGAGTTTTCCTTCTTTGTAACTTTTTAACTAAGAAAATGAACTTTATTTTTAAGCTCAGTTCATTTCCTTAGTTAAAAAGTTACAAAGTCTTATGCGAAAAACAACTTGGAGCCCAAACAGATTTTATAAAATGTTCCTGAAAAAATTGAAAAAATCAACTCGGTCCATTTAAGTGTCTTCACTACGTTCCTTGACTCTGAGACAGATTTCTTCGTCTAACTTCACTTTGCAGCATCGCGCCTTAAGCCATGATATCACATTTCTATAAAATAGAATATATATTTAATTCCGTATAAAACTTCCCAGATGATGTCTAATTATTGTTTGCTTACTTACCGCTGCGTAAGTTTTGTTTAAATTGTACTTAAACAGTGGCAGTTGTCTTAATTGGAATGCTATCCTCAAATCGAACTACTACAAATCGAGTTATGACAAATCGTAAAAAATTATGGTTGTCTTTGTTGATGGCGTTGTGTTGTATTTTTCTTCTTAAATCTTTCGGTTTGGAATAATTCAAATGTGCACTGTTCAATATTTCTCATTCAATATTTTCCTAGTTGTTCTATAGTGGTTTAAGTATATTGTTAGTGATTTAACGTGTTATCATAGCTTGATACTGCAATATAAAATTTCAAGAAGAAATCTGTTTACGTGGCAATTAATTTAGTGAAGACACTTATATAGGTCATGTTGGTTTTTCGTTGTCTTGAAAAGTTTGTTTACACCCTAAAGTGATTTTTCACGGTTGGATTTTTTCAGTTTTTAAGCTCAGTTGATTTCCCGTGGAAGGCAAACATCTTTATCGAACAGAAAAAGTGAAAATTTTCACGAAAATCATTATCGATTTCTAGTTTCAAAAAAGGATTTTGTTTCATGATTTCCCAGCGGAAAAAAATTACTGAATGATCCAATTTGGTTAATTTTTTATCAAAAACGTGTCAATCCTAAATTGTGATGGAATTTCGAGGAGCTCTAAGGACGTGATTTTTTTTGAGTTCGAATGTTGTCGTTTTTTTTCAAAACAAGTCGATTTTTTTTCCTTGCGTTTATTGACACTTTTTTAGCTGTCAGTTGTGTGCTAGTTTTTTAAAAAAAACAATAGCTTGTTTGTTCACCAGGCAAAGTTTGTTTGCATAATGACAGCGCTAAAATGGTTCATTTTATTCGAAGCTTAAATGTCGGGAATGTAATGAAGAGCCCAAAAACTTGTGTTGTAGCAATACACGTGTTCTCTGAAACAACCGGAGTGGGTGATGCCTCCTCCCGGATCAGTGCCCAACTGTCCCCCGGGACTGGAATATTTGACCCAAGTGGACCAGATACTTGTACACCAGGTGGTCGAACTGCTTGAGGGTTAGTAGTCAGTGTTTGAGTGGGTTCTTTCATTATAGCTCTATCCAGTCTAGAAATGAAACAACTGTAGCATTCATTAGTTTTTGTATCTTTGGATCAACAGAGTTTATTGTGTTGTGTGGGGCTGTATTGATGATGAGCTAGAGCCGTTAGCGTTTTTTTTTCCAGGTGAATTCAATTAAAATGTGAAAGTCAACGTGCAATTCCAATGAACACGCTTATCGAGTGCTTGAAAATTGTAAAAATGGGAAATTTGAAATTCGTTAGAGTTGGAGATTCGTTACAAGGACAAAAATTAGCATTGATTATGGTGGTGATTAATGGTTATCATAGGGGGTGTGGATTTGTTAACGAGATCTGAAAAATTGTGCTGTTGGTTTCTTCTCTACTATACTGCCCAAAATTATCAAACTGTTAATTGAGTTTCAGTTTTAATTGAAAACACAGATTTTTTTGATGATACTAATTTCAACCAATCAGATTCGAGCATCATGATCAAACTTTTAAAACAGCTAAAACGTCCATTTTTGGGCCGTTTATTATAATATACCCCGCTGCTGTTTTTTTAATTGATATTTAACTTACTTTTTGTGTTGTAGCATTCACGGGTTGGGAGACGAAGAATAGATATGTGTTGAAGAACACGCTGGGTCAGCAGGTGTACTACGCGATGGAGGAGAGTGACCTCTGCATGCGACAGTGCTGTGGGCCTGCCCGGGCATTCGTCATACACATCACAGACAACATGGAACAGGTACTCAGTAGATCATCTTTTTGTCTCTCTTGTTTCAAGTGTCAATTAACGAAGTGAACACACTTATTTAAGTCTAGTTTTTTTCGGTTTGAGTTTCAGGAAATTGTCTTGAAGATGTTCACGCTCTAATTTGTTTTTTTTTGGCGACTTGATTTTTTTTCCTCAAGGTCATTTCAAAAGGAAAAGCAAATTGCGTTTTCTAATCACGAAAGTGCAAATAGAGCGAGCAAACCTGGATGACTTCTACTTTCAAAAAGGGATTTTATATTTCAGAATTTCTTGTGGATGTGAATGTTTAAAGAACAGTTGTTAAAACAAGAATCAATTCTCCTTGTTTTATGTATAAATAATATTGTAAAGAATATAGATAGTTTCAGTTACGTAGATAATGTCATGACAAATCTTTTAAATACAACTTAAATCTTTCATAAGTTGAGACAGAATGAATGAGAGCACTTGATGATAAATCTAGAAAGGATTGGCAGGTCGGTCGCGACCTTGATAAACAAAAGGCGAGTTTAGCACGAATAACTAGCACACTAATGACGTCATAATAATCTAATAAACTACGCCACACCACATTTCCCCCTCTCGGGAAAAATTCAAACAACCTTTGAATTTCTTTACTGTGAGAAAAAATTACTAAATATGTGCCCTCACGGACGTTAAACAGTACTTCTTGTATCAGATAAAACACTAGGAGTTTTACAAATGAACTGATGTGACTTGAGGGAGAAAACGAAAGTTTTGTAAGTTTTAGCTAGTTCGAAGGTACGAAAAGTTTTATTTGTCTGAACGACGCAATGGATGGTCGGAAGAACTCTTTTTAGGGAAGCGCGTGAATTCTCTATATAAGCCTTCAGAATCATCGGGAAGAACAACCCGAGACTGTCCTGCTTGGTTTACTAGTTCTGGATTAGCCACGACAAAACGAACTTTCTTGTCCGGCGAAGCAGGAGTTGACGGAGGTGTAGACATCGACTGTGTTTGAATGATATTCACGGAATGTCTGATGGGACTGCCGTAAAATGTTGTCTGCTTTTTCCATCGTGAAGAGGCACGAGACGAATTCGAAGAAGATGATATATTTCCATCCGGTTCGGACATTATGCCGGGACCATCTTGGGTGGGAAGGCCCGATGCTGCCAAACTTGTCGAAGTTCTTTCTTGAGATTTCGGAATTAAAGACTCATCGTCTAAAGAAATGGGGATGAGGTCTGGACATACTGGATTTTTTACTGAAGCTGGTGAATTTGGTTTAATACTGATGGGAACCTCCGTTCCTTGATTTCCAGAAGTGGAAGAAGATGCCGTTAAGTCTACTACTGGAGTAGAGTGTTGTGGAAAAGGAATAATCTGTACGCCTGGAGCCTTCGAGATTGAAGTGTGCTTTGACTTAGTTGATACAATTTGGCCACGAGATGGAGTATATGAAGTTGGCAGAGATAGGAATTTCGGGTGAGCAGGTACCTTTACAGTTTTGGCTGTGATTCGTTGGCGTGAACTCGATTGTTTGAGAGGCCGATTGTCTTCTGATGATGACGGTGAAGATGACACAATGGGGCGTTTTTGCCCCTTCTTGACAGGCGTTAGTTGTTTGCCTGAAAAACTTAGATCGGTTGATTTAAGACGTACCGCCAAATGATTTCTTCTAATCACTTTTCCCTTATCAGAAATATATGTGGACCCAGTGATCCGCACAATTTTGCCCTTAAAAGGTTTGAAAAGTTCTCTGTAAGACTTCCTATTTAGAAATTTCCTAAATTTTTCGACTTTATTTGGTTCATTCAATACTAAGTAATCCAAATTACGTTTTGGTAACGACGGACGAATTTGATCCGTTTGCATCTGGTTCCTAAATCTAAGGGTACCAGCAGACAAATTGGAGCGAAGGGTGGCTGCGAGGACTTGATTTCTTTCCGTCAGCGTCTTCAACGCTTTGACTCCCTCCTGATGTGACAATGACTTTTTCAACGTCAGCCACTGATTGGCGGAATGTGCCAGACTCTCCAGTGCGCGATAGTGAGGTGTATCCGAAACTGAGTCCGTAGGTCCTCCAAAGTATGGAGACACCGTCGGGCTTGACTGCCCCTTCCTGACAACTTTTATCCTCGGTCGGCTATCGCACTGCTCCCGACGCTGTTCGGGTGTTAGTAGGTCCCGTTCCAATTGTTGGTTATCTAAATTAACGCCCGTAGATAAACGCTCAGCCGCAATAGATAGCTCCGTATTCGGAGGACGGCCAAAGTGAAGCTCAAAAGGTGAAACCCCAGTAACAGAGTTTTTTGTAATCCGAATATCTTCAATAGTATTTCTAAGAGTATCTTGAACATTTGAGAAATCCGAACTCAACCGCGAGGCGCCCAAACGACGTTTAATCGTTTGGATCGAACTTTCTACTAGACCGCAACCACAATGGTCCCCCACCGGGCAGAAATATTGGGCAATATTTTTATCTTTACAAAAATTTTGCACTAATTTGTTCTTAAAACCAGAATATTGGTCAGTTTTGATAGATTTGGGGATACTATGCTGTTGAATATACGATTTAAGAAATTTAATAATCTTTCGTCCTCCCGTAGAACGTGTAATCATAGCTGACGGATATTTTGAGTAACGGTCGATCGCGACCAAGATATAAATACTGTTACCAAACGAATCGAGTAGAGGGCTTGCGTAATCGAGCTGCAGCTCTTCATTAGGACCAGACAAGAGGGGTAAAGGCTTGGAAGAGTTAAATGAAGCGTTCGCTTTCGAATTCTTACCAAACTTTGTGCACTGGTGACAATCTTTGCATAGCTGGACGATATCTCGGTGCATTCGGGGCCACCAGATGTATTGCGCAGCATCAACCATGGCTAACTGACCCGCATGCGACCTATGTAGTCGAGACAATAATGGTTTTCTTAGGCACATGGGAATAGCGATCCTATTGTCCACGACAATACAGCCATCAACCACCGCTGCACAATGCCAAAAGGATTTTATATAGGGGCCGATACGGTAAAATCCTTTGTAGTCCCGGTTAATAAGTGCTCGTTTCATTAGGCATAGACTGGTATCTTCGTCGGAATCCAAAATGCCCACCAACCCGGTTAACGATTTCTGGTCCTTAGCGACCACTGGTGACTTCAAAATCTCTAGACTTTGAACTGACTGAGGTTGACGATTTGTTAATGTAGTTTTCCTGGCCCTTTTTGTTCTGAAATTGGCTAATATACGGGCATATTGACTCCTCAACTCCACTCCGCGTTGTAAAGTTGACGACCTTCTGGGACGTACTACCCCCGCGCGAAACCGCGGCCGAGCCCTATCTGAGGAAAACCAATGTTGGTTGATTGGAAGGTACTGATTAAGAAGTTGCTCAAAACTGTCATTTGTGTTGTTGGTGTTAGAGTCCATTGCAGTCTGGAAATAAAAAGCACCCAATAATACGATTACACTCCAGCAAATCCGATACGATGAAACAAAGACGAAAAAATCTACGAACGACAACAACAAATCACAATCACTAACGGCCAAAGTAATAATCCACACTGAAATCAAAACTGGCAGATAATATGTAATCCATGCTGAGAAAGTGACAAAAACTTGCATGATTTCTCTCAACGCTGATTGGCTAGATTTTAAACCAGCAATTTTGACGCCCTCTAGCGGAGAAGTGACAAACGTATTGAATTGTTGGATATATTTACTGTCTAAATTTTTGTCGCCCTCTATCGATTTTATGCCTTGCGATGTAGCTGGAATGTTTTGAATTATGGCGCCCTCTACCGATAGGCTTCCAAATTTGTTAGATGCAACTATTGAATTGTCCATAACGGGACGACTGGCCCGAGGCTGACCGAAATCCAATGACTCAATTAGGTTTATTGTATTAGATACGGCAGAATTCTGGCTGTTTTTCGTGATAGTAGGTGATTCTTCTAATAAAGAACAACACCTGGCCCATTCGTCCAGGAAATTGCACGCATCAAAGAATCGACTAATCATTTGACCACATATTGTTTGTCAAAACTGCTTGGTCGCGGTGCTTCAAACGTTGGGAAACGGGATAAATAATCCACTAAACCCAATTTTTATCCGGAGATATGGAAAATATCGAAATCGAAAGGCAATAACCTATCAGCCCATCTGGTTAATCGTGATTGATTAGTTTTGTTACCTCGATTGGTCTTTAACGCGCAGATAATCGCTTTTTGTTCAGTTTAAACCACAAAATGATTCCCCAACAAATAATTTCGAAAATGCTCACACGACCATACAATTGCTAGAAGTTCTAACTCATTAGTACTATATTTCTTTTCCTGATCATTGAGAAAGCTTGACGCAAAAGCAATAGGGACCCAAACATCCTTTTCTATCTCCTGTTCTAACGCAGCACCCAAACCACTATGACTGGCGTCACATTTCACACGCGATTTCCGGCTTTGGTCATAATGATACATTTTTGTGATGTTCGCTATCAATTCGCTATCAATTCGCTATTTTGAGTAACGGTCGATCGCGACCAAGATATAAATACTGTTACCAAACGAATCGAGTAGAGGGCTTGCGTAATCGAGCTGCAGCTCTTCATTAGGACCAGACAAGAGGGGTAAAGGCTTGGAAGAGTTAAATGAAGCGTTCGCTTTCGAATTCTTACCAAACTTTGTGCACTGGTGACAATCTTTGCATAGCTGGACGATATCTCGGTGCATTCGGGGCCACCAGATGTATTGCGCAGCATCAACCATGGCTAACTGACCCGCATGCGACCTATGTAGTCGAGACAATAATGGTTTTCTTAGGCACATGGGAATAGCGATCCTATTGTCCACGACAATACAGCCATCAACCACCGCTGCACAATGCCAAAAGGATTTTATATAGGGGCCGATACGGTAAATCCTTTGTAGTCCCGGTTAATAAGTGCTCGTTTCATTAGGCATAGACTGGTATCTTCGTCGGAATCCAAAATGCCCACCAACCCGGTTAACGATTTCTGGTCCTTAGCGACCACTGGTGACTTCAAAATCTCTAGACTTTGAACTGACTGAGGTTGACGATTTGTTAATGTAGTTTTCCTGGCCCTTTTTGTTCTGAAATTGGCTAATATACGGGCATATTGACTCCTCAACTCCACTCCGCGTTGTAAAGTTGACGACCTTCTGGGACGTACTACCCCCGCGCGAAACCGCGGCCGAGCCCTATCTGAGGAAAACCAATGTTGGTTGATTGGAAGGTACTGATTAAGAAGTTGCTCAAAACTGTCATTTGTGTTGTTGGTGTTAGAGTCCATTGCAGTCTGGAAATAAAAAGCACCCAATAATACGATTACACTCCAGCAAATCCGATACGATGAAACAAAGACGAAAAAATCTACGAACGACAAGAACAAATCACAATCACTAACGGCCAAAGTAATAATCCACACTGAAATCAAAACTGGCAGATAATATGTAATCCATGCTGAGAAAGTGACAAAAACTTGCATGATTTCTCTCAACGCTGATTGGCTAGATTTTAAACCAGCAATTTTGACGCCCTCTAGCGGAGAAGTGACAAACGTATTGAATTGTTGGATATATTTACTGTCTAAATTTTTGTCGCCCTCTATCGATTTTATGCCTTGCGATGTAGCTGGAATGTTTTGAATTATGGCGCCCTCTACCGATAGGCTTCCAAATTTGTTAGATGCAACTATTGAATTGTCCATAACGGGACGACTGGCCCGAGGCTGACCGAAATCCAATGACTCAATTAGGTTTATTGTATTAGATACGGCAGAATTCTGGCTGTTTTTCGTGATAGTAGGTGATTCTTCTAATAAAGAACAACACCTGGCCCATTCGTCCAGGAAATTGCACGCATCAAAGAATCGACTAATCATTTGACCACATATTGTTTGTCAAAACTGCTTGGTCGCGGTGCTTCAAACGTTGGGAAACGGGATAAATAATCCACTAAACCCAATTTTTATCCGGAGATATGGAAAATATCGAAATCGAAAGGCAATAACCTATCAGCCCATCTGGTTAATCGTGATTGATTAGTTTTGTTAACTCGATTGGTCTTTAACGCGCAGATAATCGCTTTATGTTCAGTTAAAACCACAAAATGATTCCCCAACAAATAATTTCGAAAATGCTCACACGACCATACAATTGCTAGAAGTTCTAACTCATTAGTACTATATTTCTTTTCCTGATCATTGAGAAAGCTTGACGCAAAAGCAATAGGGACCCAAACATCCTTTTCTATCTCCTGTTCTAACGCAGCACCCAAACCACTATGACTGGCGTCACATTTCACACGCGATTTCCGGCTTTGGTCATAATGATACATTTTTGTGATGTTCGCTATCAATTGCAAGATGTTACTAAACGCAGTTTGTTGGCATTCCCCCCACACCAACTTACTTTTATTACTTGCTTTCAAGGACGGGCGTAATTGGTCCGAATGGACCTGAAGGTTCGGCAAAAATCGTTGTAGATGGTTGAGTATGCCCATGAACGAACGGAGTTGCTTGAGCGTCCTTGGTGGTTCCAGAGCTAGTACTGCCTCTATTTTAGAACGTCTCGGCCTATAGCCTTCTGAATCGATGTCGTAGCCTAGCCAAGATAATTGATCCAAAGAGAAGTCACATTTCGACAGTTTCAGAGCGAAACCTTCTTCATCCAAACGAGTTATCACCTTATCTACAAGAATATTGTGATCCAAGATTGATCCCTTCGAGACTATCAAAATATCGTCCAGGAAACAGAATACTCCCGACAAACCCTGGAGGGTATTGTCCATCGCTTTTTGGAATTCTTTTGTCATGTCCGTTAACCCATAAAACCCAGTTTTGAACCGATACGTGCCAGTTTGTTCTCCGCAGACGATATTAAAGTTGCAATGACGACTAACTTCATCACTGAGCGGGATCTGACTGAATGCATATTTGAAGTCTAGGGACGTAAACCAGACATCACCTAAAGTATCCGATGTGATTATCTGGGCTGCCGAGTCCAACAGTTCCAACGAGTTCGGCATTTGATATTGGTTCTTATGAATTTGATCATTCATAGGTTTTGCATCCATAGCCAATTTCATGGAACCATCCTTCTTAGCCGTAATTACAATCGGAGAAATAAAATTCTCACTTGTACATTTATTAAGTTTGACCACGTGGCCTTCTTGAATTAGTTTTTGAATTTCCTGACCAACTTTGTCTTGAATATGCACCGGAACCCTCCTTCCTTTTTCCTGAATCGGTACGAGTGGGGACTTGAATGTAGAGAATGCTTTATGATTTTTTGCTCTACCTACTCTAGTAATTACACGATGAAATTTCTGATGGAAGTGAGTTTTCCAAGACTCAGACGTTATATTCAGGTTTGGTTGGGAGACTTCACCCACCAAAGGCCGATTTGGTCTAACTTGCGTTGTTCTCACCCCCAAATGGGGCTGCAAATCCAAACCTAGTAAACGTGTGCGGTTTTCCGAAATAAGGAATTTTGCAGACTTGACATGCCAGCCCAAAGATGACACATCCAGAATTAATGAACCCATCAGTTCAATTCTTTTCCTATTATAGTCAACGTATACTGTATCGATTGGACTTTCTTGAACAGTAAGAACCTTGGCTGATGGAACAGTTTTCAAGATATAATCTGCTGTCTTCTTATTCACGAAAGAAGCAGGGCTTCCCGTATCCACCGTTGCCTTGAAGAACGTCTTCCCACAACGCAGTGTTATCTGAATGGAACTAACTTGCCCGTAGCAGCATTGACCACCTCCAACTTCCTCACTGACGCAATTGGACGATTCGGTTTTTCTGCTGCCACTGATAAAACAGCAAATACCGACTCACTATCGGACGTGACGAAATTACAATTTTCCTCCACTGTCTCATCTGACTCAGCTTCTACATTCGCTACGTTCTTAGAATTACAGCACTTGGCAAAGTGACGCTTCTTGCTACAGTTCTTACAAGTAACATTTCTGGCTGGACAACTCTGCTTGTGATTTGCTGAAAACCTATTACCACAGAAATAACACGATTTCGATTTCTCGTTGTTCCCCTTTGACTTACTGTTCTGTGCCCGACTAATCCTATCAGATAGTTTCTTTCCCTGGACAGAGAAAGTAGGTTCCTGTTTTATTCGGGTGTTATGGCCCGAAGTGGCGCCTGACTGGGAGAAATTGCCCATCGAAGCCGAACTCCTAAGTTGCCTTTGCAAATCGGTGGCCGTTTGTGCCCCTTTTTCTTGAAGTAACGCTGATTTCAGTGTGTCCTCTGGAGTAGCACCTGGACGAATACACAGTTCTCTCTAAATATCTTTATATCTCATCTTGGCAATGAAGATATCTCTTACAACTTCTTTTTCCTGATCGTAATAGTACACTCCTGGTGCAACTCTGGGACCTTTCGCCCGGCGCTCTTCGTTCATTTCCGCAACTCTTCGGACAGCCGCTTCGTTTCGTGCAATACGGTTTGCGATTGCTGCAGCATCTTCATCCACCCCCACAGCTTCTGGTTTTGGAACAGGATCGTCGTGTATTATACCCAGAAGTTTCAATAGTTCACGTGGATCACACCTTTCTCTCAGAGTGATTGCTAAATTGAATTGTCCTATCCAAGAATCCCAACTACAGGGTGGATCCGCTGTTGGTTTATGCCAGAATACGGGTACGCCTTACAGGTCAGTTCGATCCTCCGAGGTCGAAACTGCTGGCTTCGCCATGTGAATGCTTAAAGAACAGTTGTTAAAACAAGAATCAATTCTCCTTGTTTTATGTATAAATAATAATGTAAAGAATATAGATAGTTTCAGTTACGTAGATAATGTCATGACAAATCTTTTAAATACAACTTAAATCTTTCATAAGTTGAGACAGAATGAATGAGAGCACTTGATGATAAATCTAGAAAGGATTGGCAGGTCGGTCGCGACCTTGATAAACAAAAGGCGAGTTTAGCACGAATAACTAGCACACTAATGACGTCATAATAATCTAATAAACTACGCCACACCACAGTGGAACAAAAATTTTGTCAAGTGATCCAGGCTCCTCAAACTTTACCGTCCCACCATCATCATCTGTTTTATTGTATAAAACTTTACTTTATTGTCAGCTCTGGATCGTATGCAGTTCTTAACAAACGATTAAAAATAATTTAGCCGGTGGTATTTGAAATCTGTTTCAAACTTTTTTGTCAACCAATCCGGAGGTCTAACCCGAAGCTTAACTATTTAGGTTGACAAGAGCGCATATGTATTCAGCGCTTATTAAACTATGACTTTTTTGCAAGAGCTCACCTAGCAAATTGCAGCGCACGTGCCAGTTAAACCAGCAATTATATGATTGCTGGGGAGTGCAGCCTGTATTTAGACAACCGCGTATTCATACTCGTCAGTATTTAGACAAATACTGTATGAACCAATCAGAATCGAGAAAAGACATAAATAATCCAAAATAAATAATACTTATTTATTGATTTCTTCTTTGTATCGATTCTGATTGGTTCATACAGTATTTGTCTAAATACTGACGAGTCTGAATACGCGGTTGTCTAAATACTGCTATGTAACCGATTGCTGGGCACCATCACTACTGGAGTAATAATATGTGAGCTGTGATCGGCGCTTAGCTACTAAATGATTTCTTAGAATTACAGCACTTGGCAAAGTGACCCTTCTTGCTACAGTTCTTACAAGTAACATTTCTGGCTGGACAACTCTGCTTGTGATTTGCTGAAAACCTTTTACCACAGAAATAACACGATTTCGATTTCTCGTTGTTCCCCTTTGACTTACTGTTCTGTGCCCGACTAATCCTATCAGATAGTTTCTTTCCCTGGGCAGAGAAAGTAGGTTCCTGTTTTATTCGGGTGTTATGGCCCGAAGTGGCGCCTGACTGGGAGAAATTGCCCATCGAAGCCGAACTCCTAAGTTGCCTTTGCAAATCGGTGGCCGTTTGTGCCCCTTTTTCTTGAAGTAACGCTGATTTCAGTGTGTCCTCTGGAGTAGCACCTGGACGAATACACAGTTCTCTCTAAATATCTTTATATCTCATCTTGGCAATGAAGATATCTCTTACAACTTCTTTTTCCTGATCGTAATAGTACACTCCTGGTGCAACTCTGGGACCTTTCGCCCGGCGCTCTTCGTTCATTTCCGCAACTCTTCGGACAGCCGCTTCGTTTCGTGCAATACGGTTTGCGATTGCTGCAGCATCTTCATCCACCCCCACAGCTTCTGGTTTTGGAACAGGATCGTCGTGTATTATACCCAGAAGTTTCAATAGTTCACGTGGATCACACCTTTCTCTCAGAGTGATTGCTAAATTGAATTGTCCTATCCAAGAATCCCAACTACAGGGTGGATCCGCTGTTGGTTTATGCCAGAATACGGGTACGCCTAACAGGTCAGTTCGATCCTCCGAGGTCGAAACTGCTGGCTGCGCCATGTGAATGCTTAAAGAACAGTTGTTAAAACAAGAATCAATTCTCCTTGTTTTATGTATAAATAATAATGTAAAGAATATAGATAGTTTCAGTTACGTAGATAATGTCATGACAAATCTTTTAAATACAACTTAAATCTTTCATAAGTTGAGACAGAATGAATGAGAGCACTTGATGATAAATCTAGAAAGGATTGGCAGGTCGGTCGCGACCTTGATAAACAAAAGGCGAGTTTAGCACGAATAACTAGCACACTAATGACGTCATAATAATCTAATAAACTACGCCACACCACAGTGGAACAAAAATATTGTCAAGTGATCCAGGCTCCTCAAACTTTACCGTCCCACCATCATCATCTGTTTTATTGTATAAAACTTTACTTTATTGTCAGCTCTGGATCGTATGCAGTTTTTAACAAACGATTATAAAATAATTTAGCCGGTGGTATTTGAAATCTGTTTCAAACTTTTTTGTCAACCAATCCGGAGGTCTAACCCGAAGCTTAACTATTTAGGTTGACAAGAGCGCATATGTATTCAGCGCTTATTAAACTATGACTTTTTTGCAAGAGCTCACCTAGCAAATTGCAGCGCACGTGCCAGTTAAACCAGCAATAATATGATTGCTGGGGAGTGCAGCCTGTATTTAGACAACTCGTCAGTATTTAGACAAATACTGTATGAACCAATCAGAATCGAGAAAAGACATAAATAATCCAAAATAAATAATACTTATTTATTGATTTCTTCTTTGTCTCGATTCTGATTGGTTCATACAGTATTTGTCTAAATACTGACGAGTCTGAATACGCGGTTGTCTAAATACAACTATGTAACCGATTGCTGGGCACCATCACTACTGGAGTAATAATATGTGAGCTGTGATAGGCGCTTAGCTACTAAATGATTACACTGCGCTCTTAAGGTTCTATTGCGCAACATCGGCAAAACAACACAGAACAAGGTTGAATATCGCAATTGTAGCCAATTTGCCAGGAAGCAATTAACCTCCAGGTAAACATTAGAGGGAGCTAACCTCAGTCAACATCATCTGTTCTGTTGTGTTTTTTGGGCGGGGAAGGGCTAGGTCTTTTTACCAGACCGACCTTTTACCAAACCACAAAGCAATAACTCAAATAGTTTAAATTAAAATTAGTCGAAATTTTGAAAAGGAAGTGGTTAGAACAAACAAAACTTTGTTGAAATCATTGTCTTTAACCAGACTAAACGGCGTCAATACATCTGTCAATCAAATTTGTTTATCGAGTTTTGTAAAAGGTCCATGGTGTCTTGGACAACAAGCCTACGGTACTTCACGCCGAAATTAAAACTTTACAAGCACCCCAAAACGCTATTTTATCATCTGCAAAATGTTGCTTTTCTAAAATTTTGGCAAGTTTAGTCCATAATAAGCGTTATTCATGACAATGCACCTTTTGTGATTCACATCCGTTAATAACATCAGCCGGTTTTTGAAATGCATAAATTATAAACATGAAAAATGCCTTCAACCATGTTTTACTTTTCAATTTTCCGGAACATCATTTGGAAGCTTAAATTATATGCAAACGCCAATAACTAGTGAAGAAAGATCATGAAATTCAGAAATTCTTCAAAAAAGTTTTCAAATTGTTCATATTTCACGACTTTATAAGGAATTATTCGGCTTGAAGTCCCTAATTTTACAATTCGGCTTGAAGTCCCGTCGGCTTGATGTCCGGCACCCGGTCCATGTTATAACTTTTCTGGTAAAAGGTCGGTCCCCCGGTGGGTATTCAGGAGTACCAAAACGCGAAAACAGTCGCGTTTGTACCAAAATAAAAAATCAGTCTCATTTGTACCAAAATGAAAAATCAGTCCCATTTGTACCAAAATAAAAAATCAGTCCCATTTGTACCAAAACTTAAAAACAGTTGCAACTTCACCAAATTCAATTATCAGTTAAAAGTATCATACAGTTTTGATTATATGAAATAAAATATTCAGTCCCAAGTTAAAGTTTTGATTAGTTTTGAAATTTTAGGATACTTTCACATACTTCCACACAAATCGGCCATTGTATACCAGTAATTTTTTATTTCGCGGTTGCCAAGTGTCAACGAATTTTTGAGAGCTTGGACACGTTCATTAAATAATCTCCCTTTTCTTGTCTGCTTTGGAGCGGGCTTTCCCATTTTTATAAGCTCCAGTTGATTCTCCACAATTTTTTCCTGTTGTTTCAAAAAACGAATAGCCAGCCACAAATTTGGAAAATGACGTTGAATTTTTCTATTCCAGATACTATTCCACCCCTCGCAAAAGTTGGTTGTTCGAAGACGTGCCGGCCTGTTTTGTACGTTCCACATTTTAGTAGGGAACGTTTGTATCCAAGTTTTGTGAAAGTATCTGAGAATTTTTTGCATCTCTGGGTATCGAGCAATTCTTTCAACTACCTCAGGCTCACTCAATAGTTCAACAAAAAGGGGTGCAATTTGATCTTCTGGTAGATATGCTGACGCCATTAACATTCTCACTATTTTTTTCAAGCCTGGGTCTTGACAATAGGATTTTCGGAGACCAACTTCCGATAAATTTCTGAAAATCGCCTGCGTGAAATGAAAATAGCACCCAAAATGCTCTGTTTCTGGAAAATCTGATTCGAGGGCCGAAATTATACCTCGTTCATAGTCTGTCACAATGACTGGGGGGACCCATCTATGACCAGTCAAGCGTTTGATTTTTTTGCCGACTATTTGAAAGAATTTTTGATATCGACAGGCTGATTTTCCACTTAAGGGTCCGAAAACTAACGGTAAACAACGATCTTCGTATATACCGTACAATACATAGAGCTGCTCGTAAGGTGGGGGGCTTGATTTGAATGTTCCGTCGCTCAAAAGTGCCTCCGAATTAAACAAAAGTGTCAAGTTTTCGTCCGAAGCGAATATTGTAACACCAGCATCAATATCATTGATGCTGGTGTTACATCTTGATGTTGGTGTAACATCAACACGCAGCAACTTTTTTCGCGTTCTGTAGAGGCTGGACTTTAGACTTTTGTACTCTGGCGCAACAGTCGTACTTGACTCCAATACGTTGTCATATATATTTCTTAACAGGTTTGTCGGGTCTTTTTTTGCTTTTTTCACCCTTTTTTGTCGAAAAACTTCCATGGATATTTCATTTCGCTCGTCATTGTGTGTGTGCATTCCCGGATATCTCGTAACTTTTTTGAAATCGGCTGTTAAAACCATTCGCACTTCGCAATTTGTCGAACGAAACAAAAAACATCGTAAATAAACAGCCTTGGAATTTTTTGAGTGGATCAAATAACGATAATTTTCATAAATAACAACTTTTCCCTTCTGAGTATTTATTAATTGTATTTGATTTTCCATATTATATTAAGATTATTTTGCTTATTATGTTTTCATCCAGCCGGAGATTAAATATTAATCGTTGAAACTGAATATGAACCGTTGAAACGGCCAAAATTCAATTTATTACCTAATTTTGCCTGAAATTATTTAATTATTACGTAATTATTCCTTATATTTCATCTTAAATGACCTCTGTTCCTATAATGTTACTTAATATAACCATGAAAATTTCAGCTGCTTCCGAGATTCGAACACCCGACTTAATGGTTTTAGAGCACATATTTTACCATTTGGCTATAGTCCGTTGAAAGATTCTGTATTTCGCGTTATCTTATTTTGGTACATATAGGACCGTTTATTTATTTTGGGACAAACGCGACTGATTTCTTATTTTGGTACAAATGACCGTTGGTACAAATGGGACGTCACCGGTCCCCCTTTTGGGGAGTGCAGCCAGTATTTAGACAGCCGCGTATTCATACTGGTCAGTATTTAGACAAATACTGTATGAACCAATCAGAATCGAGAAAAAACATAAATAATCCAAAATAAATAATAATTATTTATTATTTTTCTTCTTGGTCTCGATTCTGATTGGTTGAAACAGTATTTGTCTAAATACTGACCAGTATGAATACGCGGCTGTCTAAATACTGACATGTAACCCCCTTTTGGGGAGTGTTGGCAAATTAGCTGTCTGTGCTTCGACCGAAAGTTTAGTGGTTCGAGGGTGGGTATTCACGAGTACCAAAATGATAAATCAGTCCCATTTGTACCAAAATAAAAAATCAATCGCGTTAGTACCAAAAATATTCAATTGGCCTTAGACTATTAAGCCGACTACTTTAAGCTCTTGGTTTAAGGTCGCCGGTGGGCGCGCTACGCGCGCGTCGCCGCTTCGCGGCGATAACCGGCTCTAATTTTCGTATAGAGTCCTACCCTCTGTTGGCAAGCTCGCAACACGTTGGCGCGACTGTGGCGGTTACTATTCTGCTGTTTAGTTTTCTTCTGTTTGAACAGTAGGAAGTTAATGTAATAATTCGTTGGCTCACAATTCGACCAATCAGAAATCGAGTTGAATTATTTTGGTACAAATGGGACCGATTTTTCATTTTGGTACAAATGACCGTTGGTACAAATGGGAGGACGTCACCGGTTCGAGACCTTCCGTGATTGCTGCTCGCTGCTTGAACGTAAAGGAAAATGAAGAAAAATTATTTAAAAGTTCACGGCATTCTCAAGTAGGGGCACAGCAGCAGTTCTCTGCGAAGAGCTGCTATGTTATTCCTCTTCCTCGCGGTTAAGATAGTCAAGTCATGGTCTTAACAGAATTATATTTTTTTGTTCAGGAGGTGATGCTGATCAGGCGACAGTTTAAGTGCTGTGCGGGATGCTGTTGGTTCGCCGCCTGTTCCAGATGTACATACGAGGTCTGCATTGAAGCCCCACCCGGACAGGTGATTGCATACGTCACACAACAGTGCTCACCATGGCCGCCCAGGTAGAGATATTGTGAAAAAAAAGAATTACTTTTGAAAATTAATATTTACGCTTGAGATTTTCTAATTAGCAACAGTTGTCAAATTGGAATATAGACATTTTTTCCGGTTTAAACTCTTGTTTCACCGAATCACATTAAATCATTTGATTGGAGTGGGGAGCTTGGTTTATAATAAATTCGAATTTATCTTCTTTCCGGCACTTTCTGTCTAGAAATAAAAACTACGATAAAAGTCCTAGGTTCGAACCTGGCAAAGAACTTGCTCTTTTCAAACGGGAAAACTTCCGTTTAAAAAAATTGTCGGCCCTTTGTTTGTCTGTTTATATGTTGTCAGTTTAGTTGACATATCAAGGATTTTTCTTGCGCTGTTTGCAATGTTGACTAATGTAATCTGTAATTACACTACCAGCTTAGTATAATAGTACGACTTTTTTTTCTCCAGCCTAAGTCGAAATATTTGCGCCACTTTTACGGCTTTTTGACATTTGATTTATGATAAGTTAACACAGCTGATGCCTTTTTAATTCATCAAATGAACCGAAAAACGTTATTTATTTCAAATAGCAGTACAATGATAAAAAGCTCGATTTCAGAAATTTTCCAACTGAAAATGTCTTGCAATTTTAAAGGCATAATTTATACATAATTTGTCTTTATGCTTTCCAATTTGTTACTTGAAAAGTTAGTGTGGTTGTCTTCAGTTGTTATATTCGAAATTAATATATGCAACATTGAGACTTTGTAGTTGGTGCCACTTTTGCTGCATCGTATTGGCAATTTATTAGCATATCTAGCTGTTTTATTTGTGGCTAGTGTTAGTAAATTGTCATAGGGCCCGTGGTGCAGAAAAAATCTCCTGGTTGTAGGATCGATTCCGGCCCAGCAAAAAAAAGTTTTTTTTATGACTTACTCTATCTTTTCTTTTTCCTTTTAGAGCTGTTTTTTTGTCGTTTTCTTGCTAGTGTTTGCGAAACGAAGCTTCCTCTGTGTAAATTAACTACTTGCGATTTCACACAATTATTCTTTTGCAAGCTGGCACAGAGAACAAGAAAGCAAAAGTTCGAGAGAACAGTTTGAAAGACTGTTCGAGAGGCTTTGATTTCGGTTTCAAAACTGAGTTTAATTTCCATTAATCAGAGCAAACAATTTACCCATTGATTCATGTGTTTAACCCCATTGGATTAGTTTAAATTCATAGCAAAGACAGCCATAAAATCTATGGAGTTTGAAAGATATTCCACGAATTTTACCAAGTCAAACATATTTCAAACACGTGGTGAACTTATCAAAGATTTTGTTATGTTTCCAGATTTGTCATCCATTCCGCCAGCGAGGCTTCCATCGTCCAGTGTAACACAGAAGGACTGCTACTCACAGCAGCCGACAACAACAACGACACAAATAATCACGACACCAACTCCCCCAGTCCTGCCATTACGTCTCCCCCTTCCTCTCTCGTTCAAATGGGGGGCAGCACTCAATCTATTTCCTCCTTGACCTACACGAACAGCCACTACTGTAGAGCAAGGGAAGAGTTGTTTATCAAGGGGCCAATCTGTGTTTGTCAGGGGGCATGGTGTTGTGAACAAGACTTCATGGTCAGTGCTTACTAGAAATTTCGGAGTTTTCCGTTATAATTAATTTTTCGGCTTATGATTTTGCTTAGTCAACATATTTAGGCAACTGCTCAAAATTCTCCATCATGATGTTATGAAGAAAGATCTAGTTTTATGGCGAAGTGGTAAAATTATAGTCGCTATGGCTTGAACTCATGTCTTCGCATGTTTTATTTGGTTGATATTTTACTTCTAGTCTTCATTTGAGTTTGCATGGCAGAACTTTTGTTTATTTTCAGGTGTGATGGGCTCTCACTTCTATTGGTAGTTTGCTTCCCAAAAGAACACCAATTAATGCATGGCAAAGAATGCGTTTTCGCATGCTCTCTCACAAAGGTAGAAGTTAATTCTTACAAAATTTCCTGTAACCTTTTTAAACCCTTCTTCTCTCTCA
The DNA here is from genome assembly GCF_963678635.1 of Symsagittifera roscoffensis. NCBI lineage: Eukaryota > Metazoa > Xenacoelomorpha > Acoela > Convolutidae > Symsagittifera > Symsagittifera roscoffensis. The sequence continues at coordinate 43,495,238 of NC_087070.1, read as the reverse complement.
CAGACGAAATTTTTTACTAGCTGTAGTATTTGTAAATAAATTTTTTTTTCTTATAATAATCATTACTCAATCGAGCTTGCGAGATTAAGTGTATTAGTACGAACCTTCTTTTGTTTCTAACGTAACTCGCAAATAAAAGTGTTCACTTATTTGGTGGCACTTTTGCTATAATCACGATCTATAGCATTGGAAATTTCATAGAATTTGTTCTTTGCCTTATTTGTGGCTAGTGGTTGTTATTGATTTTGCGTATGTGGCTGAGTGATTAGCGCGTGAAACTCATAATCTCTAGGTCGTAGATCGAATCCGAGGTCCGAGGCGTAGCCGAATTTTTATTAGTTTGAGGCTTATTGCTACTTTTTCTTACTGGACATTATAGAACTGCTTTTTGTCGTGTTTTCGCTAACGTTTGCGAGGCGCAGCTTCTCTGTAATAAATTATTTTCAGACAGAAAATATACAAGAATTCAACAAAGTAAATTTAAAACTGCATAGGAGATCACCATTGCATCTACAGATTCGTTTTGTTTGTAGATCCGCATGCCAAAATACCGTACTGAATAATAAGTTGCGCTTAAATTTTGTTTATTTCAACAAGATCTAAGTTGACAAAATTATCTTTAACATAAAAAGATGCACAAATCTTAGCAAGTTTCTAATCTAACAAATCAATATGCTCTGTGAAGTTCAAATTTCCATCCAGGATGAAATCAAGGTAACGATTTTTTTGCGCCCAAATAATTGATTGTCGAAATTCATGTGCGAAACTTTTGATGGGCTTTTGTTGTTTTTTGGAAGTGTATTGTCTCTGTTTTATCTGTGCGTGCTGATTTAAAAAAGGTCGAATAACTGCTTTGAAGTGGCTTTTTTGTTCATATTAGATAGTAACAAAAAAGTTTTTGAATGAGTCCCGGTCGGACCTTATTTCTTAAAGAATATATGAAATTGAAATTTTTCCCGGGAAAAGTTGAAAAATGGTATTTTCGCTTGTCTGCTTATTTTTTATGTACCTAATTTTAAAGCATATACTTTTTTATGGAAACATCTTACTATTATTGAAAATGCTGTCTGGTTATTTCAAGTCATTATTGCACTGCAAGTGGCGCGAAGCTCCGCTTCGCCTGTGTATAATTGTTGATTTGTTTCTTAATTGGTGTGGAAAATCTAAATTATGTATCATGTGGGGAAGGGCGACAATTCGTTACAGGCGGCGATTCGTAACACGCGACAAATCGTAACAGGGCAAGTAGCGAACGCTTGCTCCGCTGAGCTTACATTCGGTACAATAGGAATAGTGCGCGTTTGCAGCTTATTCTATTGTTACGAATTGTCGCTTGTTATGAATCGGCGCCTCTTACCAATGGTTGCTTGTTATGAATTGTCGCCTGTTACGAATTGTCGCCTCACAATCTTGGGGGATATTTAAGAGTTATCTCTCGTTATAATATGACAGACACTTCCCTAAAGTTGTTATGTTCCTTTCTTAAAAGATAGATTTGCAACTTAGGTTATTTTTGCCCATGATAGTTGTTCTCAAGTCTCAAAATGAAGATTCTCACATCGCATCTGATTAGTTGAAATTAACGGAGTTGTTGAAGTCCGGATTCATTAATAATTATATGCTGTTTGAAACAAGTTGAGCTGTTTAAATTGAAAAAAAAATCCTATGTTTAATCTTTGAAGTTGATACTAGCTTTTATTATATATATAAACCGCCAAGCTCTCCCAACTCTAAGCGACCTACCTCGCCATAGCCTTATTAAGTGTTCATGAACGAAGTGATTATCGCTTATTTAGGTCGTGTTGTTTTGTTTGTTTGTTTTTTAAATGTTTTTATTTTACGATTTCAAATAGCATTAGCTATATCCGCTTTATCAATGTGATTTTATTGCCACTCGGTTCAAATTTGGTAGTTTCCAAAGCTGCTGTAAATTAATGTTGAATATCTTTCAAGTATTTTCGTTCATTTTTGGTAATTGTTCTTTTTTGGTAATTGTGCATACTATGGTGCTGCTTCAACTTATTAGTGTTTTTGAGTGCTGGAGGAGTTTATGTTGTCATCTCTGTTCGTGAAGGTTGTGGCATCGGACGGCAAGACTGAGATTGGGAAGATCTCGAAGCAGTTCTCGGGTCTGATCAAAGAGTACTTCACAGACGCCGACAACTTCGGAGTCCAGTTCCCACTTGATCTCAAGGTCACCATGAAGGCAGCTATGATAGGAGCCGTTTTCCTCATAGTGAGTTTATATCTTGCTCCATGTTTAGGCGTCTTTTCATACACACCTCCTTCTATCTGACTCCTACGCGTGGAGGTTATTTCATCAATGCTTGCCAATTTCACAGCAAAGCTTTTAATGCTGTCAATAAAAAGTTATCCAGTGTCAATAAACGAAGTGGAGACACTTTTTTGTGTCTTGACTTTTGGAGAAAGTCTTAAAAATTGTTCTCTTCACTCTCAAATTTGATTTTTCAATTTGAATTTTCAACGTTTCGTTTTTGAATTTTTGAAGTGCACTTGCAAAATGGAATGCAAGTTATGCTTCCTATTATTGAAAGTGCAAATGGCACGAAAAAGGTGAATGACTTCTACTTTCAAAAATGGATTTTATTTTCAGCGAAATAAAAAAATGCTTATTGCCCCAGTTTTCTCTAATTGAGTTAATTTTATGAAACAAGTGTCAATCATAAAAGAGTAAATTCGGAAGAAGTTCTAAGAACCATAACGTGCAGTGGCGGATCTAGGATTTTCTCGAGGGGGAGGGCGGATTTTCAAAAAAGTTTCGAAAATTTTGTCGACCTTTTTTTAGGTTGACCAAATTAATTTTCTCTCTATAAAGACCCCATTTTGACCAAATTTTCTGCGCCGCGGGTTTTTTAAGCAATTTTTTGAAAAGTTTGACCAAAAAAGCGCGTTTTTTAGCGTGCGCTCCCCTTCAAAATTATAATATATTGGCGCCTTAAGAAAATTTTCAGGGTCGGTCACCAAAAATGGATATCTCAAAATAATGCAAAGGGGGGGTACCCTTTGGGTCGGCAGGAGGTCGAAGTCCTGAGGCGGGGGGCGTCTGCCCCCCTTAAATCCGCTGGTGATATCGTGGTATATTTTGTTCATCGAAAATTGTAAGCTGAAAAATGTTCCATTAAGTCAAAAATGAAAATTGGTCAACAAATTTTTCCTTAAGTTCATTGACACTTTTCCCAATGTCTCCTGATTATGTTTATTCCATATGAGGTCAAATGGTAAGCATTAAAAACAATTTTTAGTGAAACTTAACTAATGGTCAAATAATACACCTATTGAAGTTCAGAGAATTATCAACATACACCAAGGATGGTCAAAAATTATAATTTCACTTCGAAGAATTCCTTTAACATTCTCATTTGACTCCATTTCTTATTAGATTTTGAAATTGTGATGTTGGCTGTGTTTAAGGACTTCATGTACTTTGAAAACGAGAGTAACAACCGGAACAGCTGATGGTTTCATAACAACCTAACTCCAATGTTCATTATCTACATCATCTACAAGGTTGGTTAGACTGCATGGCTATTTTATTCTTAGTCAATCACTAGTTTAAAGCGGAGAAGCAGGTTTCCTTTAATTTGCTGGACCATCAGATTTGGATTATCTTATTGGATTTTTTTCTGGTCGACTCTTTTTTTGTCTTTCTAATTGCAAATCATGTTCAGTCTTTATCAAGCATAAATAAATCGGAACGAAAACTTTTTTTCAACAATTTGCCCCACACTATCACTGAATCATTTTGTCAATTCTTTCAATTCTGTTATTTTGTCAACAACAGACATAGTTTGAGCATGTTGGTATTTTAAATATCCCTTTATTTGAAATTTGTTTTTTTTTGGCTATAACTTTGCCTATTCCAATTATTTATTTCTGTTTTTTTCCTATTTATTCGGCTTAAAACGTGTCTGCTTAAAACGTTTCGGATAATATAATATTGGCGTAGTGATCATGTATTGAGTAGTTTGATGGTCGAAAAAAAGTTTCTTATATGTGAGTGTGTGTATGTGCGTGTGCGTGTGTGTATGTGCGCGTGTGTGTGTGCGTGTGTATACTTCAATGGGTTGAATTTTTTCGGCTTATCAGGCATCTGCGCATGGTTTGTCGGCTCAGTTATATCTAAGTAAAGTTCGTTTTGATGCTAAATATGTAACGCTGGTACTTGTTTAAGTGTAAAAAAGTTTTAAGTGTAATTAAAGTTTTTTTCACTTATAAGTGTCTTGATGTTTTATCCAGAAAAAAATTCTTTAATTTGTTTACACTCAAACTTGGTTTTTAGCGCGTGACTTGTTTTCTTTTTAAGTTCAGTTTATTTCCTTTGTTATGAGGAAGGCGAACTTCACTATCGAACAGCAAAAATGAAAAGTTCACGAAAAACGTGACTGTCTTCTGGTTTCAAAATTGGACGTTAATTTCCTGAATTCTCTGCGGAATAAAAAAATTTACATATTAATCCAGTTTCATTTTAGTGCGGGAACCTTGGACGAAAAAAGTGCCAATCATGAACAGTTTTGAAATTCGAAAATTGAGAAAAATGTTCAAAAATTAACTGTTTGTTTTTTTTTATTCCTTGCTCTTTTACCGGACAGGTTTTTCTATAATTGAACTTCATTAAAAACAAATCGAGACAACTGAATTAATGTTTTTGGTAAAGCCAGTTTTTGTTGACATTTTTTATACTACAATTTTTAGGCCTACCGGCTCTGGCATTTTCTATCGCCCAGCTTGTCATGCTATGTTTGCGTTGTATCACATGTGTATCGAAGCTGCGCTTCGGCTTCGCGTTGGAAAAATTTTTGTTATGTCACTGCTGTTTTGATGTATCATTTTTTGGCATTTTATTTTTTGAAATGATCTTATTTTTCGGGAAAGTTTGCATCAGGTTGAAGTTGTTTAGACTTATTTATAATTTAAGCAATTTGGATATTGATTTGTGAGGCCCGTTTTTTACCGACTTGAAGCACATTACACTTTCGAATAACAAACGTTAAATGGCAATATAATGGACCCAGGCTTTCAGTTAAGAAAGCGGATTTTAGTTTCACGATTTTCTTCTTAAAAGCTCCTCAGTAGTCAAGTAATCCTCAGTAGTTTTGTCAAATAATGTTAGTTTATCAAAAGCGTCAATCATGAAAGGGTATTAAAATCAACGATTTTTATGCTGCAACACAAATACAGTCGCAAGAAAAGAGTATTATTCTAGTTTTTTTGTCTTTAATGTTCCTTCAGGAATTCGTTTTATGAGAATCTGATATTGTTTTTTTTTTGGTGTGCTTCAATGGGAAAGAAATGATTGTTTTATGGCCACGAGTTGCAATTTAAAAAAAATGATAATAATATTTCATGCGCTGTATGTTTCAGTTGGTCTGATTGACATAATTTGACCATTTCCGTCTCCAAGTGACCACCTCAACTTTATCCAATACGAAGAATTCCAAAACAATGTCCACACAGAAAGTTCCCTGAATCGAACTACGAGTCACAAATGCACAAACTGAGTTTCTATTCTTGAATTGATTTGTGCTATTGTAAACAAGATAATTAATTTCCAATTGAAGTGTATTTAAAGAGTTTGGTTGTTTGCAGTTCTTGATCTGTGAGAGGGTTTTTGAGGGCACTTTTGATAGAATTTTTGGAGACATTCAAAATATAGTAAATCTTCATGCTACAGTATTTTTACGGTAACTTCCTAATTGTCATAAAAATGAAACTATTCCCAAATGGCATAAATTTCAAGTTTTTCTTGTAATTCAAACGTTTTCTATCAATTTCTAATTCCAAAAATTCGTCTGGAACGAATAAATCTGACAAGATTTTGAATTAATTGCTTCCAAACATGTTGAGCGACAATTTTTTCGGAAAAATTTAACAAGAAGCTTATTACACCGAAGACTTTAGTCAAGGTGTTATGGTATCGTGTAACGGGGTTTTTTTTACACCGAAGACTTAAGTCAAGGTGTTATGGTATCGTGTAACGGGTTTTTTTTTTAATGTTGTCTGTTGTCAAGTGTCGACAAATAACGTCCACAGTTATCAATTATCATGTGGGCTGGACTATATCGCGCTATGTCACGTGATTGCGTATGTTTGTTTCTTTATTTGTTCATCTTTATTTATTTAATTATCTGTTCTTCTATTTATTTAATTATGTTTAGTTTGCTTATATTTATTTATAATTTATGTATGTACATATTTATTTTTGTTTATTTTTATCACGTGTTTTGTTTATTTATTTAATTATTCTTTCTTTCATTTAGTTTTGCTTTTATTATTTCTGCGTGTGTATTTATTTAATTTATTTATTTTCATTTATTTATATTATGGGTCTGTTTGTTTGGTTATTTGTTCATATATATTTTTTCATGTCTATTTAATTATTTGTACATTTCACTTTTGCTTTTATTTATTTATTTATTTATTTATTTATTTATGTATTTATTTATTTATTTACTTATTTATTTATTTATGTATTGATTTGTTTTTTTATTGCTTATTTATTTATCAGGTGTGTTTTGTTTATTTGTTGATATTTATTTCTATATTTATTTAATTATTCTTTCTTTCATTTAGTTTTGCTTTTATTATTTATGTATGTGTATTTATTTCATTTATTTATTTTCATTTATTCATATCATGGGTCTGTTTGTTTAGTTATTTGTTCATATATATTTTTTCATGTCTATTTAATTATTTGTACATTTCACTTTTGCTTTTATTTATTTATATATTTATTTATTTATGTATTCATTTATGTATTTATTTATTTATTTATGTATTGATTTATTTTTTTATTGCTTATTTATTTATCAGGTGTGTTTTGTTTGTTTGTTGATATTTATTTCTATATTTATTTAATTATTCTTTCTTTCATTTAGTTTTGCTTTTATTATTTATGTATGTGTATTTATTTAATTCATTTACTTTCATTTATTTATATTATGGGTCTGTTTGTTTGGCTGTTTGTTTTAGTTCTAGAACTGTTATTTCAGGCTCTTTCTCGATATAGCAAAATTTTGGTGTATACATGTATTAGTACGATTTTTTGTTCAAGAACTGTTATTCTTCAATTATTAGTTGTTCAAGTTGTTTGGTTTTTGCTTCAGTTTCTATGCCTTCGGTGTATTGCGCGTAGCGCCTATGTTTTAATGTTGTCTGTTGTCAAGTGTCGACAAATAACGTCCACAGTTATCAATTATCATGTGGGCTGGACTATATCGCGCTATGTCACGTGATTGCGTATGTTTGTTTCTTTATTTGTTCATCTTTATTTATTTAATTATCTGTTCTTCTATTTATTTAATTATGTTTAGTTTGCTTATATTTATTTATAATTTATGTATGTACATATTTATTTTTGTTTATTTTTATCACGTGTTTTGTTTATTTATTTAATTATTCTTTCTTTCATTTAGTTTTGCTTTTATTATTTCTGCGTGTGTATTTATTTAATTTATTTATTTTCATTTATTTATATTATGGGTCTGTTTGTTTGGTTATTTGTTCATATATATTTTTTCATGTCTATTTAATTATTTGTACATTTCACATTTGCTTTAATTTATTTATTTATTTATTTATGTATTTATTTATTTATTTATGTAATGATTTATTTTTTATTGCTTATTTTTTTATCAGGTGTGTTTTGTTTATTTGTTGATATTTATTTCTATATTTATTTAATTATTCTTTCTTTCATTTAGTTTTGCTTTTATTATTTATGTATGTGTATTTATTTCATTTATTTATTTTCATTTATTCATATTATGGGTCTGTTTGTTTGGTTATTTGTTCATATATATTTTTTCATGTCTATTTAATTATTTGTACATTTCACTTTTGCTTTTAATTATTTATATATTTATTTATTTATGTATTTATTTATGTATTTATTTATTTATTTATGTATTGATTTATTTTTTTATTGCTTATTTATTTATCAGGTGTGTTTTGTTTATTTGTTGATATTTATTTCTATATTTATTTAATTATTCTTTCTTTCATTTAGTTTTGCTTTTATTATTTATGTATGTGTATTTATTTAATTCATTTACTTTCATTTATTTATATTATGGGTCTGTTTGTTTGGTTATTTGTTCATGAGATATATATTTTTTCATGTTAATTTAATTATTTGTACATTTTAGTGTATACATGTGTTATTACGATTTTTAGTTCTCGAACTGTAATTATTTGTAAATTTTAGTGTATACATGTGTTATTACGATTTTTAGTTCTCGAACTGTTATTTCATGATCTTTGTCAATAATCAAAATTTTATTGTATACATGTGTTAGTACCATTTTTAGTTCTCGAACTGTAATTCCATGATCTTTGTCAATATAGCAAAATTTTGGTGTATACATGTGTTAGTACGATTTTTAGTTCTAGAAGTGTTATTTTATGATCTTCGTTGATATATCAAAAATTTAACCTATACATGTATTAGTACGATTTTTAGTTCTAGAACTGTTATTTCAGGCTCTTTCTCGATATAGCAAAATTTTGGTGTATACATGTATTAGTACGATTTTTTGTTCTAGAACTGTTATTCTTCAATTATTAGTTGTTCAAGTTGTTTGGTTTTTGCTTCAGTTTCTATGCCTTCGGTGTATTGCGCGTAGCGCCTATGTTCAATAACTGCAAGCTTACGCTTTTCGCTTCTGATTAAAAATTCTACTTGAATTGACTTTTTTTCTCACATTGTTCACGAAAAAGAGTTTTCATTTTTTTCAGTGCAACTATTGCATGCAATTTATGCTATTGGGAAATTTTTCATTTTTATGCCATTTGGGAATTATGCCATTTGAGACAATCTATTTTTATTGAATATTCACTGATACACACATTTGCCGGATTTTCATCATAGCACTTCGCGCACTTCATTGCTAGAAATTAGATTTAAAAGTAACACTTCAGCCCAATTTTCCTCAAATAGATGATTTTTTAAAGTAGTCCGAATCGCGTTAGAATGGAATTTGATATGAGTGATATATCCATCGACCTATTTTGATAATTATTTGGCTGCCTCGTTTCGCAAATAAGTGATATATGTGCTACACATGTGGGAATTGTTTTGCATACATGTGATAAATGCATACATATGATATATGTGCTTCAGAACCAAGTCAAATGCAACGACCCTTTCTGCTTATTTAGCCCAGTGAGTTTTTTGCTCACTTTGCATACGGCCGGAAACAATTTTTTTCAAATTGAATTTTTTTATTGGAAAAAAATATACTATCGTTTGTCTGCTTGCTTATCTTTTATCCAAATTAAGCAAATTCTTCACTTGATATTCAATTTCAATCAATTTTGTAAGCCTACTAACCATAATTTAAGCTCTTTTCCTTCCTACCCCCTCCTCTTACTTAAAGTCAATTTTATGGTGTAACAAGGGCTTTTACGAGGTTAATTATGCCAAATATATTTGTCATGTCTTAATTAATTCGCATGCTACTTTTGGTAATTAATCGGACAAGGTAGACAAAAATAATCTGCAAAGTTCGCAAGTGGAGGAAAAGGGAAAATAGCTTTTTTTTAAGTTTTTTTTTATCAAGTGATCATATCAAGCGAAGTAATTTTCCCATATAGAGGTCGTGTTGCTATTTTTGTAAAAAGAAAAGTCAGAATTTTCGTTCAAGCTCAATTTAATTTTCGATTTTTGATTTTTTAAAAGTTTAGTTCATTTGTTTTGTTAAAAGGAAGACAAACTATTGAATAGGAAAAGTGTAAAGACCACAAAAACGTGATCAACTTAAAATTTCAAAAATAGATTTTAATTTTTTGAATCTCCAGTGGAATTAAAAAATTGAGCAATGACCCAGCTGTCTCAGATTGAGTTTACTTAAGCAAAAAAGGCCAAGCATATTCGTTCTCGAAATTCAAAGAGTCTTAAGGGTATCTAATTTTTCCTTGAAAGTCAAAAATTGACGTTCATCCGGAAAATGATGGTTTTTTTTGTCTGTTTACTTGCCAGCATTATGTTTTTCAAACAGCCTGCTGGCTATGTTTATTTTAGTTGTAGTATTGTTACTTTACTTCCCGAGTTTTTACTTACCCCTCGCATCAAAACTTTTTTCTGCCTAAATAAATTTTGTCTGTTTACTTGCATTCATTTTTTTTCGAACAGTCTGCTGGCTATGTTCATTTTAGTTGTAGTATTGTTAATTTACTTCCCTAATGTGTACTTTTACTTCCACCTCGCATCATTTGTGTTGTTAAAAAAAGACAAAATTTTGAACAGGAAAAGTGTAATGACCATTTTTGTGTAATTTGGGAATTATGCCATTTGAGACATAATCTATTTTTGTTGAATATTCACTGATACACACATTTGCCGGAAGTTCATCATTAGTAAGAGAGCATGCGATGAAAAGTATTCAATGACACAACCCTTCACTGTACTTTTTACAACAAAGCGCTGTCAAACAGATTTTAATCGGATTTAAAATGGAGTTTTGATTGTCATGAAAGTCTGTCTCCGTTGCATTGAGAACAATGAGAAAATGATAATAGAAAATAATGCATTGAAAAATATTCATAATAATTGCATGGAGAGAATAACAACAAAAAGTATAGCTGGTTGCTGTGCACCAAAAATTTATCTCATTCGCACGAAGTTATATATTTTTTGTAAACTTGGCATAATCGACTACAGTTGTCTTCGAAAAAGATTTGTCAGTTGTCAAAGATTTTCGTCAGTTGTCAAACATTTGTTGGAGTTGAAAAAATCATTTTTCGAATTTTTTTGACAAGACAGCACTACATGCAACTCTAAAATTTTGTTTTCCTTGAGAAATGGTATATTTTTTAAGTCTTAAAAAATTTATCTGTTATAGCCCTCGCGCACTTCATTGCTGGAAATTAGGTTAAAAAGTAATATTTTCCGCCCAATTTTCCTCAAACATATCCGTTCTCGAAATTCAAAGACCCTCAAGGATAGCTATTTTTTCAGTCAAAGTCGAAAATTGATGTTTATCTGAAAAACAGTTTTTTTTTGTTTACTTGCATTCATTAATTTTTTTTCGAACAGTCTGCTGGCTATGTTCATTTTAGTTGTAGTATTGTTAATTTACTTCCCTTATTTGAATTTTTACTTCCGCCTCGCATCAAAATTTTTTTCTGCCAGAATGATGTTCGTCTGTTTGCTTGCATTCCTTTTCTTTCGAACAGTCTGCTGGCTATGTTCATTTAAGTTGTAGAATTGTTAATTTACTTCCAAAATTTGTACTTTTAATTCTACCTCGCATCAAAGTTTTCTTTCTGCCTAAATTATTTTGCTTGTTTTATTGGTTTAGAGATCTAATTTTGCGCCATTCAAAGAAAAACACAAATTTACGCCCATCAGTTCTCAAAAAAAGAAAGATTTTTGAATTTCAGATTTTAAAAGCAGAAAGCTTTTAGACAAAAATTTTGGTTCGTCTCAAATGTATTCAATTTGCTCGAGTTTTATCGGCTTAGTTGCCATTTGGATAAATGTTTTTGAAAACACATTGAACGCCTCAACTTCTTTTGCTTGTTGTGTTTTTATCAAAATAAACATCATATGGATCAACCTCTGATTTTTTTGAAATAATAGTTTTTTCAGCGTTTGATCGACTAATTGGCTTTCGTTATTTTTTGTCTTGGATTGCAATGCTATCCAATGCTACTGCAAGTGACGCAAAATTTTGCAAGTTGTGTGTTAAAAATCATAATAAAAGCAAGGGTAGGTGTTTGCTGTGCAAGCATCACTAGAAAAAACGGGAAATCAAATGAAAAACAAAATCAAAATGAAGGTCAAAAAGAATTTATTCGAAGTCGAGTTTGCTTCTTTTTCTTTGTTTACGCTTGCTATTAGCAAGCGTTATCAATCTGGAATATTGACTGTTTTTTTTATCGTTTTAACAACTTGCTTAGAAGAATCACTTGATTAACTTGTTTCTTGGTTCATATTGAATTCAAACATCTATGCGTTCACGCCAACTTAGCCCGGAAGTAACGAATATGCCTGGGACGGAAACAGTCTTGGGTTCGAAGTTGACCAGGACCTGTTTTTTTCCAAAGAGGAAGTATACTCTTTCAAATAACATTGTCAACCAGCTATTTGTATGCCTATTTTTGTTTACTTTTGTTTCGCTTTAAAAAACTTCTCAGCCCAAAATATTTTGGCCTATTTTTATGGGTTCAATGAACAAATTTTGGGTCGTTTCAAGGGAAAGACATCTTGAACACGCCACTCCGCACTTTTAGTGTTGGTTGTGTTTTTACCAATCTATTCGTTGAAACTTTTTTTTCCTTAAAGGAAATTATTTCCAAGTCCATGTAAAAAATAATAGTTTTTCTCAGAAACTTCTGCTGATTTTCAAAAAGGGGTATTCAATGAAAGACCGCTTACTCTCCTGTGTGCCTGTATATTCCCCTAGAGTCTCTTCTTACTTGACCCCTCTGTCTACAGCGTTTGAAATAGTCTGTGGGGGAATAATTGAACCATATTTTTGATTTTTTTCGTTTTTTTTTGAAAATACCCCCTTGAAATCTTAGTTTTCGATTCCAATGAATAGAATGGTTTCGGAAACTCCCTGCTTGAGCTCCCTCGGAATAGTCAAGTTGTTGGTTTTTGACCATTTGTTAAAATTTTTGAATGATCTCGAAAACTACCCTGCCGAATTTGAGTTTTTGGCTTCAATTGAAAGAATGGGTTGTGAAAAGCTCATTGGCTTATGCTGGTACTCCCAAATTCTTCTGACACTAAAAAATATGGCCTTCGGCAAAGTCAAAATTTTGATTTTTTGGTCGTTTTTTTTTCTATGTTTTTTGACATTTCTTGAGAACTACCCTCCTAAGTCTGAGATTTTTGGTTCAATCAAACCTACATGTTCAGTTAATCGTTTTTGCTGAAGTGGCTACGCACTATTTTTTCACACAAAAACTATGGTTCTCGGAAATTTCAAGTTTTTGATTAGTTGACGGTTTTTGGATTTTTCTCGCTTATTATCCTGCCAAATCTGATATCATAGGTTTAAATCGAAACAACAGGTTATTGAAAGCCAACTTTTATAACTGACTCTGCAAACTTTTTTGGCTTTACGCGAAAACTATCGGTCGAATTCTCAGGTTGCGTTCAATCGAGAAACCTATATTTGAAAATCTTCGCTGCTTAAGCGGCCATTCCTTATTTTTTTTGTAACAGAAATGATATCTTCTTGGGAAACTTGATCATCTTCAAGTTTTTTTCAATTCATTTTGTTCTTACTTAATTTAGAAGAAAAAAAAGGGGTTTCGGTCAAAGACCAATTTTTGAAATTACTTTTTTAGCGCCGCATCAGTATAGCAATTTCATTTCGTCTTTTTTTGCCCAAATAACTGTTTTTTTTTCTATACTTATTTTCTATTTTTGTCATTGGGTTCTTAGAAAAGAATTCAATTGTATTTTTATTACGCTTGCGATTAGCAAGCGCTATCAAATCGGAATATAGATTTTTCGGGTTAGCAACTTGTTTAACGATTCATTCGAATCATTTAGTTTCTTGGTTCATAATGAGTTCAAAATTCCAAGCGCCTCCAGCACACTTAGTCTGGAAGTAACGAACTCGCCTGGGACGCCAAAGGTCGAGGGTTCGATTCTGACCAGAATCTGTTTTTTTTAACGGTAAATATTCCGTTTCAAAAAAAATGTCACTTCTTAGATTGTTTTGCTGTAGTTTTTTTGTAGATGCCTTCTATGTTTTATTTTAATCCTGCAATTGGTAGTTCTACTAATCATTCGGCTTGCAGACCTATTTTTGGGTTGTTCGAAAGAACCATAGTTTGAATGCTTTTTTCGGATCGCTCAAAACGTTAAAAATCTCTTAGTATTAATTTTTTCAAGGCAAAATTTTTTTTCGCTCAAAATTGTTTTTGAATTTTCAAAAAATGCCTTCGAATGTGTTTCTGGACGTCTTTTCTGCAAATAAAACATCATTCCAGACAACATTTTGAAGTTTTCTTAGTTGTCGTTTCGCAAGTGATAAAGACGAGGCTACAAAAATAAAGTTCTTAAGCTCAAAAAGATTCATCACACTGCGTCAAATATTCTCCGCCAGCCTGGATTGTTTGCCAATTTCTATCAACTTTGCTTTTCTTCAAAGCTCGTCAATCGTCTAAATGTGGCTGATGTCATCATTTGAACTTTAAAATAAATAGTTTTCATTTAATTATTCGATTCGTTAAGTGTTACTATTTAACAAAATAGACGTTCGTAATGCTTCAGTGTTTAGCGTTGTTTTATCTAATCGTTTCAGCTTTTTGTTCTGAGCAACCCCCTTCTGATACTGTTATCGAGCCTAGCGCTCGACTTTATTGGTCATCGATAACTTTCGAAATTCCGCGAAGTGGTATTTCCTACGACCATTATGACTATTGCGCCACTTTCAGTAGTTTTTACTGTTTGCATGCTTTCGAGGCAACAGTTGGTGAGAGAGATTTTTTACCTGGCTATGATTACAAAGAGGTAGCTGCTGCAACGGACCGACACTTAAGTAATTTTGAACTCTTGGCTGTGAGCAGCTGGTTGTATGCGTGAACTATATACCAAACTGCAATGGTTTAAAAGTTGGTAATATTGGTGGCCTTGCTCGAATTAAACGGTCATACAACTGTTAAATTAGGGATTATTTGGTTTTTTGACAGTTTTTGTTCCGACCAATTCACTTACAAAGACTAGAAGAGACTATGGATTAGCTAATGTTTTTTTTTTCGTATAGTTTTAGAAATTAGGTAAAACTCACTGGGAATAAAGTGTGTTATCATATTAAAGTCCTATTGGCCGTGCTTCAGATTCCAAACAAAGCTGAAAAGTTTCCAACAATCTAGTTAAATTAGTTAAAATTTCGTTTTTTTTAGTCAACGGTACGAAATTTTTAATTCAAACTAGTTTTTGGTCACCTCTCAATTTTATGGTGTAACAAAGGATTTTACAAGTGTAAGTAATCTAATTATATTTGTCCTGACCTATTAGTTTGCATTCTTTTTTTTGTAACAATCGGACTATAGGGACAAAAATCACCTGGAAAATTTTCATTCGGAGGTAAAAGGAAAGTAGCTATAGTTTTGTTTATTTTCTCTCATCAAGTTTAAAAGAAGAAAGAGATTGTTACGTAAATATGTCTTGACGGCTTTTTCTTCAGAAAAAGTCTTATTTTCGTTCACGCTCAATTTCGTTTTTTGCGGTTCGAATTTTGATTTCTTTTTAAATTCACGACATTTTCAATTAAAGGAAGACAAAGTGTATTATCAAACAAAAAAATGAAAACTACAGAAAACGTGATCGACTTCTGATATCAAAAGTGGATTTTAACTTTCTAATTTCTCAACGGAAATAAAAATTACACATTGATCCAATTTTCTTAAATTGGGTTTACTTAAGCAAAAAAGCGCCAATCATATTTGTTCTAGAAATGCAGAGAGCCTTTAGGGCATCTACTTTTTCTGTGAAAGTCGACAGTTGGTTTCCCCCCGAAGAACACATCAGTTTTTTTTATCTTTTCACTTGCGTTCATTGATTTTGTTCATTGTAATTGCAAGTTTTTGAAGTTCCCGCGGAAACACAAAAGTAAAAAGACAACAATTTTGTTTCGTCTCAAATGAATATAGCTTTCTCAAGTTTTCTGGGCTTAGCTGCCACTTGATAAAAGTTTTTCAATATTCTTTTAACGTCGAAATGCTTTTTGCTGATTGTGTTTTCATCGAACTAATTATCATTTGAGACAAGTTTAGTGTTTTTTGTAATAATAATTGTTTTTTTTTAAAGCAATTTTGGGACCGATTGGCTTTCGTTTCGTTTTTTGTCTGCTAATTTACATTTCTATGCTGTGTGGTATTGCAAATTTGCAAAATTTTGCAAGTTGCGTATTAAAAATAATAATAAAACCAGGACAGCCGGTTGCTGTGCAAGTTGCGCAATATGTTCCGAAGACCATATTCATAAAAACTACAAATAAAAGTCCTTAAAAAATTAAATTTTTCAAATTTGTGATTTGTGTCTTTTTTTGTTCGTGGTGTGTCGATAAAATTATACACACTTTGACAAAAACTAGTCAGCTAAGCATAATTGGCAACAGTTGTTTTGAAAAAAAGAATAACAAACTAATTTAAAAACTTTTTCTATTTCTTGGAACTAATTTTTTTTTTAATTTAGAAAAAAATTTTATGAGTGAAGTGCCAAATATAACTTCAGAAACTAGTTTCCGCTTAGAAAAATTGAGTTGTTTAGTCTAAATGACTAATTTAACAGGCTATCATTTGGTCGAAGTTAGACAAAAACGAAAATATTAAAATCGTTTTTCTCGACACTGGGATTTTTTTGGAATCACGATTGAAAGGGTTTTCATATGATATATCATTCAACCCAGTCTTATGAATTTTTGTGGTACCTCGTTTTGCGTGGAGAAAAAACTAAGAGACTTCCGAATACAAATTTCCTCCCCTTTTTCAATGGTTGGAACAAAAAATCGGGAAATCAGACTTCAGAAATATTTTTAAAAATTACGATGAATTTATTCACAGTGGAAGTTTTTTTTTCTCAAGTAGCAGTTCTCAATCAGACAACAATTAATCGGGCTGTAATTACAAAGAAGTAAATGCACCAATGGATAGACACTCTAAACTTTTTTTAAACTATTGTCTTTGAGCAGCTAGTTGCACGCGTGAAGCAAATACCAGACTGCAATGGCATAAAACTGGTAAAACTGGTGGTCTTGAACGCATTAATTGTATTGTTGCATTGTTTTCCGTCCAATTTTAGGTACATCAGGTAACGGTCACAGGAAAAATAATTTGTGCTTTGGATTTCAAAAAAGCTGAAAAAGTTTCTAAGTGTCGAAATATAATAGTTTGAAATTTTTTTGAATTTCAAAGACACGAACGTTTTAAATCACACTCACACGGGGGTACCATCTGTGTCATCTGTGTCATCCGTCCGGATATATATATATATATATATATATTTATATATATATATATATATATCTCGTTCGAATTGCGCCTGGATGGATTTTGATACGGTCGTTCGAATTGCGTCTGGATGGATTTTGATATGGTCGTTCGAATTGCGTCTGGATGTATTTTGATATGGTCGTTCGAATTGCGTCTGGATGAATTTTGATATGGTCGTTCGAATTGCGTCTGGATGGATTTTGATATGGTCGTTCGAATTGCGTCTGGATCGATTTTGATATGGTCGTTCGAATTCCGTCTGGATGGATTTTGATATGGTCGTTCGAATTGCGTCTGGATGGATTTTGATATGGTCGTTCGAATTGCGTCTGGATGGATTTTGATATGGTCGTTCGAATTGCGTCTGGATGGATTTTGATATGGTCGTTCGAATTGCGTCTGGATGGATTTTGATATGGTCGTTCGAATTGCGTCTGGATGGATTTTGATATGGTCGTTCGAATTGCGTCTGGATCGATTTTGATATGGTCGTTCGAATTCCGTCTGGATGGATTTTGATATGGTCGTTCGAATTGCGTCTGGATGGATTTTGATATGGTCGTTCGAATTGCGTCTGGATGGATTTTGATATGGTCGTTCGAATTGCGTCTGGATGGATTTTGATATGGTCGTTCGAATTGCGTCTGGATCGATTTTGATATGGTCGTTCGAATTCCGTCTGGATGGATTTTGATATGGTCGTTCGAATTCCGTCTGGATGGATTTTGATATGGTCGTTCGAATTGCGTCTGGATGGATTTTGATATGGTCGTTCGAATTGCGTCTGGATGGATTTTGGTATGGTCGTTCGAATTGCGTCTGAATGGATTTTGATATGATCATTCGAATTGCGTCTAGATGGAATGATAAACCGCTCAACCTATCTTGATAATTATTTGTGCTACCTCGTTTTGAATGGTGAAAAAAATGAAACAAAAAAGAAGCAAACCTTTTTTGGTAATTGGAACAAAAATAACTCTTCTGACTAGCAGAGGAATTGTAACCAGTTATAAGATTTTCTTTAAAAAAATTTGCAAACAAAGAGCACGTGTAATATGTTATGTGCTCCAAAACAAAGTCAAATGCGACAGCTCTTTCAGCACATTGAATTCAGTGATTTTGTTTGCTCACTTTGTTTATGGCCGGAAGCAAAATTTTTTAAACCGAAAATTTTTTTTTGGGAAAAAGATAGATTATCGTTTGTCTGCTTGTTGTCGGCTTTTTTTTCAAAATTTGGATCTTTCTTCCCTATTAGCAATTTCTTCTCGTGATATTCAATTTAAAATAAGCGTCAATTTTATGGTCTAACAAGGGAATTTACGAGTTTTTTTATGCCAATTAAACTTGTAATGGCTTAATTAGTTCGCAAGCTACTTTTTGTAACAAACGCACAATGTTCACAAAAATCACTTTAAAAATTCGCAAGTGCAGGAAAAGGGAAGATAGCTATAATTTTGTAATTTTTTCTTATCGAGCGATCTTATCAAGCGAATCATTTTCCACATATATAGGTCGTGATGATTTTTTAGTTTTTTTTCAAGAAAAGGATTGAAATTATTGTTCAAGCTCAACTTGAGTTTTTCGCAGATCGACTCCATTTTTTTTGTTGAAAAGAAGACAAAAGCTTTACTTTCGAACAAGAAAAGCTTTGAAATCCAGTTTTGTCAAATTGGGTTTACTTAGGCAAAAAGTGCCAATCATATTCGTTCTCGAAATTCAAAGACCCTTAAGGGTATCTACTTTTTCTTTGAAAGTCAAAAATAACGTTCATCCAAAAAACATCAGTTTTTTGTCTATATACTTGCTTTCATTATTTTTTTTCTAATAGTCTGCTGGCTCTGTCTATTTTAGTAGTAGTTTTGTTAATTTATTTCCCTAATTTGTACGTTTACTTCCTCGTGTTTTTTTTGTTTCAAAACTTTTTTCTGCTTAAATGATTTTGCTTGTTTTATCGGTTTAGAGATCTAATTTTGCGCCATTTGAAGAAAAACACAAGTTTACGCCCATCAGTTCTCAAAAAAAAAACATTTTTAAATTTCAGATTTTAAAAGAACAAAAATTTTTAAACAAAAATTTTTTGTTTTTTCTCAAATGGGTTGTTTTTACTAAGGTTTTGTCGGCTTAGCTGTCATTTGATAAATTTCTTCGAGTATTCATTGAACCCTCGAGCTTCTTTTGCTGTGAGACAAATTTTGACTTTTTTAAAAAAAGTTTTTTTCAGCATTTGTTTGACTAATTGGCTTTCGTTTTTTGTCTGCTGGCTTACAATGCTATCTTATCTGGTATTGCATGTGGCGCGAAATTTTACAAGTTGCGTGTTAAAAATCCTGACGAAAGCAAAGTAAGTTGGTTGCTGTTCAACTATCACTAAAACAAAAATCAAAAAGAAACAAAAATCAAAATTAAAAAAAATTCCGAAAAAAATTCAAGAACTTATTCAAAGTCGAGGTTGCTTCTTTTTCCTTATTTACGCTTGCGATTAGCAAGCGTTATCAAGCTGCAATATACAGAATATGGAATATAGACTGGAATATAGCCTGTTGTCGGGTTGACAACTTAGCCTGGAGGTTACAAATATGCTTGGGACGGCAAAGCCTAGACGGCAAGATCTTGGCTTCGAATTTGACCAGGACCTATTTTTTCAATGGGGAATTTTTCGTTTCGAAAAAACATGTCGGCCAACTATTTGTCTGCCTATCTGTAGTCGGCTTAGTTTTCATATCTTGAAATCTATTTTCTTGCTGCGCACATTTTCTTTTGTTTCTTTTAGAGTTTGATTTACTCCTACAATTTTTAACTTTGCTTGCATTGACGTTGTACTTCCTTTTTTGTATTTTTGCTTCCCTAAAATTTTTGTTTCCCTCGTCCGAAATTTTTGTTTCCCTAAAATTTTTGTTTCCCAAATAATTTTTGTTTCCCTCGTCCGAAATTACTTGGGCCTATTTTTCATCGGTTTAATAACCTAATTTTGCGTCGATTCAACTTGAACAGTCAGCTCTGCACTTTTCATATTGGTTGTACGTTTAGCAATCTGTTTGTTAAATTTTCTTTTTTTCTTAATTGAATATTATTTCCAAACTGTTTTTAAAAATTATTAGTTTTTTTTTCAGAAACTTCTGGTTTTCAAAAAAGGGTATCAATAGAAAAACCGCCTACTCCCCTGTGTGTCTGTATACTCCCCAAGAGTCACTTTTTAGTTGACCCCTCAGTCTACAGCCTTCGAAAAAGTCTGTGGGGGAGTATTTTACCCATATTTTTGATTTTTTTTCTCGTTTTCTCGAAAAATACCCTCTAAATCTAGTTTTTGGTTTTAATGAATAGATAGGTTTCAAAAACTCCCTGCAAGAGTGACTACGCCCACTACGCCCAAAATATTCTTACTCATAAAATTATGGCCCTCGCAATATCCAATTTTTTGAGTTTTAACCGTTTTACTGTTTGAATATTCTCTTAAACCACCCTGCCCTATTTGAGATTTCGGGTTTAATTCAACACACAGGTTGAATGAAGCTTATTTGTTTTTGAAACTATTCGCAAGTTTTTCTGACACCAAAAGTTTTGGCCCTGGGAAAAACCAAAATTTTGACTTTTTGGGAGTTTTTTTTAAAAACTGCTTAAGATTTCTCTGAGATTTTGGGTTTAATAGAAATGACAGGTTCAGTTAATTTCTTCTGCCTAAGCGACTATGACCTCTTTTTCACACAAAAAGCTATCGTTCCCATACTGTCAATTTCGATTAATTGATTATTTTTTGGACTTTTCTCTTCTTTGGAAACCTTTTTGACTGTTTGTTAGAACTTTAGATGTTATTTTTAGAAATTCTTTGATTTTTTTTGAAATTTACACAATCAAATCTGAGACAAGAAATTCATCTTAAAGAAGTGGTTGCGATAATGGTTCCTGCAGAAGAGGCGGCTCCTGAATTTTTTCTGCGAGAAAGGTTATCTCAAAAATTTTACTCTTCATTTTTAAATGAGTAGAGAAACAAGTAAGGTTTTGGGCAAATTCCATTTTTTTAAATCACAATTTTTGTGCCTTATCAGCATGGCGAATTCATTCCATATCAAACACATACCTTTTTAAGCTTTAGCTGGACACCTAAATGTTTTTTTTTTATCTAGACAAGCGAAAGTTTTAGTTCATCTAGATTTTTTTCAACATTTTTTTTTCAACTTATCATTTTTATGTTTTTGTTGTATCGCAAGTGGTGCAAAACTTCTTGTCTTACTAACAATTTCTGTGTCTTATTAACAATTCCTAAATAAGAAACAAATGTAGCTGGTTGCTGTGCAAGTACCACTAAAAAGAATATCAAAAAGAAACGGGAAATCAAACGACAGAAAATATCAAAAAAACTTGAAAAAGAACTTACTTAAAGTCGAAACTTTGTTTTTTTTTTGCTCAAATAACAGTTTTTATCATTTTCTTTTCTTGTCAGTGGGTTTAAACGTTCAATCACAAAGAACCAAATTTTTCGTTTCAAGCAGTCGGATACCGAAATTTGCCATAGCTATTTTACTTGTATTTTTGTTACACTTGCGATTAGCAAGCGTTATCAAATCGGAATGTAAACTTTTTGGGTTAAAAATTTGTTTACGAGAATCACTTTGTTCACTTGGTATCTTGGTTCGTAATGAGTTTAAAATTCCAAGCGTCTCCGGTACACTTAGTCTGGAAGTAAAGAATACGACTGGGGAGGCAATGGTCTTGGGTTCGAATCTGAACATGCCCTGTTTTGCTTAAACGGAAAGTAATCCTTTAAAAAAATTGCCGTCAAGTTTTTTGTCTGCTTAATTTTTTCGACCTAGTTGTCTCATCTTAGAATTTTTTGCCATTTGCAGTTTTATGGTAGTTGTTTTTTATGTTTTCTTTTACTCCTGCAATTTGTAATTCTACTAGCCCTAACTTTGTATATTCACCTTTTTCAAAAAACTTTTGCTTAAAAATTTTTCGGCCTGAAAAATTCCGACTTACAAACCTACTTTTGGGTAGTTCAAGAAAACGATAATTTGTATGCTTTCTTCGGAACGTTTTCCTTCAGAATAGAAATTGTAATTCATATTTTTTCATGACAACAATGTTGTTCCTCAAAAATAGTTTTAGGATTTTCAATAAATGCCCTCAAGTGCGTTTCTAGACGTCTTTTTTTACAAACGGAACTTAGAAAAAGGCGTTTGTATTTACTGTGAATTTTGAATCAAATGATCCTCCAACTTCACTGTAAACTCTAACAACTTCAACTGTTTTAGATATCGCACACACACAATATCAGCTGCCAGGTACTTAATCAATTAGCTTCAGAATCTCAGACAGCACAAATGGCGCCAGTGATCAAACACAATAACTAATATAAACTATATATCTGAACTCAATAATCTAACCTACGAAATGTATAAATTTGACATTCCCTCATGTTGACTAATTTTAAATTTGTAATTTGAAATAACACAATCAGAAATAGGATTAAGTTTTAACACCCGCGGTCCGCTGTCTCCCTGGGCATACATACAAAGTTTTAAACTTTTAGTTGGAAATTCTTCCATCGATTTCCGATGGCACCTTCTTAGTTCGTGTCCCGTTCTCTCGCTCCTTCCCTCTTTTTGCGCCTCTCCTTAAAATGCTGTCAATCATGACTCCCCCAAACTTTGACACCGCCGTACGTTTTATTTAACTCTTTCGCGATCCCATCCTCTCCAAATCCTGCGAGTCCTGACTGGAGTAAGAGACCAATCTCTGCTTCTTCGCTCGTTCCGCTTTTTTCTTAGAGTCTTTAGCCGCCACTACATCTTCGTTTACGCTCGGCACACTTTTCGCTTTTCTGATCGTTTCCTCGCGCTCTGTGTTTTGCCGTTCTCCTTCGGACAACCTCTTCCCTGCTGGTGTCTCCGTGACCATTTTTGGTGTGCCTAGCACACCACTCTGACTTGGACCGGCCTCCGACTTGTTTCGTGCGTCCGCTATCATTTCCGTTGGTCGAAACGGCTCATACTCCGAATCAGAATCTGAATCCTTGTCGTCATCCCAGTTTTGTGATCTCTGTCGCGTTTGTCCGGTACGTTCTTTGTGCCTGCTTAAGCTCCCATCTCTTTTTGATGTCCATCATCGTTGAAGGCTTAGGGATTTTCTCTTTAGGCGAAATTGTCACCGATTTGTTGGCCTTTTCTGATACACCACTTTTTCTAAGCACAGACCAATTTTCTGGTGTTAACGTGTGTTTAGATTCTCCTATTACTTTTTTATTCAGTAATTTATACATTTGATTTCTATCTTTGATCCATTGAAACAATAGTTCCGTCCGTTTACTAGGAGGTCTAGTCGTCCGGCCTTCCGGTTCCGGCTGCTGTGTTCGCTCGAAACCACCGTTCCTCTTTCCGTCTCTCGGACCGTCGCCAGATACGCTGACCAGTTGCTCCTCCCCTAAGTTCCTAGGGTGATTGATGTGTTCAACATCAGACTCCGCCTCTGACCTTTCACTCCAATCGGTTACGGTCGGGTGGGCATTGTTTTGCTCGCGCGTGGGTCACTTGAGTCTAAACATGCACATTTTGCCTCAACACCTTCTCCCAGTTAAGGTTTTGTAACGACGGTTTCTTTATAAGGTTTCGGAGAACTTTTTTGGCTTCGCGGCTGTGATGTGCCTCGAATGGCGTAATTTTGAGTGTAGCATTGGGTGCAAATCTGAGGGCACTAAGCGCGCGTTCTACCATTGATTCAAGATTCCCGTGTTCTTTCTCTTTCGCATAGGTTTAGACAAAATGGTTCAAACCACTATTGTACGTTGTACGCAGCCGGTGGCTCGGTGATCATTTACTGGTGAGTGGACAATTTCTATTCCTTCAGAATTACTGAACGATTTTACAGCTTTTGAAGTCAAACTAGACCCTTGATCCATAAAAAAGTTTCTGGGCACTCTATGGTGAGATATATAATGTTTCAGAAAATTTAGAAATTTATCATTCTTATTTTTGTTACAAATCATAGCCGACGGCCACTATAAGAACCGATCCACTGCAACAAAAACGTATTTGTCCGACTCCTTTAAGTACTTAAAAGGCCCCAAAAGTCTAATTGTAGGCATTCATTTGACTCCTTAAAGTTCCTAAATTTTCCAAAATGTAACATTTGGCGCATATTGGTTTAAGAATTTTACCTGCAGCGGTGCATTCCTTGCACTCATCAGTGGCTGCCACTAAACTCCGATGGGGATACGGGAACCACCCATCCCTTGCCGCGTGAAACATATTTGCCCGTCCGTGATGGAAACATTGAATCCAGTTTGTCACCGCCTTTCTTAGTGCCATAGGGATGAACTGTCTTTGAAAAGTGCTAGTCTTGGTGCCAACAAAAAATCTTCAAATTTTTTCTTCTCTTACGATTTTACACCAATATATGTCTTGGCAGCAAGACTAGCACTTTTCGTCCATCCAGAGACAGTTCTCGCGAACATGGAAATCGAGCATGTGCTGTCCCAAATACGCCCCCATTGTGCGGATTTTATTTTCGAGATCCGCGTCCACCACTTCTACTTCACTGCTGCTTCCACTTGTATTTTCTGGGTATCGTAACAAAAGTTTAATTAGTTTTCAAAAATTGATCGGAAATTTATTGTTTTGACTTGGAAGAATGGAATTAAGTTCAAGCTTACTTAATTTACACTCAGTAATCGATTTGACTATTTTCGCGCCTTCTCGGTCGTTGAATTCCGATATGCACATAGCTCTTTTTGCATTGGTTGCTGATCGATCGCATGATTGTCCGCCCTCATCCGGTAGTCTTTAACAACCGTATTTGCATATTTCACTCTCATTGGCTGAATCATTCGACAGTCTTGACTTGAAGTTTGCCAATCCGGTGGTTTTGTCTACTCGATAACCGAAGGAATTGTCCAGTGACCTTAATTTTGCCACCGTGAACGCATTATCGTAAAGACCATTGGGTACCTTGATAAATAATCGGCCAGATCGATTTCGGTCTGAGGCATGTGTTCATTTTCAAAATCAAAAGGCTTTATTCTATCAATCCGACGTGTTAAGCTGTCAAACATAGTTTTATTTTTCTTTTTGTTCCCATTGAACAATGTTACTAGGGCTTTATGATCTGTTACGACTGTAAATTGCCTACCAAATATGTAGTTTCTATAGTACGCTAGCATTTCCAATTCATTAGTTGAATACTTTTTTTTCCGCCGCGTTTAAAAATTGGGACGCGAATGAGATCGGCTGCCATCCTTCGGATCTGAGTTGTTCAAGGACGACCCCTAAGTTATTATGGCTAGCATCGCACACGATGCGGATATCCTTATGCACGTCGAAACGTTTTAATTCCACAATGTTCGCCACTTGTTTCCTTAACGTTTTGAAAGCTAACTGACAATCGTTCGTCCATACGAATTCATTTTTCTTCCTTAATAGCGGCCGCAACGGCTCTGAGTAATCCGCGAGTGCCGATAAGTATTTATAAAGACTATGTATAGAGCCCATGAATAACTTGAGTTGTGACAACGATTTGGGAGGAGCTAAATTATCAATGGGGTCCGTTTTCCGCACCAACAGCGTAATGCCGGATTTTGTTATCCGGTGGACCAACCATTCACTTTCGTTTCTCGCGAATTTACTTCTTTCCAATTTCAGCGCCATCTTTTCTTTTTCAAGTTTTTTCAAGATTTTTTCTACTAGCGCGATATGCTCAATTTCCGAACCCTTCGATATGACTAGAGTGTCATCGATAAATGCGTGCGCACATGGAAATTCAGAAAGTATCGCGTCCATGATACGTTGAAATTCCGCTGTCACGGTTGTTCAACCGTCGAATCCCGTTGTAAACCGATACACCCCAGTAGAGCTACCTCCTACTAAAGAAAAATTGCAATGTTGACTAGTATTCTCGCTTAGAGTTAATTGGCCGTACGCATAGGTCAGAGGTCAGATCCATTGTTGTAAAAAACCAGTCCCCTTGCTTTAGTTCACTTTTTGCTCGTCCCACAATGTCCATTAGCTCTTAAATACAGGGCATCTGTTACTTATTTTTATGAACTTGCTTAACTAATTCCCTTGATTCCAAAGCAAGTTTTACCGATCTGTCCTTCTTTACTGTGATGACAATTGGCGAAACGATAACTTTGTCTGAGCATTCTTCTAATTCTTGTAAAAGGCCTTGTGCCAGTAGTTTATCAATCTCGTTATCTGCTTTCTCTTGTAACGTAATGGGCACCCTTTTGCCCTTTTGTTGGATTGGCATTCAGTTTTTGAAGAGTTCTGCTTAAACTTTTTAGTTACGTATGCGACCTTACCCGTGGAAAAAGTTATAGAATTGCTTACTTAAATGCTTCTGCCAATCATCTAAATCCTCTCCCTGAGCAGCGGCATCGACTTGCTCTTGGATATTGAGTATTCGTTGCTCCGCTGGCGCGTGGACCAACATCAACCCCAATGCTGGCATCAAGTCCTGACCAATGATGAACGGTCGACAGCCTCCGATTACATTGATGGCCATTTGAATTGTCCATCGGTTGGAGTGAAGTGTAAAAACCAGATTCTCCATGAGTTTCAGAGGGTTATTTTCATAATCTCGGAACTGGTCATCCTTTGGATCTAACGACTGAATCTGAACAATTTGTTTACCCAAGGTACGTTTCAATTCTCCAATAGTGAAAATAGAAATAGGTGATCCGCTGTCCATCCAGGCTTGAGTTGAATGTCCGTTAACTCTTAGTGGTAATTTTTACCCGCTACTTTCAATTCCTCCTCTTTTTTTCTCTTTGACATGACTGACTGGTTGACATGATTAACATGACTATATAGTCAGTTTAAATATCTGAATCCCAACCGTGTGCCACCGCATTTGGGTCAGTCACCCATCCGACGTAACTTCCATAGTTCGATGCGTTATCCTCCTGTTCGTGTGGGGTATGCTCTCCCTCGGTGCCGCCTTCGTGGATAAGACTAATACGTCCTCTTCCTGTTGTTCTGCGCCCTCGGCACGTACGTTCGTAGTGTCCAGTTTTCTGACAAAAATTGCACTCTGCATTTCGTGCCGGACACTTTGCAATATGATCAAGTGTAAAACCGCTCTGGTCGCAATTGAAATACTTACGATCCACGGATAGCACTTACTGGCTCCGTCTTTATCTGGAGCGCCCCCGCCGGCGCCGCCGCGAGCCATCCACCGGAAACTTTGGCGTACTTATCTCGCCGTTCATATGAAAGCGCAATCCGATAGACCTCATCCGGGGTCTTGGTAGAGCGACAGAGTTCCGTATGCGCCTCCTTATCAGACATATTTACTATCACACCTGGCCGCCAATCCGCTCAAAACCGAGTGAAACCTTTCTAGTGTCTCCCCATCCCGCTGCTTTCTGGATAGTAATTGGTAGGTTTCGAACGTCTCCTCGTTCCTCTCTTTTTTGAACACGCTCTCAAACTCGTCCAATTCTCGCGGGTATCGGGTAGCTGCCAAATCCACATGCGGTTTCCGGTTATGGAGTTCATCCTGGCCCCGTTCCCCCAGACAAAGATAGAGATTTAAAAAAAGTGTTTGATCCGCCTCCATGCGGTTTTCCCGTCCACTTCCGCTGGCAGCGCCGTAATTTGGGTGTTCGTTAGAGTCCGAGCGAAGTAAAAGGCCGTTGTATTAAACGAATGCTTCGCTATTACCCCCCAGGTAAAACGAGTAATCCAATGCTCCCACAGTATTGGTGCCTCCGTGCACTAGCTTGGCCAAAATGCCGTAATTCCGAGTGGTTTCTTCCCCGTCCCCGCGCCGTATCCTGCTGGATGCGCCATGAGAAAAACGCGTTATCTCTGTAAATTCTGAATCAAATGAACCCCCAACTTCACTGTAAACTCTAACAACTTCAACTGTCTTAGATATCACACACACACACAACATCAGCTGGCAGGTACTTAATCAATTAGCTCCAGATTCTCAGACAGACCAATGGCGCCAGTGAACAAACACAATAACTAATATAAACAATATATCTCATCTCAATAATCCAACCTACGAAATGTATATATATATATGACAAAACATCATCCCAGACAACATTTTGAGTTTTTTTAGTTGCTGTTTGTTTGAAAATTTTTCTGTTTTCATTGGACTTAGTTGCTTCCTTTCCTTTCCTATATGCCAGCTTGCAATGCTCATTTTGTGGTATCGCAAGTGATGCAAAGCTTCGCATCTGTTTGAAAAATGTACTTGTGTTTCTTCGAAAGCAAACAGACGATTTTAAATATGGTAGATTAATCTAAATTACAAGGTGCACAAAACACATTCATTTACTTTTGATTAGTGTTAGTTTGAAGACGATAATACAATATTATAGTTTTCAAGCTCAAAAAGAATCATCATTTTACGTCCAATGTTCTCCGCTAGCCCGGGTTGTTTGCCAATTTCTATAAATTTTGCTACTCTTTAAAGTTTGTCAATGGTCTAAATGTTGCTGATGTCATCATATGAACTTTAAAGTAAATAGTTTTCATTTGATTGTTCGATTCGTTGTTGTTATTTTTTCGCAAAATACACGCTCGTAATGTTTCAATTTTTAGCGTTGCTTTATTTGAGCGTTTCGGCTTTTTGTTTTGATCAAACCCACTCTGATACTGTCGTCGAGGCTATCGCTCGACCTTACTGGTCATCAATAACTTTTGAAATTCCGCGAAGTGGTATTTCCTACGACCATTTTGATTACTGCTCCGATTTCAGTAATTTTTACTGTTTGGATGCGTACGAGGCAAAAATTAGTGAAAGAGTGTTTTTACCTGGCTATGATTACCAAGAGGTAGATGCAGCATTGGACCGACACTTAGGTAATTTTGAACCATTGGCTGTGAGCAGCTGGTTGCACGCGTGAAGCAATTAACAAACTGTAATGGTTTAAAATTGGTTAGATTGGTGGCCTTTACAGCATTAATTGGTCATACAACAGTTAAGTTGGGATTTTTTTGATAGTTTTTGTTCCGACCAAATCACTTAAAATGACGAGAAGAGACTATGGATTAACAGCTCACAGGGGATTAAGTGTGGTATCATCACAGTTGGAACCTGGCCCGCGCTTT